>NW_012114733.1:1506916-1524042 GCF_000951035.1 Colobus angolensis palliatus | reverse complement strand
CCAGCTAATTTTTGTATTTTTAGTAGAGATAGGGTTCACCATGTTGGCCAGGCTGGTCTCAAACTCCTGACCTCAAGTGATCAACCCACCTCGGCCTACCAAAGTGCTGGGATTATAGGTTTGAGCCATCATACCCGGTTCCTCACATTTTTTCCCCTTGTACGACTCTACCCAAAGATCATTTACACAGGAAGTCAAAGATACATGTACATTTATTGCAGCATTTTTTTTGTAATGGCAAAATTAGAAAATATCTGAGTGACCATCAGTGAGGGTGTACCATATGTGGAGTCATAACAGAGGGGTGGCCATGATCAAACTTCAGCGAAGAAAACAAACGGTAAAAGTTTTGTTAGGGATCTCAAACTTGACCATACAATAGAATCATCAGGGAGTTAAAAATTTTGTGTTTGTTTTTTAATTCTGATGCTCAGATCATATTCCAGACTAAGTAAGTCAGAATCTTTCAAGGGGAGACCCAGGCATCTGTGTGTTTTTGAAGCTTACTAGGTGATTCCAACGTATAACTTAAGTTGAGAACCACTCAGTGTGGTCTCATTTAAGCTACAGAAAAAAGAAAAAAGACCCACTGTTGTGTACGGGAAAGATGAAAAAGGAAACATGCATAACTAAACACGCTGAGAATTAGGATAAAGAGGAAGTTTTACTCCTTACAAATTTTTTACAACAAATATACTACTGTAATTAAAAAGGTCAGAGGAAAAGAAAATATTTCACAAATTTCTCAAATACAATAGGGTGTGGAAAAACAGAGATAGTTATAACTATTTGGCCTGAATTTGCATCTTTAAAAGACATTAAGTGTGGGCGTGATAGCTCACATCTATAATACCAACACTTTGAGATGCCAAGACAAGAGGCTTGCTTGAGCCCAGGAGTTTGAAACCAGCCTGGGCAACATAGTGAGACACCCATCTTGATAAAAAAAAAAAAAAAAAATTGAAAAAAAGAAAAATGGGTATAATGGTATGTGCCTATAGTACTGCCTGTAATCCCAACACTTTGGGAGGCTGACACAAGTGGATCCCTTGAGCCTGTAAGTTCAGGACCAGTCTGAGCAACATGGCAAAACCTTGTCACTACAAAAACTACAAAACAATTAGCTGGGTGTGGTGGCACACACTTGTAGTCCCAGCTACTCAGGAGGCTGAGAGGTGGGAGAATCTCTTGAGCCCAGAGGAGGAGGCTGCAGTGAGTGGAGACTGAACCACTGCACTTCAGCCCGGGTGACGGAGCAAGATCCTGTCTCAAAATAAATAAATAAATAACTTTTAAAAAACAAGAAATAAAAGTCATTAAAACTTTAGCTACAAAATGACACTCAGTTAAAAAGTAAAAAATTTAACTAAATGGATTAAACACTACAAAAGACTACTGTTGCTACTGGGTTTTTTTTCCCCCATAAAAATTTATTTTCCTTCTAATAATGATTCCATAAAGATATAGTCCAAAACCCTTCATTGGAAGAAAAACAAATCAAATATTCATAGAATTTATAATCTGGAATTAATATTAGAAATGAAGTAATCCAGCTCTTCTTTTAAGATATAAGAAAAATGAAACTCACTGAATAAAATAATTATTAAACTGTTTGCAAGGGACTAATACACTAACTTACTAATAGTCTAATGCTATTCTTACCACATTATAGCACTATATAATAATGACAGATTTCCCGTGTTTCACGGGTGTTTGTGTACATGGCAAGGAGGCACAGGGGAGGTGTTTAGCCAAAAGCAACCCACCAAATTCTTTGTGTTAGCATAATGCCAGCTTTTGTCAATGATTTATGAATCATCCAAGGAAAATGTTTTATGTAAGAGTGGAAATATTTTTATATATTTAAATGTGCACATGAAGAAAAACTAATAAAGGTAACAAATGGTTTACGTTATAATGTTTACTAAGCATTGTATTAGGAAACATTTGTGTCTAGTATTTGTTTGAGTTCATTCGGATTTCTTTATTTACTAACTCACTATTTATATATCTTCGTTCAGTTTCCTCACAGTGCTACCGTTTTGTAAACACTAGTACTGAGAACTAAATGAAAATAGCAAAAAGGTGATTACAGCTGGATGAGAATGTTAAGCACTCACTCCAAGTTTTAACCTGAGAGTGTTTTGAGTGAATAGCATCATCAATCAACATTTATTGAACATCCACGGAGTGTGTGATTTGGCCCAGGCAGTAGACAACAAAGGCATCTGTAGTTGTGTGGATCTCCCTCCTTCTTGAAAGCAGTGGAAAACTGCCAAAAACTTAAGGTGACAGATGAAAAAATGGGTCCCCCACCACTCATTTGAATACCAACTGCACAGAAACAGGTTTCTCTCTAAAAATCAGCCCTCAATGTAAAAATGAAATGTTCTACTGTGAGACTACTGATGTCAGAAGGAAAGCAACTCTGTTCAACAGTTTTCCATCTCTTAAAAATCTTCATTGTTTTATATTTCTAAAACAAAGGGGAGAGGGAGAGTTTTTGCTTGTAAATGGTTCAAAATTCACAATTAGAAAAAAAAAAAAGAAAATACATACAAATCTGACCGCACTCTCCTACTCCCATCCCAAGGATGCCAGTAATTGCAAGCTGGTAGATATACAATCGGTTTTAAAAAATGGACATTCAGATAAATAGGAATAAGAAATGGTCTGCCAAATATTACTGTGCTAAGACATCTATGAGTGAAAACTGTCTGACTGAAAGTACCGGCCAGGCATGGTGGTTCATGCCTGTAATCTCAGCACTTTGGGAGGCCAAGGCCGGCGGATCACCTGAGGTCAGGAGTTCAAGACCAGCCTAGCCAACATGGGTAAACCTTGTCTCTACTAAAAACACAAAATTAGCCAGGCATGGTGGCGCATGCCTGTAATCCCAGCTAGTCGGGAGGCTGAGGCCAAGAGAATTGCTTGAACCGGGAGAAGTGGAGGTTGCAGCGAGCTGAGATCAAGCCCACTGCATTCCAGCCTGGATGACAGAGCTAGATTCTGTATCCAATAAATAAATAAGCAGAAAGAAAGAAAGTACCTTCTCAATTTGGTATGACAGTGTAATAAAAAAAAAAAAACACAATCCACTGTCTATTTTAATACAAAGAACTAATTAGAAAATATAAGAAAATTTATTCAAAGAATGAAAAATTATGTTCTATGAGATTTGTCTATTTTCTATTCAACAGCAATTCATTTTTCTCTCGTTAAATATACTCTCTAAACTGTATAACATGGAAGATTTAATTATTATTGGATAATGGTGTAGTCAATCCCTCTAGGAAACTGACTGAGAAGCTTTCACTAAATCCAGAATCTTACACTTCAGACTAAACTCAAAGATCCTAAATGAGATCTTACTTGATACTTGCTTGACCTTTTATAAAATTACATATTTTCGTGGAAATATATATTGTATGTTTTAAGTAATGTATGTTCCACTAATTATCTGGTCCTTTCCAAAAACTGTTCATATATTAATGGGCAAAAACGTCAAATATTCAAACTCAATTGAAAGGCAAAACACAATAGAAACCTGAAAACTTTAAGATGTAATCAGCATTCGCTGAACTGAACAAAACACTTCCCATTGCACGCTTTCATTGATTATAGTCTTTATGCCGGGCACGGTGGCTCACGCCTGTCATCTCAACATTTTAGGAGGCCGAGGCAGGCAGATCACGAGGTCTGGAGATCAAGACCATCCTGGCTAACATGGTGAAACCCCGTCTCTACTAAAAATACAAAAAAAATTAGCCAGGCGTGATGGCGGGCACCTGTAGTCCCAGCCACTCGGGAGGCTGAGGCAGGAGAATGGCGTGAACCCGGGAGGCCAGAGCTTGCAGTGAGCCAAGATCGTGCCACTGCACTCCAGCCTAGGCGACAGCAAGACTCTGTCTCAAAAAAAGAAAAAGATAATAGTCTTTATTCTTTATTTAAAACTTTTTGTATTCCAACTGAATACACTGATTTGTAAAACATTTTCCTAGTTATTTACAAAAGCTTTTCCATTGTGGAGGAAAACCAGGCGTGTATACAAGTCTGTGTACACAAAACACTAAAACTATCACTGTACTTTCAAAACTTCTTAGAATTTAGAATCAAGGGAAGTGTTTTATTCCTTAACATATCAAACGGTAGTGCTTTGCCTGTCATGATAAAACAGGAAATCTCTTTTTCCCACCAAAAACAAGTGACAAGTCTAAACCAGTGTGGTATAGTGACACACGGACTTTAAATAAGTATTCAGTAAAAGCTAAAGACCTCATAAATTTCCAACGTAAATTTTCCCTTTGGTTTGTCACTTGGAGATCTGTGGAGCGGAAATAGGTACTGGATGTTTGCTTTATGCATAAAAAATGTACTCAAAGTTCCAAAGTCATCTGAAAGGAAAAACTGAATGCTTAACGGATAATTATAAGAGAACACTGTTTTCAAATTGCATGCACACATACACATGCTCAATTATAAACATTCAACCCTTGTTTTAGATGACCAAACTAGTAGCCAAAGCCGTCAGCTGTGAAAGGCTCTAAAAAAACAAAACAAAACAAAATTCAGCCATCAGTCATTTCCTAACATCATCTCATAACCCAGTGCAATGCGGCGTACCTCACACACACAAGCTGGGTCAGAAACCAAATGCTTTATCAACTAATCAGTGTTAGCAAATATCAGACTGTACGAGTAACTACTAAAAAAAGAATAAATGCTTGAGATGGATACCCCATCTACCCTGATGTGATTATTATGCATTATATGCCTGTAAAAACTATCTCATGTACTTCATAAATATATACCCCTACTATGTGCCCACAAAAATTAAAAATTAAAAAAAAAAATCTATTTCTTTCTGAAAAAAAATCACAGATTTTGAGGCCAGAACTCTTTTAAATTCTTTTTCTGTTTATTTTTACATAATTTATATTGTGATGGTTTCGAGTTCATTAACCTTTTCTTCTGTAACGCCTTGTTGGCTATTAACTCACCTTCTCTAATTTTCACCTGAGACATTGTAGTTTTTTATCTCAAGAGCTCTAATCTGGGTTTTTAAATATTTGCATGTCACTGCTTACTTTTTAAAACATAAAGGAGCACAGCATTTTTTTAAACATAAAGAAGTATAGTTAAAAACCTCAAGCAGAAGAACTGCTTGAGGCCAAGAGTTCAAGACCAGCCTGGGCAAGATAGTGAGACCCCATCTCTACAAAAAACTGAAAAATTAGCTTGGTGTAGTGGTGCATGCCTGTGGTCCCAGCTACTTGGGAGGCTGAGGCAGAAGGATCACTTGAGCCCAGGAGTTTGAGGATGTAGTTAGCTATGATTACGCCACTGCAATCTAGCCTGGGCAATAGAGCGAGATCTTGTCTCTAAAAAAATAATAATAATAAAAATAGTTTTTAAGAAACTTATTTTAATGTTCTTGTCTGCTAACTCTAACATCTGTGTCAATTCTGAGTCAGTTTCAACTGGTTGATTTTTTTTCTCATAATTATGAGTATAATTTTTCTGCTTCCTTCTATATCTGGTAATTTTTTATTAGATACTAGACACTGTTAATTTTATTTTGGGGGTGCTAGATATTTTTGTGTCCCTATAAATATTCTTGCTTTTTGTTCCAGGATTCAGTTAAGATTCTTGGAAACATTTTGATAACTTTAGGCCTTGTATTTAAGATTCTTTAGTTAGGACTCAGCTTAGGGTTTAATCTAAGGTCAGTTTTTCCCCACTTCTGAAGCAAAACCCTTCTGCGTACTCTACTGAATGGCCTATGAATTATGGAGCTTTCCTCTCTGGTGGGTGGGAGTAGGTAGTATTCCCAGCCCTGTGCAAGCTCCAGAGATTGTTTCCTTCAGTCTTTTTGAGTGGTTCTTTCCCCAGCCTTGGGTAGTTTGTTCACGTGCATTTGCTGGTCAGCACTCTCTTGAATATCAACCAGACAGGAAGCCTCGGTAGATCACCAGAGCTCTTTCTGTATAGTTATCTGTCCTGGTACTATGTCCTGTAGACTCTAGCTGCCTTAGCCTCCCCAGACACTCGGCCCCATCTTCCCAACTCAGGAGTCTGCCAAGTTTCAATTGATCTCCTCTCTTTAAACCCTAGAAACTCTTTCCAGGCAGTAAGCTGAGGCAATCATGGCCCTCACTTGTGGGTTTCTCATCACTCAGAGGGCACTGTACTTCAGGACCTGAAGTCCCATGTCTTGAGGACCATTGTTTCATGTATTTTATCCGTTTTATGACTTGTATCAGGCAGGAGAATAAATTGGTCCCTATCCCACTTGCTCAAAGCTGAAGTCAGAATTATCTTTTCATAACAAAAATCTGATAATGTAAATCCCCTGCTTAAAACACTTCAGTGAATTCCCATCATTAAAATAAATTCCAAGCTCTTTACATTGATTTAGAAATTGACTTCATAATTTAAATCTTGTCTACTTTGCTAGCTAATCTTGTCACTTGCTTACAATAACTATGATGCAAAATAAAATAATTGCAGTTTCAAATATACAAAATATTATTTCATTACACTTGCATATGCTGTTTGCTCTGTCTAGAACTCTCTTTCATGCTCTGGCTACTGAGAAACTCTTATTTGTTCATCAGTGATCAACACAAATGTAGTGTCTGTGAAGCTTTCCTTACATGACACACTTCCAGCTACCTTCTCCCTCTCTCCTGACTTCTATCCAAAGAAGAGTTAGGCAGCTCTCCTCAAGGCACAAAGGAGCCATCTATTATCCAATCTCCTGTTATGGCACCCATTACTTTGTACCACAGCTATTTATGTAAACATCTATTTCCCCACCTTGGACAAGCTCCTCAGATATGTTTTCTCATTTGTAAAATGGGGATAATACAGGGTGTCAAAAAGTTGGGGTGCACAGGATAAATGTATCTTAACTAGCATGGTAGTTGCATTTTCAGCCAATATGCTTAATTTGGTTTCCTTCAACTTCCGGATACCATTTTTAGATAGCATACCTTATAAGAAATTGGATTCAATTGCTAATTTGAATAACACATTATTTAATAAAAACACTACAGAGAGAATCCTAAAACATGAAAGACCTCAGTGCCTTCAGAAAGGTAGAAGATTACAGATTACAGGATAGGGCTGACAAGATGAAGATGAAGAAAAAACAGGGAGCTTTGGAGACTTTGTGAAGGATTTTATAACCTAACATAAATGCAACAATGTTGCACACGCATAACCAAAATGCATGTGAAAATTAACTTTTTTCTTTTTCTTTTTTTTTTCTTTTTTTTAGACGGAGTTTTGCTCTTGTTGCCCAGGCTGGAGCGCAATGGTGCGATCTCGGCCCACTGCAAACTCCGCCTTCCAGGTTCAAGCTATTCTCCTGCCTCAGCCTCCTGACTAGCTGGGATTACAGGCATGTGCCACCATGCCCGGCTAATTTTGTATTTTTCGTAGAGACGGGTTTCTCCATGTTGGTCAGGCTGGTCTCAAACTCCCCACCTCAGGTGATCCCCCTGCCTCTGCCTCCCAAAGTGCTGGGATTATAGGCATGAGACACTGCACCCAACCCTAAAAAGTAACTTTAAAGGGAGAAAATATATTAGAGGTTAGTAATAATTCAAATATTGATTACGAAGATACTTCATTATATGGTGGCATATTTTCAATTGAAAATATAGTGAATGTAAAGGAAAAATTCAAGTCTCTACCACCCTGTACTAGGGATGGTGAATAGAAGGGAACAATTTTTGATTCTGCATCACTGCCAAATAACAACCCACAAATCTCCATTAATTGCTATGTCCAGTGATGCCTTAAGTGAAGCAGATACATCTTTGGAATGAATTTTGAATCAATTAATCGTATTGGTATTTAAAATACATCATTTAAAAAAAGTCTCATACTTCACAGAAAACGGCAGAAGGTGAGGCATAATTTTTAAAAACAACGTTTCGGGGGGTCTTTTTTTCTGATACAGTCTGTTTAAGCTTTGTTTACTTTCTCAGCAAGAATAAAGGCCTGGGGCATCATTTAATTAAAATGTCGCCTAAGCTTTCATGCTTCCTGAGGCAGTAAGATTGGGGACACTGCTGTAATCTTCTTGCAGTGGACTAGGAAATAAACAAGGATGGATAAGTTTGAACTCTCTGCATAATATGTAGAGCAAAGTCATATCCCTGGAAAGGCCAAAATTAGGTGAGATGTGGTACATAACAGGTATGGAGTATACTAATGCTTTGGATTGGGAACAGAAAAATTGGACAGGCCTTAGCCACGTGTACTTTCTATTATCTCAAATATTATTTTTTATAATTTCAACTTTTATTTTAGAGTCAAGGGGTACATGTGGTTTACTGCATGGAAATTTTGCATGATGCTGTGTTATCTCAATTATAAACCACTAATTTCTAAGATCCAATAACCCAGCTGGGTATGGTGGCTCACACCTGTAATCCCAGAACTCTGGGAGGCCAAGGCAGGAGGATTACTTGAGCTCAGGAGTTCAAGACCAGCCTGGGCAACATAGTGAGGCCAAGTCCCTATAAACAATAAAATTTAAAAATGGAAAAAAAAAAAAAAAAACGATGCAATAATCTGCAGGAATGAAGAATAATGGTATCAGTGATATAAACTACTATTTACACGAACAGCTTGATGTTTCATTTAGACTGGGTGAATCCTAAATCCTAGCAGCAGGTAAAGTTCATGCAAAATAAATCAAAAAATGCTTTGAAACCATGAGTTAAAATAAAAAAGAAATGAAGATTTGATTTGGTGGTTCTTCATTTTCTTTGATTTTTAAAAGCAGACAGTAACAAATGTTCACAGAGACTACCACAGAATTTCCTCGGTTCAATAACTGGAAATAATTACAGGTCCCAGGATGGAGGAATAGAAGGACTGCACCGATTTTGGGACAGTGAAAAAGTGAGACTGAACCCTGCACAAGCCTTACAACTGTACTAAGGCTCAGTTTGCTGTGGGTAAAATGGGATGTTGCCAAAGTTAAACTAGACACCTCAAGCGCAGGCATTTTTGTTTTCATTTTTGAGACAGGGTCTTACTTACATGGTCCAGGCTGGAGTGCAGTGGTGCGATCTTGGCTCACTGCAGTCTCAATCTTCCAGGGTCAGGTGATCCTGATACTTAGCCTCCCAAGTAGCTGGGACTACAGGTGCACACCACAATGCCCAGTTAAGTTTTTTTTAGTAAACATGGGATTTTGTCATGTTGCCCAGGCCAGTCTCGAACTCCTGAACTCAACTGATCTGCCGGCCTCCCAAAGTGTTGTGATTACAGGAATGAGCCACTGCACCTAGCCTAAGAATAAGCATTTACTAAAATGAAAGCAATGATGGGGGTGTTCCAATGGGCTCTGTAAGATTATTTTAGCAGCAGTATGAGTGATAGACACAAATCAGGACATTTGAGAGGCAGGGATTCCATTTAGAAACAAATACATTTAAATTTTTAGAATAGCCTTTTTTTTTTTAGTTCCTACCCTTTAAAATATATATATAATATATATTACATGTGTATAATATATAAATATAATACTATATATAATATATAAATATTATATAATACATTTGTATAATATATAAATATATTTTGCTTATATATATTTTTTTCTTTTTTTGACATGGTCTTACATGTCACCCAGGCTGGAGTGCAGTGGCAGGATCACAGCTCACTGCTGCCTCGACCTCCCAGCCTCAAGAGCTCTTCCACCTCAGCCTCCCTGGAACTACAGATGCATGCCACTGCGCCTAATTTTTTGTTGCTGTTTTTCAGAGATGGGGGCCTTACTATGTTGCCCAGGTTGATCTTGAACTCCTGGGCTCAAGTGATACTCCCGCTTCCACCTCCCAAGGAGTAAATTATCATTTAAACTTTTTTGTTAAACTAGTATGCCTAAGAATGAAATTTAAACAGAGGTATTACCCAACTGGTTGACAAATTAACATATTTGTCTTTTATATTTCCTTCCGGAAAAAAGAATCAGCATAAAGAAAAATGACATCAATGTAAACTAGAAGTAGTTAGGAGCAAGACATTTTTTACATAATTTTGAAAGTAGTTGCCATACCTCCTCCTCAAAATATAAAGACAATTTTGTGGATTATGTTCTCTGTGAAAGGAAATTTCACAATCCAGGAAAGACTTTAGAGCTAGTGCATTTGTTTTTTAAGATACTTAAAACTGTCCTGAGAATGTGTATCCCATTTTGAGTGAGTCAGACATTAACTTTTGTAAGTCAATCCAACACTTAGCAATCTTAAATAAATGACACATCTGTAAACATGCAGTGGTATGAAGGTCAGTGGTAAAAGAGAGCTGGTCATACATTAAATTGTATTGAAATCCTTATTTACGGCACTTCCTGATTTATGTAGTCCTATATTCATTTTACCAAAGATATGATCCTATGGGACCCAATTTTAATGACTGGAGCAAAACATAGTGTTTACCTGTCTTTTTTTTTTTTGAGACGGAGTCTCGTTCTGTCGCCCAGGCTGGAGTGCAGTGGCGCGATCTCGGCTCACTGCAACCTCCGCTACGTCTCATTTTTTATCAAATTGTAGTTTCACATAAAATCCTTCCTACAACCCACCATGAAAAAAATCTTCCATACAACAGAAGAAATTTTGGGGTCCATCCTGAGGTATTTATTAACTGATCCACAGACGGTCTTCCAGAACAATGCTTTCAAAACAAAATACAATGTCTAGGATTGGTTACTTGCTTACTCAGAAGTAGTTCAGATGTGGGCTCTCAGATTTGAAACTAGTATTGTTCTGTGGTAATACATTACATTTCCATCTGAAAGGTTCATGCTGCTTTTTACTGTTTAGGTGATTTTGTGTCATATATATGTATGTATGCATTCTAATTTAAAGCCAGCATGATAGCCCTGGCCTAGACAATTTAAACTAATTGGCAAATTGTAACATTTCACTACAATGAGCCAAAATTAGTAATGAAGATTATTCCCTTCTTAAAACTTGAGATAATTTGCCTTTTTATCATATTTTTGAGACATCAAAGTTCCCTTCTTCTTTGATTTATCTTAGGCCTCAAGTCTTGTCTTTTGCCTGGCCAATGTCTGTTGTATTCCTGATGGCTCAGCCTCTTCTGACTTCTGAGAAGTTCTCGCTACCTCTGGATAACAGAGCGACAGTGTCTGGACAGATTACTGGATGCAAATCTGCCCAACACTGAAACTGACTTCATGTTGCAAGACCACTGGTGTCTTTTTGCTCTCATTCTTGCGCTGAGTCCTGGGCCATGACTTCCAAGCTCCATAGGACCAATTCTGCTTTGTTCAGGAAAGCACCTTCTACTGCCTAAGAGATGTGGCATTCCACTCTTTACTTAAGCCCTTTTCTACTGGAAACAGAAAGGAGATCTGCTTAGAAAGATCAGTAATACTGAAACTAGGAGGCCACGTAGTGTTTTCCAGTTGTCCATTCTGAGACTGTGGCTACAATACTCAGATGCTCTGAGCTTCAGTTTTATCGCATAAAAATGGAAATAATATAATACAGAGCCCATAAGGTTGGTCAATGGATTCGATGAAGTAACACATGTAAATAATTTACCACACTGCTCAACACATGGTAAAAGGTGTTTTATCACCACCAACAAGAAAATTACTTTTCAAGAGCAGTGTAAAAAGCAACACAATGATTCTTTATGATATCTTTACTCTAAATTATGTAAAAGCATATTTAAGATCCACTCTGAAAAGTAAAGGTCAAGGAGAAAAAGAAGGTGGAGGAAATGTCGAGGCAAGGCTTGGGCTAAAGACAGGAGATGAGAGGAGAACTAGTCCCTTTACAACCTGATGGAAAGACAGTACACCCACAGCAGAAGGCTGACAGAAACATAACAGCAGGGACACAGACAGAGTGAATAATATAAAGAACAACAAGAATCTGTTAAGCAAAACACAATATGAAGCCATTTTAATTCATTCTCCCTTTCCAGTTCTTTTCTTTTTGGAACCTCTTCCACCATTACCCAAGGCAATCAAGTACTTACCCCGTGGCTACTTTGGAGACAAAAACATCTCTCAGTTATCCGTCAGTCTTTTCAACTTCACATGTCATGGGTTGGGCTGGGCAGGGGGCGGGGCTTTAAAGAAAAGTAATGTGTCTTCCCAGGGTTGAGTTTCCATCTTATTTTTATCCCTCCAATCACTAGAAATAATGTAAAGCTAGCATTCACCACCAAAGACTGTCATACATACTATTACAACTACGAATAATATTACCAAGGCCCACTCTCTTTCTCTAATTCTCCTATCCCCCCTCCTCTCTCCCTCACACACACACAGCCAGAGATGCCACTATCTCCTCAGTCATTTCAAACTTTCCTTTTAATCAGCACAGTAAACAAGCTTCTATGCCTCAGGCTGGCGTTCCACAAACTCAGCCAAATCGTGGGGTTTTGTGAATGCTGCAGTCAGCAGGGCCCAAGAAGGCATATTTGCTCACAGATTATGTCGAGATTTTTTTTTTTTTTGGTCCTAAGGATATTCCTTGGATTATGGGTATGATCAACGAGAAGTCATTTATCTCACAAAGACTCGAATTCCATTGGATTTTGATTAGCTGTGGTAACCAAGTGAACTGAATAATTACTGTTACTAACTATAATATTCTCTACATCTTACTGTATAATGTAACATCAAAATCCTAGTGAGAGAAAAGTTAAAGTGTCAAACGTTCAAAGTCATAAGCCCTCAGTGCTCCAGTTCTGAGAATATCTGTAAAATATCTCCCTTCTGGGGAAAAACTAAGAATAGCATTTTCCAAATAAATGGAAATAAAACTATTCTAAATTCACCAGACAGATCATAATTATTGACACAAAATTATAAAGTATAATACTTGGTGTTCAGTAAAAATTCTAGATGATTATTCCACCCCACAGGATTAGGCCATTTATTCAAGAGGTTCTCATTTGATAAATTTAGGAACTCTTACCAATCCATCCCGTTTCCCCGAGAGTAGGTGTAAACATGTAAAAATATTCCTTAAATACCAATTCTGAGCTCAACCTTGTGCTAGGCACGGTACACACAATAGCCAAGAATTTGAACATTGTTCCTAGACTCAGGTTTCCAATCTAATCAGGAGCCTCCTGAGTGGTTTGAGACAACATAATGTTTTCCTCAGACACGGAGGGATTAATTTTGCAACACTGGGAGAAGGAGGTACTGGAGAAGTCTAACAAAAAATGTCCATGGAAGTTTCTGCCAAGCCTAGGCACTTTTATTCTGTCTGTGAGATACGTGAAGCAACCCCAGAGCCAGGCTCTCAGTGTGTGTCAGTCAGTAGGATGAAAAATTAGACTCAGGCAAGGCCTGAGAATCGACCTCATGTGAACATGAATTATCATGCATGACCTTCAAGGCCAAGAAATATTCTATCCTCAAAATCCTGATATAAGTAAAGAAACAAATAAGTCATCCTTAAACCCCAGTTTATAGATGCCAGAAAAGGAAGGAGATTGTGCCAAAAATAATCTCGGAAGTGGTTGGATGTGTATCAATTATGGAAGTACGTTTGCTTACAGTATCTCCAGTGCTTCCTTCTGCACATCACAGATTTGCTATTGATCAGCTGTAGTCAGATATTGTAAGTATAAATTAACCTGCTCCAGTGAAAAATACCCAGGGGAGCTATTACAGTCTGAAGAAATCTTCTCTTTAGGTTTAACTGTAATTACAAGTAGAATTCAATAGGAGGATGGGGGATGGTTAGCTCCAATTACACCAACCACTTTTTGTTTTTCCCCAGTCCCTGATTAAAAGATTCTGCAGTTTACGACCAGCAAAAGGCTTTGCCTTGGATACAAGAAAGAGAATTTATCATCGGCAGGGGGCAATCAGCAGTCCAGAGGTGCACTGTTTATCTACAGAATCTTAAGAGTCAGGGGGCTGCTCTTAAAATGACTTTGGCAACTCCTCCAGAAGGCTTAAAAGGTGTCTCTGAAGCCTGTGGTGTGGTATCCATTTTAATCCATTTGAGTTAAAATTACCAGTTCCAAGGAAAATACCCTTAAGAGATAAAGGTAGTAAGAGAAAGAAGACAGACACAGTCAGGAGACCTATGTCCTAGCTAAGGAAAAGATATGTCAAAAGATTTACTGTAAACAGAAGGCAGGTTTTAAAGTAAGAGTACAACTCATTAGTATAGGAAAACAGGAAAAAAGCACTAGCCAAAGCACTAAAATAAAGAAATATTCAAACTCTATCATTTTCTAAGCTTTTAAAGGTCACATGGAGCACTATGCTAATATTTTGCAATAATGGACTCTGGGGCAGTGCTTTAATGAAATGAATTCCAAGGCTCTCTGAATCTTAATCAGACTGTGCAGGGGATGCGGGAAGGTCAGGCTGACAAGCAAACGATGCAATCTATACTTTCATATTACAATGAGTACCTTTTCCCAAAACAAGTGTAGTGTCCTGCCTATATTTAAGATCCTAGTAACTTCTTACATTGTGAAAGGCCCTTCCATGCCACTCCGTACGCCTAACAGGCCAGCAAGCACGTCAGCTCATGGTTCATCCATAAGACATTCTAGTAAGTCAGTTTAAAAGTATGGTGCTTGCAGTGGACATCCTCCATTTCCTTTATTTTTTAAATGGACAAAAATTGTATATATATTATGTATATTATATATGTATATTATGTATACATAATGTTTTATGTTTATGGTATAAAACATACCATAATGTTTATGGTATAAAATTGCATATGTGTACATATACAAAATACATATGTACATATTGTGGAATGGATCAAGCTAATTAAAATATCTATGCTTCACTTTTTTGCAGTGAAAATATTTAAATTCTACTCTTTTAGCAATTTTCAAGTTTATAATAGATTGTTATTAACTGTAGTCAACAACTTTTTTATATTGAAAATATTCAAAATCGACTCTTTTAGCAATTTTCAAGTTTACAATACCTTGTTATTAGCTGTAGTCACCATGTTGTGCAATACATCTCCTGAGCTTGTTCCTCCTGTCATTTTATATCCTCAATTTCTTTTCACCATATGGCTAAAACAAATGCAAAATACCCTTTTCAAGGTAAATGGAAAGGCAACCCTCAACCTATTTCAGGGTTTATCCTTCTTTTCTTTTTTTCTTTTTTTTTGAGACAGAGTCTCGCCCTGTTGCCCAGGTTAGAGTACAGTGGCAGGATCTTGGCTCACTGCAACCTCCACCTCCCAGGTTCAAGCGATTCTCCTGCCTCAGTCTCTGGAGTAGCTGGGATTACAGGTGCACACCACCACACCTGACTAATTTTTGTATTTTTAGTAGAGACAGGGTTTCACCATGTTAGTCAGGCTGGTCTCGAACTCCTGACCTCGTGATCCGCCCATCTTGGCCCCCCCCAAAGTGCTGGGATTACAGGCATGAGCCACCACGCCCGGCCTACACTTCTTTTTCATGTGAAATTCAATAGTCTAAGCAGCCAGAAAAGCTCCAAATAGGTAAGCAATGATATTTTATCTCAAAATAGGTTTCTTCTCTACCCTTGCAGTTTTTCTCCATCCAACTAAATGTTACCCATTCCTCAAGACTCAATTTCAGTGTTAAATTCAACAACCCACCACAAGAAGGTCGAGCAAATTACAGCATATCAACATTAAACATGAAAATGCCATATATGAATCATAACAAAGAATGGAAATTTTCATAAAGAAATCCATTTTCAAGTCAGAACAAAAACAAGTTCAAAATGATTGTAATTATATCAAAAGGTTGTACAATGACATTCACAAGTGAATGAATAATGACATAATGGAGCACAATGTTTGAGTTATTAATTCCCCACAAAGTTAAAGACTTTCCCTAGTATTAGTAACTTTCTGTATATCATAAGGTAACTGGCGTTTCCTACTCAAATTCAACTGAAAAGTATGAAGTCATTACTGTTTATTTTGCTACATGATGGATGTTGTATTAAAGTTTCATATGTATTCTTTCATTTTATCCCCAAGTGATTCTCTGGAAAGTAAATACTATTACTTAACACCATTTGCAGATAAAAAAGCCCAGGCCTGCCTAAGTTACATAACTTGTCTATGGTGACATTGTGACAGAAGTAGGAATTTAGTCTCACTGTACCCTAGACATTCGAACACACTACACCTCAAGGTGAAGCCCACTGGTGCTTGGGAGTGGCCACTGCTTTGATTTTCTAGATTGTTAAGATGACAAATGGCTCAGTTCCATTTTAATATTGCGGTACTGGTCTGATGGCTGGATTCTACTGTCATAGGATTTTCAACTGCATTTTATTCCTCTACAAATTCCCAGATAGAGCAGGAGGGCAGGTAAAGAAGACATATTACCCTCCAAAAAGGAAAAATAAAAAACTTGAGCATCAAGACACTCAATATTTATGTTACCCCTTCAGTGCTATGCATCCTAACACAACTTAAAGTTTTTATTTTACTCACACGTCCTGCTGCCTTGGTAATTCACAAAAGGGTTGCGTGCCTGACCTCTAATGATAATTCGTCATATATCCCAACGCTTTCTTATTGGAGCTGTGAAACAATGAATTAGCAACAAATCCCCCACTCTTTGCCCCTTCAGCCCTTGGAGTTTAACTCCTCTCACATTACAGTATTTATTGAATTTCCCAGCCAAACGGTGTTCTGCTCCATAAAATTCTGACAAGTGGACTCTGCCAAGCTAATAATGGCTTCATTCTGCTGAAATAAACTTATTTCACTGCGGCAAACAAAACGACATGACCTGGAAAGGTTATTTTTAACTGAGTAATGACTCAGTCCCAACCAAGCATTTCTCTCAAGGTTCCCAGTTTTAAATAAATTTCATTTCTTAAATATAAATGTGTGCTATTATGTGTGTTCTTGTCTGTCAATCTTTCACAATGAAGTAAACGCAGATATTTTCATTGCTTAAGGTGTATGATTCTCTTTATTCAATAACTTAGACGGCTTATCAAACTATTTCCAAGGATCCTGGCATAGAGAAGCCACCCAGAGAACTTGAAAGACAAGACTGCATCAAGAAGCAAAATCCCTTTAAACAGAATCTGAGGGCCGGGCGCGGTGGCTCAAGCCTGTAATCCCAGC
>NW_012114733.1:1462630-1506756 GCF_000951035.1 Colobus angolensis palliatus | reverse complement strand
AGGCGGAGCTTGCAGTGAGCTGAGATCCGGCCACTGCACTCCAGTCCGGGCGACAGAGCGAGACTCCGCCTCAAAAAATAAATAAATAAATAAATAAATAAACAGAATCTGGTTTTTATTGCATTTTTCTGTTAATTAAACAGCATCAGAACCTTTTCAATTCGGCAAAACTTTTAAGAGTATGCCTCTGAGAAAGAGCTCTTATCTCATGTTTTTAAAGCGTGAATAAATTTTGCTAAGTTTGCTTAGCCTGCTTACCAAATAAAGATATGCCAAGACAAATTTCTCTACATCCACATTAGTTAACATCCCCCCGACATCTTAAGCTCTCCATACCAAAAATATCTGCAACTAAAAAGTTCCATATCTCACAGTTATCATTCACATCTCTTTATTTTGCACTGCAAACCCCTCAAAAACAAACAAATGAACAAACAGAAACAACTGCCATGATAAGGTCAAATTTTTCTTCAAGTTTCAAATGATCAGGGACTCCGAGAGCACCATTACAACAGCTGGGATCTTGTATCAACATGCTGCACCCTGCCAGTCCTGCCTTCTGAGACTAATAAAAGAGAAAACCCTTGACAGCTAACAGCTGGGCTCCTTATGAAGCTGTTCAATAGAAACAACAAGGCCTCCCACAGCCCACCAAAAATCAGGACTTGGTGTATAGACACAAATATGCACAAAAGAAACTTGGTTAAGAGGGAACACATATTTAAAAGAGACTGAAACAAGGAGATGATGAAGAATAACAGGGGAAAAAAACACTAATCAATGAAAGAGAAACCCAATCACACTGGCGTAACTATTGAAGATGTTAAGAGTTCGTGCAAAAGGAATTACGCATGGTTTTAATCTGGCTGGAGTAGGTGACTTGTATTACACACGATTAGCTACAAAGGCAAGAAAACAAGAACCTTTTCAGTAAATTCACATAGTCATGGTTCTGTCCAAACCACAATACGAAATCCTGAATATCCTTCTGATGACCTACAGTGCGTATTCACACTTGCAGTAAAAGAAACTAATGTGAATCACCTTACTATTGCTTCCTGCCAAGCCCTCTGCCTCCATATTAAAGACCATCAGCTGGGCTGTGGCTACCAGCTACAACTCCCTAATCGAAGCCATGTCACAGAATTATGGCCAATCGGCTTAACAAAGTGCAAAAATAAAAGCACACTGAAGTCATATAAAACTACCGTGGATAAACAAGGAGTGGTTATGCTGGCCACTGAGTAAAAATATCTGTAATTCCTTCAAGTTCAGTAAGTTAAAGTAAAGCTTCAAACTACGGTAGTTGAGGTTATAGTCAATATAGAGACAACACAAACAGAAACTAGCGAAAGCATAAGGAACACAAAAACTCTCCTATAATGTATTACAGATGGCTTTTTAAAGTTTCTATGGCTACTAGTAAGGAAACAAAAGCAAAATCTTTTTCTTGCATAACGTGCATTTCAGATGGCACAACAGAATCACTTCTAATTGCTACAGATAGGTCACAAACACCAGACAGGCAGTCTGAGAAGCCGCTTAATTTGTAGAGTGTGTGTGTGTATGTGTGTGCGCGCGTGTGTGCATGTGTACCTCATACACATTGTTCACCACTAGTGGCAATTCAGATACTGACCCAGAATATGAACAAGGTAGGGTGGGAGGGATTCAGCATTACTCTGGCAAATGGTCATGGCACCATTCATAAATTAACGACTCAGAGATAATTGAACTGCTTCCTGTGTTAAGTATGAGTTTCACCTTGTTAAATAGTCAACACTGAAATAGTTTTAATCCCGTAAATTCAACTTAAACAATTACTGAAGTGTGTTCAATGCCGTGGTTATTTCTATTTTTGCAGGTATTAGGCACTATGTTTTGAAATTTGTTCCAGGTAGACAAAAAAGGAAAAATTTGGAGGTTTTTTTTTTTTTTGAGACAGAGTCTTGCTCTGTCGCCCAGCCTGGAGTGCAGTGGCTCCATCTCACATCACTGCAACCTCCACTTTCTGGGTTCAAAAGATTCTCCCACCTCAGTCTCCTGAGTAGCTGGGACTACAGGCGCCCACCACCACGCCTGGCTAATTTTTGTATTTTTAGTAGAAATGGGGTTTCACCGTGTTGGTGAGGGTGGTCTGGAATTCCTGACCTCAGGTGATCCACCCGCCTCAGCGTCCTAAAGTGCTGGGATTACAGGCGTGAGCCACCACACCCGGGCAAAAAGTTTGGAGTTCTATGCCTGAATCCTCAGGAAAAAAAAGGGGTGAGGGGCAGGGGTGAGGGGTGTATTTTCATTAACAAAAAGAAAATGATTCCCAGAGCATGAACCCATAATCTATTTTAAGTATCTCCACCTAAGTAAATGTTTATTTCAATTATGATACCTAGGTGTCTATGAGGAAATATAAAGCATGGTGAGAAAACTATTTATTTAGAGACTGGGTCTCACTCTGCTGTCCAGGCTGCAGTGTAGTGGCAGCTGGGACTACAGGTGCGCACCACCATGCCCAGCTAATATTTTCTTTTTTTTTTTTTTTTTGTAGACACAGTCTCACGATGTTGCCCAGGTTGGTCTCAAAATCCTGGGCTCAAGCAATCCTCCTGTCTCAGCTTCCCAAAATGCTAGAATTATAGACATCAGCTACCACACTTGACCTGAGAAAACTAATAGCCCAGAACTTACACATTCCTACTGCTATTGTATCCTTTTCCATAGTTACCTTGGGAAGCTAGATACTCAGGCTGCTTAAGCAGAATATTCTAGCAACGCTTTCAACACACAACTTTTAGCTTTACTCAGCTTATAGTTACTCTACTTGAGCAATAGCAATATGGAGTCAAAGTAATATTATTTCTCCAATATTAAAAATGGGTACTAACCCCCTAAACATCCCTCATTTTTGAAGATGACAATTTATTCCCTGCCCTTCATCTTAAAATTTTTTACCCTCTCATTTTCCCCCAGTTGACATGTATAATCTGTGCCTTTTTCTAGTCTATTAATGTCTAGGACAGGGGTGTAAACAATAATCTATATTGGTTAAAAAAAAAAGATTGAATAAAGCCTAGATCCATCTGGATCTCTTTCAATCCCCCTGGAAAGATATCTGAAATATCTAAAGTTGAAGATGGTAAAGAAGAGGAGCAGGAGAGATTAGAGGGGAGTGGTGTGGAGATGATAGGAGGAGAAGGAAGGAGAGATGCGACAGGACAGGAAGACAGGAGAGAGGTCCCTATTAGGTCTCATAAGGAAAGAAACATGTCTTTCCCGACATCTTTGCAAGTATGTCTACTAACTCGACCCTTCATGTCATGACTGCCCCGGCAACACAACTCATGCTGCCTCCGTCCCAGTCATCTTCCAAATGAATGATGGATAATCTTGCTTATTATAACTTCAACCTCTAGAAAGGAAGCATTTTGCATCCTTAGTTATCACTCCCCCCCTTTTTTTTTACTCATTGTTAACCCTATCTGCAAGTGGTATTTACATTTAAAAGGTGCTTTTTGCTAACTTTGAGAAGTACAAAATTTGCTAACTTTGAGAAATAAATGAATCCAGTTCAGTTACTGTCTTTTCGTGAAAATCTTCCATTACATCAAAATAAGGGAGAATTTTTTTTTCTTAATAACAGGATGTATCGAAAACATTCTGTGCTTGATCACATCTGTTATTCTGCATTCAAAATTCAAAATTCATTTAGGACAACTAAATTAAGAAAGCAAAAAAATGGTTGAGTAGCCATGGCCATAATGGAAAAACATAGCCAAATGTTTCTGGTTCATATAAGATGATTTTTTTTTTTTTTTTTTTTTTTGAGATGGAGTTTCGCTCTTGTTGCCCAGGCTGGAGTGCAATGGTGCAATCTCGGCTCACCGCAACCTCTGCCTCCTAGGTTCAAGCCATTCTCCTGCCTCAGCCTCCCAAGTAGCTGGGATTACAGGTGCTCACCACCACACCCAGCTAATTTTGTATTTTTAGTAGAGACGGGATTTCTCCGTGTTGGTCAGGCTGGTCTCAAATTCCCGACCTCAGGTGATCTGCCCACCTCAGCCTCCCAAAGTGCTGGGATTACAGGCGTGAGCCACTGTGCCCGGCCAAGATGATGCTTTTTAACTTAGCCTAAAAATGTTTCCCTTAAAATCAGCAAAGGAAAAGTCATGGAGGAAAATCAAAACAAACACCTACACTGATGACATTTCTTATCATTCAAATTAGCCATAACTCTTTTCAAGGGCAAAATCAAATTTCGAATATCAGGAAAAATAGCTCAAGTCGATCCCATTGCTTCCAACACACTTTTGAAGAACAGAATTCATTTATCGACCAATTATTTACTCAGGAATTGATGTAATGTGCAGTACAACTTTGGAAGTTTATGCAAATTTAATCCAGTACAGGCAAGATGTCTTATATGATATTCTTATATCACCAATTTAATGTTTACTGGACCTTATCAATGTCACATTACTTTACATAAAAATAACTTTAGCTATATATGCATCACAGTTCACAGCCAAAACAGACACAGGACTGAGTCATTTCAATTATTATAAGAAGCAGTACTGTAAGAAGCCACTAAGAAGCATTTGCATAGAGGAAGCCAATTGACTGCCTGAAGGGTGACTCCAAAGGCGTCACCAAAGATGCCATTTTACGGGCTCAGTTAGAGGTTATATGAGTAAAGGCACCCCGAGACACAGATTATACTTGACGCTTCTATTAATGAATTGTTTTTTCAGCATTTGGCCCAAAAGTTCTCTCTTGTCATCTGCCACAATTTGCAGCAGAAGCCACCATAGCTGATTGGCACAGAGGTGGTTTTCTGACCCAAAATGTGTCAATGAAAATGTGGGACACAAGTGGAAACAGATTTCCTTCAGTAGTTGGATATATGATATGTAAAGCTCAGGAACTATTAGTAGCCATAATTCCCACTGACCTACTCTGTACAAAAATGTATGAATTGATGTACACATAGCAGGAGAATATCAATCTATTCCTAAGGCTGCATCCTGCCTTAACGTTCTGTGACCCATATTAGCACTCCTGTCTTCTTTGGTGTTTGTTTGTTTTTAGCTATTTCAAGTTTAAATTCCGTTATTGTCAATGTAAATGCCGCTGGGCATTTAAGAGGTAGTTTAGAAACACGAGAGCAATTTTTTAAACTGCTGGTAGCTTATTATTGAGAAGCAAAAGAAACAATTTAATGAGTTACAATCAGAAACATCTTTAAAAAAAAAAAAAAAAAACAGAATAGCATAGAATTGGCATCCCATATCGGGAGAGGGTGGAATTCAACCCCTGTCTTATATCATACACAAAAATAAATTTCAGGTGGATTAAAGACTTAAAAGTGAAAATTAACACTATACAACATTTAGAAAAGACTACAGTCGATCTTTGAATCTGGAGGTCTAGTAGAAAGCAGTTCTTAAACAAGACACAAAAAGAACCATATGGAAATGATAAATTCCACCATACCTTCTAATACACTACACAATACTATATAACCTACTTTCATTGTGTTTATTATTTATTTACTTGCTTTTATTTTATTTTATTTTTTTTTTGAGACAGGGTCTCACTGGGTCACTCAGGCTGAACTGCAACGGTGCCATCATCATTCACAGCAGCCTCAAACTCTTGGGCTCAAGCAATCCTCCCGCCTTGGCCTCCTGAATAGCTGGGACCACAGGCACGTGCCACCATGCCTAATTTTTTTTTTTATTTTTTGTAGAGACAGGATCTCACTACATTGCCCAGACTGGTCTCCAACTCCTGACCTGAAGTCATCCTTCTGCCTCTGCCTTCCAAAGAAAGCATTAGGATTACAGGTGTGAGCCACTGCACTTGGTTTCATTTATAAAAAACAAAATAAATTTAATATTTATCGTACAATGTCTTTCTTGTCCAATAAAGTGTTAGCCTCAGGAGAGTAGGGAATCTTGTCTGTTTTTTGTTTTATTTTGTGTTTTTGAGACGGAGTCTCGCTCGGTTGTCCAGGCTGGAGTGCAGGGTGCGATCGTGGCTCACTGTAACCGCTGCCTCCCAGGTTCAAGCAATTCTCCTGCCTCAGCCTCCTGAGGAGCTGGGACAACAGGTGCCTGCATCTGTTTTATTCATAGATGCATCTACAATGCTCTGTACATAATAGATGATCAATTAATACTTGTTAAGCATGTATGAATATCTAAGCATACTTTAGTCACAAGAGAAAACCTATTTTTTAGTGTGGATTGAGGTTAAAAGGTTGCAAAATGCCGGGCGTGGTGGCTCAAGCCTGTAATCCCAGCACTTTGGGAGGCCGAGACGGGTGGATCACGAGGTCAGGAGATCGAGACCATCCTGGCTAACACGGTGAAACCCCGTCTCTACTAAAAAATACAAAAAACTAGCCGGGCGACGTGGCGGGCGCCTGTAGTCCCAGCTACTCGGGAGGCTGAGGCAGGAGAATGGTGTGAACCCGGGAGGCGGAGCTTGCAGTGAGCTGAGATCCGGCCACTGCAGTCCAGCCTGGGCGACAGAGCAAGACTCCGTCTCAAAAAAAAAAAAAAAAAGGTTGCAAAATATTACACTGGATACCTACAATTTGTATATTTGGTTAGCACATAGGGAAAAGGAAATAAAGGGGGTAGTAACAAAATAGAAATGTTGTACTTTATTGTATAGACCTACACTATCCAAAGCTATTTAAATTAATTTAAAATTAAAAGCAAAAATTCGGTCCCTCAGTCTCACTATCCACATTTAAAGTACTCAGTCGCCATGTGTGGATACCAGCTACTATACTGGACAAAACAGAAGATACAGAATGCTTTTTTTATTGAGGAAAGTGCTAGTGGGCAGTGCTGCTATAGCCAATAAAAAACTCACACCATATTTGAAGCTGGCGAATACTGAGATTACATCAGGGTTTTTAAGGCAACTGGCATCTATGGAGTGAACTAAAGGCAGAGGAAAGTAGAATCCTCAAAGAGGCCAATTACATGGAAATTAAAATGGTAAACATGAGAAAGAGTGACAAAGGATATAGAAAGAATAGAACACAGAGGAAAAGACAATCTTTTTTTTCTTTTTTCTTTTTCTTTTTGAGATGGAGTCTCACTCTGTTGCTCAGGCTGGAGTACAGTGGCATGATCTCGGCTCACTGCAACCTCCACCTTCGGGGTTCAAGCGATTCTCCTGCCTCAGCCTCCTGAGTAGCCGGGACTATAGGCACGCACCATCACGCCCAGCTAATTTTTGTATTTTTAGTACAGACACGGTTTCACCATGTTGGTCAGGCTGGTCTCGAACTCCCGACCTCGTGATCTGCCTGCCTTGGCCTCCCAAAGTTCTGGGATTACAGGCGTGAGCCACCGTGCCGCCCAGACTTCTTCTTTTTTTTTTTTTTTTTTTCTTTTATTTTGAGACAGAGTCCTGCTCTGTCTCCCAGCCTATAGTGCAATAGGGCCATCTCGGCTCACTGCAACCTCTGTCTCCCAGGTTCAAGCGATTCTGGAGGAGAGAAATGTAAAGGAATTTCAGAGTTATACCATCAGGGTTTGTGGACTGAACATGAGATTTGAGGGGAAAGAAAGGAATGTGAGATGACTGAGGATGCTGACTGGCTAACTAGGTGACGGGTGAAGAGAAGTCATTTTCAGTGGATGGATACTAGACAGGCTAAAAGCTCTTTTGACCCAAGTGTTTTAACTTAGGGAACATTTCAAAATGATCAAGTCAAAATGCGGGAAAAAAATGTGTTTTAAGGCCAGGGAACGCCTGCAATGGACAGCCAGACCTTCATCCCTTCCCTGACGCAAGTCTCAGATAAAAGGTAGAGTGAAGGTCAGGGACTGAGTAGGTAATGAAGCAAAAAATATGTGAGAATTATGAGGGAATGTGTAAAATTATCTGTCACAATCATTTCTTAAGGGTGGAAACAAAGCTGAAATAGTTCATTTTTAGACAGCATCAAAATGACCTCGTCGAGTAACTATCAATATAGCATGTATATGTAGAGGGTAGATTGAGGGGAATGCATTTGGCCTTGGACACATGAATTTGAAGTACTTACAACTCCACTTGGTAAACCGTCTCCAGTCACCTATTGTACTACAGAGATTGTTACTTTGATTCAAAAGTAAGAAGACGTCTCTACAAATTGGATGCCACAAAATGAAACTGAAAGTCATCCATAGGGGAAATGAGTTCCAGAACACATGCATTAAAAATGATAATAAATGCAGTCACTTTCTAGATTCTAGTTTATACTGAACCAAGGTCAGTGGCTTATGGAAATACTAATGGCTACCTTAGCTGTCCTTTTCTAATGGGCGGCAGTAGCATTTATAATGGAGGTGAGCATTCAGTTCCATTTTTGAGGAAGACAATGAGGAAGTACCAGTGCTGAAGACTGAAATCCAGCTTTTGGACTACTGACTGAAATTCTTTGGATTTTACTCAAATCTGCCCCAGCTGAGAAGAGGGGCGTGTTATAGCCTTTCCACTGTTGTTTAATCCTTTAAAAAATGAAATTATATATCTTGAGGATATATTTAAGCACACATTTTGTGAGCAATTAAATTTAACCATTGATAAAAGAAGGCGCAAAAGCCTCTGCTACAGGTAGAGACCTTTATCTAGTCTTTGTTCATAAAGGACACATTTTCCCTTTCTGCTCCCTTTTTTCCTTTTCTCCATTTCTCTCCCTCTTTTTTCTTTCCTCTTATTACTGCTAAAAAGTAATACGATTTTTTAATCAACCCCCACAGGTATAGCTATTTCACATTTAGGAAATGTTCTCACATCCATCATTTAAGATATTTACATTTCAAGGGATCATTAGGAAAAGTGGTACAATGCCCCTGCTGCCAATGAGAAAACTCAAACTCAAGAAGCTGGCAACCTATGTAAGGTCCTGTGGTGCTTTAGCGGTAAACAGATGACTCGTACCTGGGTAGCCAGCCTCCTGGCTGGCCCTCAATTATCCCTGCTTCCAACCACGAACATATTGTCTGTAGCCCTGTCATTGTAACAGGGTTACTGCATGCCGTACGATGATGGTATGTTACCTCTACAATTAGGTTATCAGCAGCTTCTATCTTTGGCTCTTATTCTCTCTTTCTTTGATCACTGATTGTGGAATAAGCCAGCTACCATGTGAGCAGTCCAATGGTGGAACTCAACTGATAAGGAATTGAAGGTGCCTTGGTCTAAAATGGAAACAGGAATGCTGGTCAACACACTTCCATCTTGGAAAAAGATCCTCCAGCCCCAGTCAAACCTTCAGACGACAACAGCCCCACCTAACATTCTGATTGCAGCTTCATGAGAGACTGAGCCAGAACCACACAGATTCCAGACCCTCAGAAACTGTGAGATAATAAGTATACACTGTTGTAAGCTGTCAGATTTGGGATAATTTGTCATAAAGCAATAAATATGATACCTCTCACTCTGAGTCCAGTGCTCTTCCTACTCTACACAGTTACACCTGCATTCAGAACAGTTTTGTTTGCAGAGGTTTGCCAAATAACCACAATATTCTGTTAGACATCTTTTTTTTTTTTTTTTTTTTTGAGACGAAGTCTCGCGCTGTCACCCAGGCTGGAGTGCTGTGGCCGGATCTCAGCTCACTGCAAGCTCCGCCTCCCGGGTTCATGCCATTCTCCTGCCTCAGCCTCCCGGGTAGCTGGGACTACAGGCACCCACCACCTCGCCCGGCTAGTTTTTTGTAGTTTTAGTAGAGATGGGGTTTCACCATGTTAGCCAGGATGGTCTCGATCTCCTGACCTCGTGATCCGCCCGTCTCGGCCTCCCAAAGTGCTGGGATTACAGGCTTGAGCCACCGCGCCCGGCTAGACATCATTTTTAAAAAGACAGACAAGATGACAACATTTGTGCATGTAATTTAAAATAATGCAGGTGCTTTATTTGGATATTAGAACAGAAAAAAAAAAAAAAAACCTATACTGAAAGTGTGCTATAGATACACTACGTATCTAGGTTTGTATTTTTGAATTCATTTATAAATCCATAACCACCTGTCTAAAATCAGTCTCAAAATTGAAGACTATCAGAGGAAGAGGTCTGGCTGGATTCACTTTTACCCAAAGGAGAATTACCACGAGCTAAAGAAGTTCTTCAATTCCCTGCAGCACAGCTGTGATATTGATACAGAGTACTAGGAAACTAAAGAAACGTCTTACTTGACTGCAGTTGTCACATTATCATGCATTACAGTGCAGCAGCCTGAATTAAAGAGATATGCAAAATTCACCAAGGACAGCAGCAATGCATTTTTTCCCCCTGTATTTGTGGAAAGACATCAGGAAAAGGCAGGCAAGTATGAATGCAAAAACATCTGCTCCCTAAACTCATTTAAAAAATATCACTGCAAAAAATAAATGTGAATCATCTATAGTGTATAGCAGATGGAAGTGCAATATGTTTAACTTAAGGCAAAAAGGGGATGCAACTGAAGAACCAGAGGGTACAGAAATAAAATAATACTGAAGCCCATTTTACATAATGCTGCCCATTAGGTTACACTCTGGTAAAATGTGTAGAAAATCATCTTTTATCTATATCACACTACTTTGAAAGAATTCCAAATAATTACAGTAGACTCTCCAGTGGCATTTACAGTCACACTCTCTAGTGACATTTACATTACAGAAGCCAATTTTCTTTTTTTAGACAGGGTCTCATTATGGTACCAAGGCTGGACTTGAACTCCTGGGCCCAAGTGATCCTTCTGCCTTAGCCTCCCAAGTAGCAGGAGCTACAGGCATGCGTCATGGCCCCCAGCAGAAGCCAAATTTGAGGGCGGCAACATAACCCTAAAATGAGAAATAAATTACAGAGTTGTCTTGGTTTCAAAGCGATTTTAACTTCACCGACTTGCCTCAGAGGAACTTAACAAGAAAGAGCAAACCGAGGAATAAGTTATTTTAGATAACTGCAGCAACAATGCAATGACTCAGGATTTGGGGAAAAAATACATATGAAATTGTGATCATGAAAAAAAAAGATCATCAAATGGTCCGAATACCTTTGGATAAATGGTCAGTGAGTGACAGTATACAAAGGAACATAAGTCAATTTTTTGTACTGCTGATTAATTATTTGGAACCCAATTTTAAAACAAAGCTGTTTATCTTCTTGGCACGCACTTGCGTTTCGTTAATTCATAACATCTCTTAGCCTCAAAAATGGAACCTTTTCAAATCTTTAGCATTCATTTAAAGGTTTCATTTTAATTTATTGGGCACTACCAAAATGGGAAAACATTAGTATCATCCATCCCTATGTTTATTTTATATGAAGAAAAGAAAATTTTTTGAGATGAGTCTCATTCTGTCACCCAGGTTGGAGTGCAATGGCATGATCTTGGCTCACTGTAACCTCCGCCTCCCAAGTTCAAACAATTCTCCTGCCTCAGCCTCCTGAGTAGCTGGGATCACAGGCACCCACTACCACTCCCAGCTTTTTCTATTTTTAGTAGAGACAGGGTTTCACCATGTTGGCCAGGCTGATCTCGAACTCCTGACCTCAAGCGATTCGCCCACCTCGGCCTCCCAAAGTGGTAGGATTACAGGTGTGAGCCAGCATGCCCAGCCAATGAAAAAATTAAATAGCCTACTTAGGCATTACACAAGAGAAAGTATGATGGATTTTTAATTTCACACACTGGATACCACCACCAATACCAGGGTCACTGGACTGATAGACGAAAACTTTTGGGTTGTGGAGATGGAGTAACAGCAATCAATATATCATTTAATAGTATCTCAGTAATATTTTAATCATAGCCCATGTAAGAATAGATTGCAATGTCCTTTTAGGACAGTTCAAAAATTTTAGAGTTAGAAAATTACTACAAAGTCTCATTTATGAAGGGGAAATGCATAAAATTCTAAAGTCAAAAGTTATCTAAAGCAATCTATGCTACTGTTCACTATGTAACATATAAGATCTAGAGGAGAAGGTTATTTGTTAATGTACTCTCATTTTGAAAAATAAGCTCAAACAAAATACATAAAAGTATGCACCAAGTCGCATGTTTTAAAAAAAAAATAAAAGACCCTTTTTACCTTGTATAGTTACATTACGGAGCAAAGTTCTTTTGACTTCAGTAAGAAAACATTTCTGAAGAAATTAAGTGCCAAATGATAAAATATGATGACCACAAAGGCAGGTTTAGGTTTATAAATAAAAACATATCAAGTTAAGCCTTTCCAAATAATCTATGCATACTGTTGGTAGCCACAGCAGAAAATGCTATAGGCCAACAGATGTTTAGGAATACATATGTTTATCTATATCTGTATGTTTAAAAACTTACAGATGAAGGGATAGAGACGAACTGCCCTGATTCTTAATTGCCAAGTTTTAAGTACATTTTCATTATATTGGAATCTAATATTTCTAATTTCCTTGGGGGGGTTAACTATTTAAAAATATAAAACTGAAGAGTATTCTATAATAGGGGCTAGTGGAAGCCTGTGAAACATTTGACCTTCGCCATTAATACAAAATGTTCTTCAGTGGGCTGACACTGGGATGTAAGAACAGTCCCACTGAATTACATTTATCAGCAGCTTAGAGTAAGTGAGTATTGCACAGCCTACGATACTTATCAGTCATCAGACTATTTGTGACTATCAAGTAGAAATATGGAATTTAACTGTCTCTCTCCTCCCAGTATTTACTTTCTTAAAAACTCTGCAGTTATCTATGGCTTTTTGATTTGGATGGCAGTAACTTAAAAGCCATAACTTATCACATCAAATCATCATGTGCCTGATAATCATGCCTTTGAAAATGAGTACAATTTCTATTTTATTCGCATAATAGATTTATGTAGGGGACCAAACACAGAAGCTGTGATCTTCTGGTTGAGAAATTCAAATTTCCTTAATCCAGAATTATGCCAAGTGCCCATAATTTATTTTCCAGAAACTAAAGGATAACAAACACTTTCACTGGTAAACTCAAACATCGCTAGAACTTGAAAGAGCTTTCTAAATAATTAAATATAAAATTCAATTCAAATTACATTCAGAGTATTTTCTGTGTTAAAATTTTTGGGTTTTTTTTTAGTTTATGGAATTGAATAACCCAAGTAAAAGATTTCTGTAATCTCTCAGCTACTATAATTAATTGGAAGAGTCCATTCTCCAACCATTTGGGATAAACTGAAAATTGCCGTAAGATGATACGCCTTACTGTTAGTATATACTCAAGAGACTTAGAGCACACAAGATTTGATCATGTTATAAAATAAATTCAAGCTACAGTTCTTTTCGAATTTGTCTAGCAGGCTGTCTAGTTTTTTGCCAGAAAGCCCCCCACCCAATGAAAAATAAATAAAATAAAATAAAATCAAGCCACAAATGAACGTAAATCCTAATATGATTATCTTATGGTTAAGAGATTTACTCCCAGTTCTTCTCACCATAACTATAATGTACAATAATATGAAAAGCTCATTTAAAGTCATGAATTCCAAACTCTTCCACCATCAATTCATTTTCCAAAGCTATCAAATAAATACATTGCTTAACTTTGATTTGTTTATTCGGTGCCAACACACAGAATCTTGATGATATGCACAAAGGATGGCTAAGCTATATACGATGCAGTTCGGAAAAGTCCTTTCTGCACCATCACACACTATGAAGATCGCCTCGTCCTTGAGATCCCTTACCACAGGATTCTATCTTGCTTATCAAACATCCCACTACCCAGCAAAATCTCTCTGGAACTATCTCAAACACTACCATATCTGTGAAGCTCTATCTCATCCACCAACTACATGTGATTTTCCTCTCACTGATCTCACAAGAAGCAAAAGCTGAACCATTTATCCCACTATGCTTTGTATTGAAGATATTTGCATATTTGTCTTTGGCTCTCTGTTGGACTCTGAGGTCCTCAAGAGTAGAGAATGTGTCTTCTCATATTTATATTTATTCACTTCAGTGTCTAGAACAGTACAGACTCTCAGAAAATAAATTTAACAGAATCTTTTTTTTTTTTTCGTTCTTAGAGAGTCTTTATATGTCACCCAAGCTCTCTGCAGCTTCGAAGTCCTGGACTCAAGCAATCCTTTGACCTGAACCTTAACAGAATCTATCTTACAAGACAAATGGCAACTTGACTCAAAGCTCAAAGTCTCATGCTGGTCTTACATGGAATTCTACCCTTTATGCTTTATAGAATGGAATTCTCTCCTTTTTTACTTCATTATATGATAATTAGAATATTTTACATGACTAAGTATAGATCCATGAATCAAATTTTCTTCTTTGGTGTCTCTTTTCCCAATCAAATCTTAATATATTAGAATTTTAAATAAAATAACTAAACGACCTAATCATGTAGGGTAAATCCTGGGATCATTGAGTCCAGTTCTCCAGAAACTCTTTAAGAAATAATCGAAGGGGGCCGGGCGCAGTGGCTCAAGCCTGTAATCCCAGCACTTTGGGAGGCCGAGACGGGCGGATCACTAGGTCAGGAGATCGAGACCATCCTGGCTAACACAGTGAAACCCCGTCTCTACTAAAAAATACAAAAAACTAGCCGGGCGAGGCGGCGGGTGCCTGTAGTCCCAGCTACTCGGGAGGCTGAGGCAGGAGAATGGCGTAAACCCGGGAGGCGGAGCTTGCAGTGAGCTGAGATCCGGCCACTGCACTCCAGCCTGGGCGACAGAGCGAGACTCCGTCTCAAAAAAAAAAAAAAATAAAAATAATCGAGGTAAAAAATCACTTGAAAAATTTTTCACGGTTTAAATAATACCAAAGTGCCATCCTACCACTCCCTGTGCCAAGAATGCAGATAATACTGCTTTCAAACAGGGATTATTTAGAGAATGGAAAACCAAACAATTCTGGGTTTGCTGGCCTAAGCATAGTAAATCAGCAGAGAAGTTCTGATATTTACTAACAGGAAAAAGATTATAAATGGAAGATGTTTAAATCTACCAAAATCATTCTGAATCATCTTTAACAAAGAATAGCTTCCTGTTGCATTCGAAAGCTAGTATAGCATATCGTCTAAAAGCTGTGACTTTTTTACCCATCCATTCATTTAACAAATGTTTATTAAGCACCTACTCTATGTTAAGTGTTGATCGTGGGAGTTGTAATTCTGCAGTCCATACAAGAAAGCTGTGCTTTCTTGAAGTTTACAGGTAGTTAAATACATTTAATCTGCAATACTGGCTCCTACTAGTGCTTCGGTGATCATATATAATAAATACAGTTATTTTAGTCACAGACTTCTCATTGATACAAATTTACAATGAACTGTAAGTCAAAGTATCTAGGTCCTAGTCTCATTTCTGTAGTTCTGTAGTTTACTTCTCATAGAAGTCACAATAACGACTCAGAGCCTCGCTTTCATATGTAAAGCTTGAATGCGTAAGTCCAGCCTGCTTTCCTTACAGGGTTATTACAAGGATTAATAAAAAGATCCAATAAAGTGATAATGCACTGGGCATATTTATCCTAGATACTACATTAATTTCACATGCATTGCTTTATTTAATAGTAATTATAGTCCTATGGTACTATAATAAAATACTCCTTATCTACATGTCCGAGTCCACAGTTATCTGTAAGAAACATCTCTTTCAAATTTATCTGTTTTAAAATAAATGCACGTATTTATTTACACAGATAATTATCACCAGTAGTCTGGTAGCAATCATGTCCCAGTTCATTGTCCTTAAAGGTTTCCTCAATGAACCCTAGCGCCGATAATGCTATAAAGTGTTTCAGTTTTGTTATAGTTGGTATAAGAAAGAATTCCTGGAGGCAGCTCAGAATTCATTAAAGAGAACTGCCTCAGGGTGACCCCTGAGGTTCTTTAAAGTTTCCCTGCTGGAAGAGACCTGGAATTGTCCAGTTTGGAAGATATAAGCACTAAATACATCAGCCTAATAAAAAAGAAAATAAAAGGAATGCATTTGGTTGACAGGAAGCAGGGGACAGGGAGGAAGCGTTACCTTGCAGACTCCTAGTATCTGTAATGTTAGCAAAGAAGTTTGTGTTATTTCTTTCCAGAAATCAAGCTCAAAGTCTTAGCAACCAACTGAAAACTCGAGCTGCCCTCTCAACTTCTGCCTTCCTTAATAAAGATGGTATAGCAGATGTAGCCAGCTTCAATTAACTTTTCTTTTATGAAAAGAATTATTCTTTTTATGTTTAGATACATTCTGTAATGAATATCTGTCACTCTTATTTACTCTACCAATTCTCCAGAGAAATCCTCCTTCCTTAATTACACTTTTAATGTTTAGATCCCCCAACCCCCACACACACTTTTTTTTTTTTTTTTAAGTTGGTATGTGACCTCAGTCAATCCAGGGCAGATTTTCCCAGACACACAAAAAAATTTTTGTTTTCAAGCAGTATCAGTAAGATTCTGTTGGAAATAATAAATATAGTGCTGCCACCACAATTTTTTAGTGAGGATCAACATTCATATCCATGAGTTACACAAAGTATACAAGCACAAGGCGGCACTAACCATTATTTTTCAAGGACACAAAGGTGTGATAAATAGTAATCACCACTTCATCATTTCCCTGCCTTCCACATATAAGTACATACGAATGTATATGTGCATGCATCATGCCTTTCTGATGACGGCTCAACACCAAAATTTTAATGACTTTTTTTTGGCTCCTTTTTTAAATTTATGTATATTATAAAAAAAATTGATTCTATTTGACATCATGTCAGTCATTCTGTCAGAGGCGTGTGAGCCAGAGCAACTCCATCTTGAATAGGGTAGGGTAAAATGGATAAAATGAGACTGAGACCTACTGGGCTAAATTCCCAGACAGTTAAGGCATTCTAAGTCACAGGATGAGACAGGAGGTCTGCACAAGATACAGGTCATAAAGACCTTGCTGATAAAACAGCTTGCAGTAAAGAAGCCAGCAAAATCCCACCAAAACCAAGATGGCCACAAGAGCGACTTCTGGTTGTCCTCAGTGCTACACTCACACTAGCACTACGACAGTTTCCAAATACCATGGCAATGTCAGGAAGTTACCCTAGGTGGTCTAAAACGGGGAGGCATGAATAATCCACCCCCTGTTTAGCATATCATCAAGAAATAACCATAAAAATGGGCAAACAGCAGCCCTTGGGGTTGTTCTGTCTATGGAGTAGCCATTCTTTTATTTCTTCACTTGCCTAATAAACTTGTTTTCACTTTACTCTATGGACTCGTCCTGAATTCTTTCTTGCAGGAGATCCAAGAACCCTCTCGTGGGGTCTGGATGGGGACCCCTTTCCTGTAACAATTCCATTTTTTCTCTGAAATGGTCAAAGATATTTCTCAGAAAATAATATTAGTAAAAATTGTATGAATGATATTGTAAATATATGAGCTGGGAATTCTGGCAGGCAGTTCTGGATTTGAACATCAATGCTGTGGGGCTATGACACAAATACTTAATCTCTCCGAGCCTTAGTTTCTTCATCTAAAAAGTGGGTTTATTTTTGCAAGGAATAATATATGCAAAAACTAACACCCAGCTTTCAAACATATAGTTTACTCCTTTCCCAATTTCTCTCTTGCTGGAGACACAAGATCATGAAGATGGTAGTTCAGGAACTAACCTTACAAAGGGTCACAAAAGTCAGGATAAACTAAGAAATAAAAATACACTGGCAGTTATTATTGACTCACATAGTAATTATTGCTTCTCAAATCTTGCTATAGTTAATAAACTTCCTTTTGTCTCATATTGACCATTTTGGCATCATCTTATGGAATTAAAAGTGGAGCTTAGATAATTGTTTCACTGATGTTTAGGAAAAATTGGAGTCATTCTGAACACATTTTAGTGATTTTGATGATAATGTGAAGTAAGGGTTGCCCATTAAACCTGGCCGGGTGCAGCGGTTCACGCCTGTAATCCCAACAATCTGGGAGGCTGAGGCGGGCGGACCACCTGAGGCTGGTGCTCGAGACCAGCCTGACCAACATGGAGAAATCCCATCTCCACTAAAAATACAAAATTAGCCAGGCATGGTGACACATGCCTGTAATCCCAGCTCCTCAGGAGGCTGAGTCAGGAGAATGACTTGAGCCCGGGAAGCAGAGGTTGCAGTGAGCAGAGATGGTCACACTGCATCCCAGCCTGAACAACAGAGCAAGACTGTCTCAATTTAAAATAAATAATTTTTTTTTTTTTTTTTAAAGCATAGGGGGTTGTTACCCATTAAACCTGGCTCCTAGTGTTACTTCGTTCACTGTGTGTTATGTGGCCTGACCTCTCTTTAGTCTCAATATTAACCCTTAATGGTATTACCACAGTTCTTTGCATACTGTAGAAACTGAAAAGCAGTTTTTAAAAAAGAAAGGAAGAGAAGGGGAGGAGATGAGAGAGGAGAGAAATGTGAACTGAGATTAATTCCCACTTACTTTACCTCTCAATGAGATAAGGGTAAAGATTTTGAAAATCCTAAAATATTTATTATCGCCAACCTGAAACTTTTATAGCATCACATAACTGGAGTCAGACTGCATCAATGATTAAATTGCTTTCTTAATATACTCTTTAAATTTAGGCTCTTTCAGAGCCCTGGTCCTTCCATCCACACAGAGTCACAGATTCATAAACTCTAACTAGAAAAAGAAATACAGGGATTATCTGAGTAATGTTTCCCCACACCCTGTTATAGATGCATCCATTAAGGTGAATTCGTGAAGGGTTTTTCGGTACAAGTCTGAGTGTAGAAAATAGTACAGAAATCTCTACTTCAGATACCATGTGTCACAGGGATACTGAGGTTGCTTCCCTGACTCTCACGCCATTATTACGCTTCATAAACTATCCAGCCACACCTAAAAGCCCTCAAATAGAAGAACATTGACAATCGCCTCCCTTAATGACACTCCCTGCCCCAAAGGCAAAGAAAGGAATCACAAAAGAAAGTGAAAGGAGATGCACAAATAAACTGATGAGTAATTGCAAAGCCTGTGCCTAAGGGAAATCAGGATTTTCCTGAAAACTGGCCACACTCAGCCTGAAGGAAGTTCTCCAAAGTGGTAATATTTCCAATTACAAATTCTAGTTCCTTCCTTCTAGGTCAATTTGTAGATCCTAAGGCCATATGTTTTTATTCGGAAAAGGCCCTGGCAACCCACAACTAACATTCAGGAGATATGTGATCTTGGGGAAATTGTTTAAATTCTTTCAATTGCCTCATCTTTAAAGTGGAGATAGGCTAGGAGTGGTGGCTTAAACCTGTAATCTCAGTGCTTTGGGAGGCCAAGGTGGGAAGCCAGCTTGAGCCCAGGAGTTCCAGAGCAGCCTGGGCAACATAGCAAGATCACATCTCTACAAAAAATTTAAAAAGTAGCTGAATGTGGTGGCACACACCTGTAGTCTCAGCTACTTGGGAGGCTGAGGTAGGAGGATTACTTGAGCCCAGGAGTTTGAAGTTATAGTGAGCCACGACAGCACCACTGCATTCTGGCCTCGGCAACAGAGCAAGACTTCAGCTCTAAAATTAAATACATAAAATGGACTTAATAATTACACTAACCTCCTAGGGCGGTTAAAAGAACTACACAAGGCTGGGCATGGTGGCTCATGCCTGTAATCTCAGCCCTTTGGGAGGCCAGAGGTGGGCAGATCACGAGGTCAGGAGATCAAGACCATCCTGGCTAACACGGTGAAATCCAGTCTCTACTAAAAATACAAAAAAATTAGCCGGGCGTGGTGGCGGGCGCCTGTAGTCCCAGCCTCGGGAGGCTGAGGCAAGAGAATGGTGCGAACCCGGGAGGCAGAGTCTGCAGTGAGCCAAGATAGTGCCACCACACTCCAGCCTGGGTGACAGCGTGAGACTCCATCTTAAAATAAAAAAAGAAAGAAAGAAAAAAAAAGGAACTACACAAGATAACGCACATAAAGCAATTGACATACAGTCATCTTACAGCCAATGTTAGTTATTATTTTTATTTATGAATGAGTACACATCTGAAAGTGCTTCTGAAAAAAAGTCCCCTTTTCTCTGTGATCTGAACAAACGTACACCTGAGATAATATGAATAATAATGTATATCATAATTATTAGGCTTCCCTATAATGTAATTACCTGAGGGAATAAATAGCTATGATTACTAAAATCAATGGAATTAGTTTTGCCAATGAGAAAATCAAACTCCATTGGAAGCTCTTTGACACTCCCTTTAGTAATCTTCTCTTTTCAGATCCTTTTAGCAATGATATCTTTTAGCATTATTATCTCTAACCTTTCAGTTCTTTATACTTACATTATAAAAATTATAATGCCCAAGCAACATAGTGAAACCCCAGCTCCACAAAAAATTAAAACCTTAGTCGGGCATGGTGGCACATGCCTATAGTCCCAGAGGCTGCTGAAGTGGGAGGACTGCTTGAGCCTAAAAGGTGAAGCCTATAGTAAACCGTGATCGGCTCACTTGTAACCACTGCACTCCAGCCTGGGTGACAGAGTGATACCCTGTCTCAAATTTAAAAAAAAAAGTATGAAATCATGTTTGGTAGTCCTATGCATAATAATACCTTTTTTTGACAGAAAAATAAGAAAAAAAAAGCCTATTGCCAAAAAGCCATGTCCAAAACCCGTTTATTGATAAACAATATACTAAAACTTACACTAAAAGTGTTTGTTCTTTTAATATCCATTAGATTTTTTTCTTACGTTTGAAGTCCCTCATTTCTCGTTTTCCCCCCTCAGACAGAGTCTTACTCTGTTGCCCAGGCTGGAGTGTAGTGGTGTGATCTTGGCTCACTGAAACCTCCACCCCCTGGGTTCAAGCAATTCTCCTGCGTCAGCCTCCTTAGTAACTGGGATTAGAGGCGTGTGCTACCACGCCTGGCTACTTTTTGTGTTTTCACTAGAGACAGGGTTTCGTCATGTTGGTCAGTCTGGTCTCAAACTCCTGAACTCAAGTGATCCACCTGCCTCAGCCTCCCAAAGTGCAGGAATTACAGGCATGTGCCACTGTGCCCAGTCCCTCATTTCTCTTAATAATACAAATCTATAGTCACTTTAAAACAAACTATCCTTACTTATATTGGCCAGGCACAGTGGCTCACACTTGCAATCCCAGCATTTTGGGAGCCCAGAGCAGGAGGATCACTAGAACCCACAAGTTTGAGAACAGCCTGGGCAACATAAGAAGTCTCCATCTCTACAAAAAAAAAAAAAACTAGCCAGGCATGGTGGTGCATGCCTGTGGTCCCAGTTACTTGGGAGGCTGGGATGGGAGGATTGCAGGGCCCTCAAGGTCAAGGTTGCAGCAAGCTGTGATCACACCAATGCACCACAGTCCCATGTGACAGAGAGACACTCTGTCTCCAAAAAACAAACACACCTGCTCCCGTCTCCCCATTCCCCCACCAAAAAAAAAAACTATCCTAATTGGAGAAACGTGTGGCATGAACTTTTTCTTACTCAGAATACTCTAAAATTCTTACTTCTTTCTAGTTCCACAGACCTTGATGAGTGGCCACCTTTTAATGCACTGGAGAAATAAGAGTAACTGCGACATGATCCCTAGCCACAGGACTTTAGCTCAAAGTCCGGGAGAAAAGACAGGTACGTCCATAAAAATAGCTTGTGTTGACTAATATGATGTTTTAACACCTCCCAGATCTCGTAACATCCTGGGCTTTCTAAATGTGAAAGAGATTCCTGGTGACTATACTCAATTAGAAAGCTTTTTCTGTTTCTGCTGTAACAGAGGAAGAAGAAGGGGAGGCTCAGAAGGGATTACAGTACGCTGTTGGTAGAAATTTCCATGGAACTTCATTTCATGAGACCTGTGCTTATCAAATCAAAGCCATGGGATCAGAACCTATACCTCACAGACAGTATCTGGAAAAACAAGAAGAATGAAAGAAGAATGAACCAAGATCCCCTTCCTTTTGTGGGCCTAGCCCCACTTAATTTTCTAACAATTCTATGAGGTTGGTATTACACAAATTACAGTAGGAAAACTAAAGTTCCCAAAATTTGAGGAGCTCAAGTCTACAAAGCAAGTTAGAGCTGCAATTAGAATTCTTGTTTTCCCCACTTGAAAGTTCTGACCAGGTGGTCTCTCTCTAAAAACTACATATCCTTGAAGGCAACATGAACATCAGAGTAATCCAATCCCATTATCAGAAACGAAAATATTATGCACATCATCTTTATACAATAATCATAGTAAGAAAGCCAGTGGCGGCCGGGCGCGGTGGCTCAAGCCTGTAATCCCAGCACTTTGGGAGGCCGAGACGGGCGGATCACGAGGTCAGGAGATCGAGACCATCCTGGCTAACACGGTGAAACCCCGTCTCTACTAAAAATACAAAAACTAGCCGGGCGAGGTGGCGGGCGCCTGTAGTCCCATCTCTCGGGAGGCTGAGGCAGGAGAATGGCGTAAACCCGGGAGGCGGAGCTTGCAGTGAGCTGAGATCCAGCCACTGCACTCCAGCCCGGGCGACAGAGCGAGACTCTGTCTCGAAAAAAAAAAAAGAAAGCCAGTGGCTTGTCAATTTTGGAAAATCATTATAAACCTCAACTGTAATAGAAAAAAAAACAGAAAAATACAGACAGAATAGGAAAATCTTTCTGATATCAATGCTATAATTTACAGCTTACAATTTTTTTTTTAATTTAATTTTTTTCTGAGATGGAGTTTCACTCTTGTTGCTCAGGCTGGAGCACAATGGAATGATCTCAGCTCACAGCAACCTCCGCCTCCTGCGTTCAAGAAATTCTCCAGCCTCAGCCTCCCGAGTAGCTGGGATTACAGGCAACCACCACCACACTCAGCTAATTTTTTGCATTTTTAGTAGAGACGGGGTTTCATCATGTTGGGCAGTCTCGTCTCAAACTCCAGACCTCAGGTGATCCACCTACCTCGGCCTCCCAAAGTGCTGGGATTACAGGCATGGAGCCGCCACTCCGCCCGGCCAACTTACGCATTGTTTTTTTTTTTTTTTCTTGTATTTTTAAGGAGCTAATTTAATGTGCACATCTTAATGTACACATAAATATCACCCTTCCATTTCCTAAGTGTTATAAAATGCTGACATCACCAGTAAATTGATTTCAAAATTCAAACGGCAATCATACAATTTTTTAAAAAAATACTGAACCAATATTCATATGTAATGAACAGATTCAAACCTATCTCTTATCAGAACACTTCCAGAGATGTAAATAGTGCCTGCTACACTCAAACAAAACCATTTTACCCCCTTTTACATTGACTTCTATCAGTCATGTAGCTTTAAAAAGTGTATGCTATTAGATTATCTGTAAATATCCAGCAAGTATTGACAAAGCCTTCCTGAAATTAATTGTATATGTTTAAGGCTAGCCAGTATTTTAATTTCACACCTTGGCTGGCTTAAGAGTTGACTTGATCACTTTACTGTAACTATGGGAGATTCTGTTCTGATTTTGTAATGTGTTCCATCTGATTAAAGGGGCTTCAATAGAAGATATTTAGAACATATTTTAAAAACCACTTTGCCCAAATTAAGTAATCAAACACACTCCCTTCATTTGGCTGCTGTACTAAGATCTACTATAATGGTGCCAGAAATATATTTGCACTGATATAACTTATTCGATGGAAATAAAAACCTAATTCTGTCATAGGAGTAAGTAGGATGACTAAAATGTAGGAAGACCCAGGAACTGCCTTTGTTCTATCACAATTACAGTGACAAAAATATTTACGTTAAGAGAATAGCTGCTGACACTGAAAGAAGTGGGAAGCAGGCCAAGCACAGTGGCTCACGCCTGTAATCCTAACACTTTGGGAGGCTGACGCAGGTGGATTGCCTGAGCTCAGGAGTTCGAGACCAGCCTGGGCAACACAGTGACACCCTGTTTCTAATAAAATACCAAAAAATTAGCCAGGCATGGTAGTGTATGCCTGTAATCTCAGTTACTTGTGAGGCTGAGGCAGGAGAATTACTTGAACCCAGGAGACAGAGGTTGCAGTGAGCCGAGATCACGCCATTGCACTCCGGCCTGGGTGACAGAGCAAGACTCCATGTCAACAACAACAACAACAAAGTGAGAAGTAAGGCTTTAAAAAGATGAAAATAAAAGCTGGGAGTTTTCACAGACTCCAGCTTATTTGAAGATATGAATCACTGCACCTACCTACCCAATCAATACTAATGAACACTATAATCACTATAATCAAACAAAGTAACTACACATTAGGAGAGAATTAAACTATTATTTAGAAAGTTTCACTAGTTTTCTGTGTGGGTAGTTTTATTTGTGAATGGTTAAAGAACTTAGAGTGGTGGCTTTTTTTTTTTTTAAGGATTTTGCTTTCTTTAATATGGATTTGGTTAGCGCTTACTTCATATTTTAATCATCACCCTTTTATATATAAGTTTATGAAATAAAACACAAAAAGTCTTTCATGGTTATTCGGAACTTGATTTTACTAACAATTCCAACAAGTGTGGTCTGCTCTTTGCTGTATTTTCTTTCTTATCCACAGTCCTTCCATTTCACCTTAGGGGTGAACCCTTAATAAAATATATAGTGAAGGTGGGCAACAGTGGTATGTATGACAAGACAGGGCAAAATGGGTCTAAAGAGAATCTATATTCCACTGAACACATTAATTCAGTCTAGCGTATTCACTCTTGTATGTACAGTTCTACATAAGTTAGAAAACTAAATTTCAAACACTGCTTGGGGACACGTGTGCTCTACAGTATGAAAAAGCTATGCATTTTGCACAAGGTTGTGAAAGTCCTCAATTGATTTCCTCCTGCTCTTCATCCTTGACATCCCTTTAAACTCAAAAGTATCATTGTGTTTTGTCTTTTTCTTTCATCAACATCCTGTTCGCACGTCTAACTGATTTAGGATTTAGAAGCACAAATGAGTCAAGGATGCCACCATACAGCTGGAATAGAGGTTTCTATAGTTAAATGGGAAGTGTGAGAGGTGAAGAACAGCAACCACAGTGCTGCTCCCATTTGCTCCCTTCACCACAATCCTACTCTGTGCAGACACTGTCTCCAGTCTTTTTCATGGTAAGCACTTTTGGGAAGGCACTAAGCTAACCCCACATTCACTAACTCTAAAATGACTGTAATGAAACTCCAAATACAAAATTTGTGTGCCAGTAGAATTTTAGAGGCTCTTTTTTTTTTTTTTTTGGCTTTCATGGATAAAACCAGAAAGAATATGACTTACATATGCAAAACCATAGTACACTACGGTAAAGCCCAGAGACACTCAATAATCCTGGTTAATCCTGGCCCACTGTATTTATGCAAAGCCAATTTAGTAGTGGAAGTAAAGCAGGAGACTCAATACAAAATAACAAACCATCAAAATAATATCTTTTTGATCTTGTAAATTATTAATAAATATTAATAAAACATGAAATGTATATATGCTCTACACCAATGGTTTTCAAAACGCCACCTGCATTAGATTTAAATGGGATGTTGGTAATAGTTATTCCTAGGACCCAGACTGGACTCAATGAATCAAACTCTCTGGATATGGTGTCTTGAAATACCCCTTTTCAAAGCGCTCCCCAGATGCTTTATATGCAATTAAGTACCACTGACTGAAGTATGAACAGTGTTTACACCTCCTGATCACAAAGATGAAATAACACTGCGAGATGGAATACACGTGCTCAAGCAAATAAAAGTAGCCACTATTCATAGAACAAAAGAATGGAATGGAAGGAAAGTCAGAGACCACTGTCCAGTGAGACTAACCAAGACCAAAGTTTGGTGTTCAAGGTCACCAAGCTAGTTGTTACATCATTTAGACTTGAAAACAGATCTCCTAACTCGACTTGGTGCTCGTTCCAGCATCCTATACTTCATCTATCTCCACAAAACAAAAGCTTGAAAATACTAGTTGTTAAAATGTCACACTTTAATGTTTTATAGTATCTATATATTCAGAGACTGAAACAATACCACCGTTGTATGTTTATAGAGTTCTTTTCCAACAAAAAAAAAAGTGTTTCCAAGTTTCTTATCATCTCTGACATACAGTGTAAGGTAACCAGGATAGAAATAGGCATCTGCATCTTACAAGCGGAAAAACAAGATTTCCAGAGGTTGACTGACTCCTCCAAGGTCTCATAGGCCTAACAGTGGAGCCAATAACCCAATACCCACCATCTTTCCATTTTCCAAAGAAGCTGTCTTCTTTCTATTTACACCTCCCTGAAATCTGTAAAACTCTCAGCTCAACTACTATTTTCCACTTCTTAGATTTAAAGATTTAGTCCTCAAAGATATCATTATGAAATAGATGTTACCGTCCACAACCAGAGTCTCTGAGCACATACCTCAAAAACTCCAGGTGTTAACTACATTTTATCTCCATGGATTTCTATGATATAGCTGGCATAAGGTTTATTCTGCGTACAAATCCAGCAGATAAAACACTGCTGTCGAGAGCCAGTGTTCATTGTATTATCAGTTTCAGCCTGATAATTTGATATGACGGGTGTGAGGCAGAAGCTACAAGTCTCTCCTTCTAAAAACAATAATTGTGAGCCTTTACTCTTCACCAGGAATATCAAGGTCATTGTGTGGATCAAACCTAAAAGGGAGCTTCCATCAACAGATGTCATAAGAGATAAGCACCAATTTGACATGCTCTTGCAGAACGATCACCTGCTATCAGAGAAGTTATGACAGCTGTGTAGTAAGACAATGTGGGCCAATTCATCAGTCCTCTGGGCCCCAAGTGCTCCCCTAATGGATATGACAAACATATGCCTCACTGCCACACACTGGGTGTTTACTACTGCAGGGCTGTTTATATAACGATCCAATTAATCAAGGGTGATAGTCATATTTTTTTGTAATTGATGGAAAGCCAGAATTGCGTAACTCTATTGAATGACTCCATCCTTTGCCATAGTATGATAGACTTTGGAAAGAAAAAGGTAGACTATTGCACATGCAAAAAATCCTGGGGAGATATAAACGACATGCCCATTTCCTTGGCTTTGAGATGATGTTCCCGTTGCCACGTAGAGCCTTCTCCCTTCTGCTTGGTTACTTTCTTCAAAGGTTATCCTCCTTTACCTTGGAAAGTCTCAACTCAAACATTACCCTGGATCTCAAGATCCCCTGCTTTTAGAGTTTGTGTGGGTATTTTGAAGGAAGACTCAGACTGCATGGGCATTAGGATGTCCTAAAAAGTTAAGATCACCTCATTTTAAGAATCAGCCACTCTTCAGCATCAGCTGACTATTGCTCTAAAGGAACATATTCTGACAGTTATCACGTCTTTAGTGTTTCAAGAGAAGTAGAGATCTGAATTTTTATTTGCCATTCTCCAGTTTTTAAATGTTGGCAACTGTTTGAATTTTGGTTACCCTGAAAGTGGAGCCTGAGACAAGGACTTCCAAGTAGTTTTTTTTCAGAACTAACTCCGAGAATCAGGAGAGAGAAAAGTGGGGCAAAGAAAGAATACAAATCAACCACTGGGTCTTCACGAGGTCTCAGAGGCTCATAGAATCTTCCCTGTGGATAAGGGAAGGCATGGGCATTTATCCTCCAAGCCCCTTTCCCTTGTTGGTTATGAGTTCTTCTTAGGGGCATTAATTCCACTACACTTTGCAACTGTACCTGCTGAAGTGCTGACTAAGCTTCCTCAGTTTGGGAGAAAGCCCTGAACAGAAAGGAAACAACTGTGCCCCAGGCGGGATGCAGTCAGCATTCAGAGAATCACAGCTGTGAGTGAAATCGAAGGTAACCAAGGGGATCTGACTTAGGGCACAAAAAGCAACTACTCCAGCAACTAATAAAAACTATAAACATAGCGCAGGTCAAACAATTAATGGGCACAGTCTTGATCTCACTCATGGACTCCATCTCCTTTCTTGCTTGAAAGAATCCTTCCCCAACAACTTCCCAGTACCAATCCTTTACAGTGAAGCTCAACATTCTACCACCACGATGCTGGCATCTACACCACTGAATTTCATCATTTATACTCAAGTCCACTGACCCCCTAGGCTATGAGCACAAAGAGGAGAGATTCTGCAACCTGTTTATGATCTCCAGCACCTGGGTAGAGGTAGGAGTACAATGGAAAAGGTCCATTAGTGTTTGTGGAACTGAATAAATGAATATAATTTGTAACAAAGCTCTACTAGCTACAAACATAACCCAAGCCCAATCAGGAGAAACAGTCCTGAGGTCACTAAGGAACAGAACAATCATTCTCAATTCCTGCTCTAAAGAGCCTTATAACTCAAAGACATTAATCACTGACAAAGACAAACTTTGTTTTCTGAAAGGCTATACTGCCTCAACTATTAAAATTATATATTCTCAACATATGCGCTTTTTCATATTACTGGAAAAGTCTAGAAAAGTATCTTTGCCCCCAGAAAAACAACACAGTTGTAATTCAATTTCATCACCTGCTATTACTGAAACTGGATTTTTCTTACATGCAACCTAGAAATTCACCTTGTTTCCCATGCAAACTCTTCTCGATATTTCCACCTTTTCCTAAGGATCTCAGAGCATTTCCCATTTGAAAGACATCCACTTGGGTAGGGTGAGGCCTGAGTGAAGATCTGAACAGAGAAGCTTCAGGAGAGATCAACACAGATGGGGGAATTCTGGAATTATGAAACATTCCATAAAGATCAAGGTTCTCCTTATACCAGCTGAGTGGATACCCGAACATAAATAGCAGAGGAGCAGGCTGCATGTTCCTATCCTACATATGGCACAAACAAAAGAGAAAAAATAAGTACTCATTAGGGAAAGCTAAATGTAGAATGGCAAGATCCCCAACAGACTTCCATTCTTTAAAAAAGTGAAGAAAGGTCTCCTGTGTTACTAAGCTGTAAGCTGCTACATTATTTCTAGCAATTATATACATGCACAGATACATATATTTATGTCTACACATGTATACATATATATTTTAAAGCATAAGAATCTACATAAATGTGTTCTTATAGAAAATAATGTCAGTCATTCTTTGATAATAACTTGTAGACCTAGGAATAGTTGGGTAGAGTTTCCATGTATTTGCTAATTAAGAATCCCCTGCTTCGGTAAACTTACATCCATCAATTTCCACTTATTTTTTACTCTCAAAGGAAGGAATAATTTCCATAGATGATAAAGCTATTGAATACATTCTGAAAGTACATGTGCAACAACTTAAGAAAGATCAGCTAAGAGAGGCAGGAAATGGAGAAAATTTGGTAAGAGTTCAATAAAGTGACTTCGTTCCAACCTTCCAATCTTTAGTCCATGTTGACCTTCAACCCAGTGTATCAAAGGAATTAGCCAATGCCATAGCAAGGTGACAAACATTATAAACTCTTGCGAGGAGAACTGGGTGGGGCTTGAAGGCTAATCAAATATACGAACTTTTTTTTTTAAAGGACAGTAATGATCTTGGACTTACCTCAGAAACATTGTTTAGAGAAAGATCCAACTGCCCACATCTTAAGGAAAACAGTCTTGAGTAATAAGTAACATAGCCTGATGCAGACTCCATCCTGTCAAAATAATCTAATCTCTCCCGATGGAGTGACTGGCCCAGTAGATCAAAGGAAGAAGTAAGACACAATTTATATTCGGATTTTTACAAAGCTTTTGATTCTTCTCCTCATGACATAATCATCAATAAACCGAGAAAACAGGATCTACACTGCATAGCTATGAAATGCCAGGAAGGTCATGCCCAGTAGGGAGCTATTGATAGAAAAGTGTCAACCTTAGAGGGAGTATAATAAATGGGGCTCCAATGTGCTCAATTCTGGGCAGTGCTCCAGTGGACATTTTTCATTAATGGCCTGGAGGGTAGAATAATTATCACTGTCATTAAGTCTGCATACGAGACCAGACCAGGAGGAAGCATTGAGGAAAGGGGAGTGGTGGGGTGGCGGGAGGGAGAGGAAGAGACCAGAGGGAGTCACCAGCCACAAAGGAATAGCTTATCAGAATTCAAAAGGACCTCAAAAGTTTGAAAAAGAAGTCACAAACACAATGCATCTTAGGGAACAAGTACAATGCATGCTATTCCTTTTCCTTCTCCTAACCTTTACCACAGCTCACTGCTGCAGCCTTGACCTCCTAGGCTCAAGCAATCCTCCTGCCTCAGCCTCCTGGGTACTTGTGACTACAATGCACATGCTACCACGCCCAGCCAATTTAAAAAGTTTCTGTTAGAGACAAGGTCTTGCTTTGTTACCCATGCTAAACTCAAGCTCCTGTGCTAAAGCAATCCTCCTGCCTCCGCCTCCTGCAGTGCTGGGATTACAGGTATGAGTCACCCCACCAGGCCTTCCTCCTCTTCTGTCATGAGCTGTGAGGCTTGCTTCCCTTAAAAAGGGCCACATTTACTCATTTGATAAATATACAAGAGATGCTTTGCTGAGTTGCAGAGCTACTTTGTTAAGCAATACAGTTCTGCTGTCTAATATCACAGAAAGAACTGGCTTACTGAGGAAGAAATTTAAAAGAAAATGACGATATCATCTGAGAAGTCTCCTTTGGTCCTGGTCCACCTTTTTCCCCCTCCGAGTCTGAGTTAGTTACTTCTCTTAGGTGCTTTCACATTTCTTCTGGCATTCCTCTGTCACACAATGCTGAAGTGTAAACAGGTTTATTTATTTTTCTCCCCTCTAAATAGCCAGGCATGGGCCATGGATTCTGCACCTTGGTATCTCCCCAGAGCACAGCACCTGACACATAATGGATGCTCAATAAAACTTTATTGATTTAGAACTAAATACAAATTATATACATAGTAAGTGGCTTTATGCAAGTATTTTTTTTTAAAAGCCTAGGGATGCCATCCTGAAACACAAAAGTTGATACCCTCCATATAGCCAGAAAGTCAAGGCTAAAAATATAGAGCAGGGCATCTTCTGCATATATGGTAATTTCATATGCAGCTATGAATGAAGTGCCCTCATTCATATCTACACAATGAGTGAGGGCAGAGGGCAAGACTAAGCAAGAATGTCTTCACGGAGAACTGCTTTAAGTGAAGGAAACAGAGGAGGGTGGGAAGAAGGGGAAGAACCCACAGAAGGAATGCTGAGGAAACCAGAGGCGGCTGTAAACCTGAAGCTGAGACCCATAGGAACACCCCCCAGAAAGGGTGAGGTCAACAGCACCAAAGACGGCAAAGAAATTAAGGATGAAGAAATACCTGAGGAGGAAACCCTAGGTGACACGAGCAAGTCAAAATGTGTTGAAATGGTGAGTGAAAAGAGAAGACAGCCATCCAAGGGCAGAGAGAAAAACAAGGGCTGAGGTTAGAGAGCACAAACCAGCTGTGACATAGATTACGCAACCATCCAAGTTAAGCATAACCACGGATGAGGAAGAAGTGAGGTCCTTCACTGGAAAAGGGGTGCAAGGGGTGCCATCAATACATATACACATAGTATAGATTATACAACTAGCATGAGATAGACAAAGGCTACTAAAATCATAAAGTTAACTTAGAAGAACACTTAACCTTAATAACAGGGAAGGACTTCCATGATTGAAACTTAAGTTTTATTTATAATGTGCATTCACATAGCTTTCTGGAGAAGAGCGTTTATTTCAATAGACAGAAACTTTGAACAAATGTGCAAATTTTGTCTGAAACTACCTCTTCTTATTCAATAAATGCTCTTCTCAACTATGGCCAAATCTGTCTTAGCTTTATTGTGGCTCCAATCCTGGCAGTGCACAAGAATTGTCATATCTCATATTTAAAGGTGACATCACTTTACATAATTTAGCTTTTCTTTTTTTTTTTTTTCATTTTCTCTTCATTTTTATTGAGAAAAGGGACAGTGAGAGAGAAATGTGGAAAGAAGATATAGAGTCGAACCAGGCATTTGAAAATTCCACATCTGATATAAGCTGTTTCCTGGTCTTCAACTTCATGCCTCCGCTGCTGCTCCTGTCACAAATTTAACTGGCTTACTTTAATCACAGGGAATGGTAGGCTACTGAAACATACATCTTCCAAAATAATCCACAAAATCCAAAATACACAAAAACAAATACTGAGGTGAGTTAGGCTCAAAATGTGATCCAGTCTTTCCCAATAGCTTGTTTAACCAGCAGGGTCATTTCAGGCAACTCAGGTGAAAGGATTCATTTAGAAATTGAAAATGAGCATCCATAAGCAGTTACAAAAATTTAAATTCTAACATTTACTCATCAAAATAAAATAAAAACTCCAATATAATCATGTCATATTATTATATATAAATTTTGTTACCAATCATGGGGTCAAAAGTTAGAAGCTATGTGTTGCAATCTTTAAAATATTCCCATTAGTTTGAGATTATGGTTTTTTTTTTCCCTCATCTCCTGCACAAAATTATTCCCAGGCAACTTTTAGGTCACCGTATAACTGGTACCAACAGTGTTGATACAATTCTTTAGTTAAAGCCATTAAGTCTGTTTTGGAGTATCTGATTCCAAGGACTTAAATCAAGGGGTGAAAATGAAAAAATGCAAACATGCGGCTGATTAGAAAAATAGTTATAATAGGCCTTACTGCTGTTATTATTGAATGTACGAGTGAAATAACCATTAGCCTGCTTTAACCACTGGAAAACACCCTATGGTGGTACTTGAGTGATTTGATGCATTTTTGTACACAATTGCTGTGCTAATGGAGCAGACATTTACCCCATAACAAAGGAAATCTCAAATGTATGCCTTAGGGTTTACAGCAATTGCAGAATACCAAACCACTACTAAGGATTTTAAATGAAGCCCCTGCTGATCTATTTACTGGTTAAACCCTTTGTCTCCTCAAAACAGTAACATCACTCACAAGACAAATTATTGATAAATTGCAGAATTTCAAACAAAGATAAGCAGGAAATTAAAAATCCATAACAGCCATTAGCTTTAGGAAACACACTTAACAGAATATGATCATTGGTCTAGATTCACTTTTTTCTTTGTGTATTTTAAGATATAAAGGTCTGCGAGAGGCTCCTGTTATCACTGTATACAGAAGAAAAGAACTGGTTCAGCCATGGAAAGAATGAGATGAGCCAAGCAGTCTTTTGATTGCTAAGGATAATCTATAAACACAAGATACAAAGTTGACCCTGAAAGTGATCTCCTCTCACCTCCTCACAAGGGATGGCAAGCTAGCAATATCGTTATAGGGCACAAAACAGCGTTTAGGAAAGGTTCCTAAAGGAAATCATTCTTCCATGCAACCATGTTGCCATGGTAACCAAACCAATCAAGCTTCTTCGCAAAGGCTTTTATGTCAAGTTCTGTTAGCAAACTCATATAGAAAGTATAACTCAACTAAATTAACACTACATTTGTTACCCTGTTAGAGATGGAAGAAAGGTACAAATCCTTTAAAAATTGGAGAAATAGGTACTCTTTCCATATCAACATCTTAGATTACTCAAGTTCAGTCTTTTTACATAAACAAAAGCCTCTTGAAGTCTCTTCTTTAGAAATCGGAGAAGAAAGGGAATTTCATCTAGCAGTACAAGCCCTTTCCAAAAACAGATTCTTTCCCCCCCTTCTAAGGAATACAACAAAAGAATTCTTGCATCTTGCTGAATCTTTTATTGCCATTTCTTTGCAAACCTGTGCTTCAGATACATCTGTGTTATAAGTGTAATGGAAGAAATTCTAGCATCTACCACTCAGCATTTTTAAGGTAAGTAGAATAAGTGAATGAACAATATGAACCCTTTGATTAAAGAGTATTTTTCCTTCGGTATAGCATGATGAAGCTGTAATTTCGATTACAGCCTTAAATTTGAAGGCCATTTTATGTTAGTGACATAGTTTCACACTAGGGCAACTCCATTTCTAAAAGACATTTCTCATGCTAGTTACATTCACTTCTTAAAAGCAAAACAAAAGCTATGAGCAAGAGCTTTAATAAACTTTAATAATCTGACACTCGGCTCCAGAGCCAATGGATTTTATAAGAAATGGACACTGTATCTTGTTGAATAAATCTTTAATACTCCTATCTTTAGTTGTATTTAGAAATAGTAAAAGAAGTTCTATGTTCTCAAGAGTAAAAGTTTTATATTTTAGACATAGAGAAAACACACCCAGCCTGGACAACATAGTGACACCCTGTCATTACTAAACAAATTGTTTTTCTTTTTTTAATTAGTTGGATATAGTAGTGTGCACCTGTAGTGCCAGCCAGCTCCTTGTAAGGCTGAGGTAGAAAGATCGCTTGAGCTCAGGAGTTCAAGAATGCAGTGAGCTGTGATCACACCACTGTCCTCCACCCTCAGTGACAGAGCAAGCCCCTGTCTCTAAAGTAAAATAAAATAAAATAAAACAAAACAAAATAAAATAAGGTACACCTTCTATCAATTCCACAGAATGGTAAAATCCATAAAATACCTAAAAAGCAAACTGATTCTGGGAGTTGGTAGTGTGTCTAGCCTCTGTCCTAACAACCATCTTAAATTTCAAATAGGTTTCTTCTTCTTGGACTCAAGGGTAGAATTTCAAGATTTCTGATAACCAGAGTTTGCTTCAAAACATTTGACAACTAACACCAGGTTGGAAATAATAACCAAGATAAATTTGGATCAAATAAAACTACAGTTAGTTGCTCGGGGGTTTTTAAAAGGCAAAGTGTTATCAATATCATTAAACATAAATTTTATAACCTGAGCTTCCAAATTGCCTTGTTATAACTCATAGCTTAGCGGGAATATTTTCAGGGCATTTTAGATACAGTTAAATTGTAACTCTTGAATTACAATTGAACTACAATTAAGAACCTCTGAAACACTGTATAAATCAAGATTATCCATTTTAATTTCTAGGTGTTTGATATATCAATAAGCCAAAGGTTAAAGCCTTGGAAAATATCACTTTAATTGACTTTAAACATAAAATTGTATACCTCATCCTAATTAAATGATAGCATTTTACGTTTGTGTGGCCACTGGAAAATTTACAACGTATATTCTCTGCCTCACCTTCTTTGATTTTCTCTACAGTTTTAGTGGATAGGCAGAGAGGTAAGAGAAGAAAATAGGGTTAGTTTGGTTTAATAACTTATTTATAATACTGTCTTTAACAATAATAATAGTAAGATTTTTTAATCATGTAGAAACACTTACAGGCCAGGTATTGTCCTACGAGCTTTCTTCCTCATTGCTAATGCCATAGATTATATAGAAATGTCTTCAATTCTCACAGTAATTAAGGTATGGTTATTCTCATTTACAGACTAAAACACTGAGACTCAGAAAGATTAAGCAATCTGGCAAAAGCCACACAGTCAAAAAGTTAAGTTTCCAGAATGCAAAATCAGATCTACTGAATTAGCATTATATTCATTTGCCTAAGAACAGACCATATACTTAGATGTGCTTCTTACAAGAGCACTGTTTCTTATGCACATGATATTTATTTGTTGCTAATTAACATTTATTGCATTTATAAAATTTCAGAAAAATAATTTGGCTTTGGTAATTACGATTTTGCCTTTCAAATCATTTGGCCATTTTTGATATCAATATAAATTCAGCCATTCTGAACACATAGTTGTTTATTTGTACAACAGATTTAAACAATTACTCCTGAAGAGTTCCCTGGTAACATTTGGAAGAACAGAGAATCTGGTAACTAACCAGGAAAAGGACATAGCACACTAGCCCACTTCTAGTTGCAATATTCGACTACTGGGTTAAATACAAAATATTGCCACGCCAGAAAAAGGCATAAAATGTCAGAAAGTGATGGTTTAACAAGAGTTGAACTTTCAAAATTAAAAACATAAAAATGTATCCTTAACCTTGTTAGGATTAAAGGAAATCACTATCTTTGACGATAAATGAAACGCCAAGCACTTTCTGTGCCGTGAGTATTCCATTATTAACTGGAAACAATTACTATTATCAAAGTTTGTCACTTACTTGACATGCTTGAATAAATAAAACATATGAAATATATAAAAGCTCATTCTAATACAACATATGTGATGTAGACTAATATATTTCATATTAATATATTAACTTATATTTTATATTATTATTTTTCTCTAATATAAAAGCTCTTTGGGGCCTGGAACAGTGGCTCACACCTGTAATCAGAGCACTTCGGGAGGCCGAGGTCGGCAGATCACCTGAGGTCAGGATTCAAGATCAGCCTGGCCAACATGGTGAAACCCATCTCTAATAAAAATACAAAAATTAGCCAGGTGTGGTGGCACGTGCCTGTAGTCCCAGCTACTCGGGAGGCTGAGGCAAGAGAATTGCTTGAACCTGGGAGGCGGAGGTTCAAGCAAGCCAAGATTGAGCCACTGCACTCCAGCCTGGGCAACAAAGCAAGATTCTGTCTCAAAAAATGTTCTTTGTGAAATTTGGGGCAATATTAACTTTCTACATTACATTTTAAGCACTTTCAATAAAATTATGCGGGAGATTCTTGAAGTCAGATTCCTTTGTGACACAGCACTGAGAAATTGTTGATAGCTGGAATTACCCAGATAATTCCTTCAACTGACATACAACCAGAGAGCACAAAACGAGCTGAAAGATCACACTAGGGCTCTCCTGTGTCTTGTACTCCTTGTCCACACAATCATACGCTCAGGAAGCTGGCTTATTATAAAAGTATGACATCCCATGACAACTGATTTGAGTGCCCTCGTTTCAACATTCTTAAAGCAGCCATACACAGCAGATGGCATCACTTTTGAGGCAACATTTCAGACATTCTGAAATTTCATTCTCTGTTTGTAAGAACAGAGAAAAAGATATAAATCAGAATATGTAACAATAGGAAACTATTTGCTAACACTTTCTATATATACATATGTTATATGTTTATATTCTTAAAATATATGCATATCTGTATATTTAATATAACCACATATAATACAGGTGCAATTCTGTTGTCTACTACACAGATGTGAAAACTGAGGCACAAATTAAGTAATTTAATGAAAGGTCATTCAGAGGCCGGGCACGGTGGCTCACGCCTGTAATCCCAGCACTCTGGGAGGCCAAGGTGGGCGGATCACGAGGTCAGGAGATTGAGACCATCCTGGCTAACACAGTGAAACCCCGTCTCTACTAAAAAATACAAAAAATTAGCTGGGCATGGTGGCGGGCACCTGTAGTCCCAGCTAATCGGGAGGCTGAGGCAGGAGAATGGCGTGAACCCAGGAGGCGAAAGTTGCAGTGAGCCAAGATTGCGCCACTGCACTCCAGCCTGGGCAACAGAAGCGAGACTCTGCCTCAAAAAAAAAAAAAAAAAAAAAAAAAAAAGAAAGGTCACTCAGCTAGTTAAGTGGCAGAGCTACTTACTGTACTAGGCAATCTAGCTCCGTAAGTCATCTTTTCAACTAAATTTAATATGAGGAAGAGAGTCTCTGGTCTCATAACAGCTTTTTATTGAAGACAGAGGGCTAAACAGATATATTCACAATTATAATAAAGCATGATCATATTCATTAATTATAAAATGTCAGAAAAAATATTCAGAAAGTAAGTGCTTGGTGTTTCATTTATCATCAAAGATAGTGATTTCCTTTAATCCTAATAAGGTTAAGGATATATTTTATGTTTTTAGTTTTAAAAGTTCAACTCTTGTTAAACCATCATTTTCTAGCATTTTATGCCTTTTTCTGGCATGGTAATATTTTGTATTTAAAGAAATCAATATCTCAGTGAATGCTTCCTTGAAACTAAAATATATACATACTACACACCACACACAAACGCATACACACACTTTTTGTGTATGTATATATGTCTCTGGACTCACTCAAGACTCAAAGAGTAGAGTCACAGAATACCTTTATATTACCTTCCACTATCCCTTTACAATTACTTAATAGTGAAAGTTCTTTTCTACCCTCTACATGACGATTCAAAGAGTCCACTTACTTTTCTAACTCTTAAATAATATGATGCCATACAATCATTTTAAGTTATCAAACACAGTCCCAATTCAGAAATTAGAGTTCCCAGTTCAGCATATTAGTCACACTTGAAACTTTCAAGTTATAGACACCTCCCTCTCCCAGTTAGGGTGGGCTACAGACCAGCATCAGAAAAAAGGTGAAAAAAGGTATGATCGAGTGAAAAAAGGTATGATCAGCCCCTTCTTCTCCTTTTTCACCTCCTCTGATCCTTCCGCTCCTCTTGACAGCTGTTTTCTGGAACTATGGGGTTTAAGTAGTGAGAAAAAGGAAACAATGGGAATAAGAAAATTCTTACATGATCACAGTTGGTACCTGGCCCCACAGATGCTCTCTGGGTCTGGCCCATGTTTACAGCCACCTCTCTCTCTCACATGGTAGGCTCACGGCTTCTTCAGAAGGCACTCACTCCTGGACTGCTGTCACCTGCTATGCCGAATGTGGGTGCTATAGTCTCCCCCACCCATCACTCACTCCTTCTACAACCCCTAGGAATTCAAGGTAACTTCTATTGGGGTTTGTTTCTTTCTCTTAGCAGCTCTCTGGATAGGGCCCAAGAGGGCATCGACTCTCTCGCACAGGTGGCTCATATCTTGTCTGCAAGAAACATTTAGAAATCCCCCTTGCCGCTAAAAGTGGAGGCCAATCCCAATGCAATCACCTCTTCTTTCCTCCACTTTGTGAGAAACAACTAACTGGCCTGGCTCTTGACCCTTTTAGACTTTCTAAATAGAAATAAGGACATCCATCCAATAAGTTCCTTCAACTTCAGGAAACATGCGAAGCTCTAAAGGTGCTTGGTCCCCTGAGTGCACCAAAATCTCACTAGAACTTACTCATGTAACAAAATGTCACCTGTTCCCCAAAAACCTATGGGGGGAAAAAAACAAGTTCTCCCTTGAAAGTTTCTTTCCCCAATTGGCTTACTCAGGATGGTGGGAGAAAGGCACTCACAGGACAGCTCCTGCCAAAAAATCTGTCTTCATGATCCTCTCCTTCAATTCCAGGCCCTGACACAACTTTCTAATATATTCTTTGAAAATTTGTCTCTTGGTTTGGAATCTGAATTTGGTATCTCATATCTACCATTTTAGGGTCAAAGTCAAAGCTTCTATTTTAATATCTTTACCTATATACTTATCATTAGTCCTATGAGCAATTGAAAGGTTATCTGCGTTGTTGTAAATGATGGGTTCCTGTTGAATAAAACTTTTTTAGATACTGATATTGTTGCTTTAAGAACTTAAGTAGCAATTATAAATGTCATTATAAAAATAAATTTCTCTTTATGACTGTTTCTATTTTATTTATTCATTTATTCATTCATTCATTCATTCATTATTTTGAGATGGAGTTTTTGCTCTTGTTGCTCAGGCTGGAGTGCAGTGGCATGATCTTGGCTCACTGCAAACTTCCACTAAATAGCGATATAGGTATATGGTCCTAGGTGTGACTCTCTTTGTAAATTTTGCCGCTGAGATGATAGCCCTTTCAATCTGTATAATCGGGTTTTTTTTTGTTTCGTTTTGTTTTGTTTTGTTTTTTGTTTTTTGTTTTTGAAATGGAGTCTCCCTCTGTCGCCCAGGCTGGAGGTCAGTGGCACAATCTTGGCTCACTGCAACCTCCGCCTCCCAGGTTCAAGCGATTCTCCTGCCTCAGTCTCCCAAGTAGCTGGGATTACAAGCACGTGCCACCACACCTGGCTAATTTTTTGTATTTTTCAGTAAAGACAGGGTTTCTCCGTGTTGGTCACACTGGTCTCAAACTCCCAACCTCAGGTGACCTGCCCACCTCAGTCTCCCAAAGTGCTGGGATTACACTGTGAGCCGCTGGGCCCGGCCACTGCTTCTGTTTTTGTAGCTTATGTCTATTACTATTTTTCCATTAATAAAGCTGTGACTCTTTGTGGATGTGTCAGCTATTCAACAATCGGTACTTTGGGATAGTTCCAATGAGTATCAGAGAATGAATATTTTCATCATTGGTCCCAGAATAAGACTTCTTTTACATGACTCATTATTACTGACAAATCATTAACAAATAAATTACTGCATGGATATATATCATCCTCAACCATGTGCTACTTTTCCCTGAACATCCTTAAAAAAACTAACTCTTTCTTCTTTTTCTTTTTTTTTGAGATGGAGTCTCGCTCTGTTGTCCAGGCTGGAGTGCAGTAGCACAATCTCAGCTCACTGTAAGCTCCGCCTCCCAGGTTCACGCCATTCTCCTGCCTCAGTCTCCCAAGTAGCTGGAACTACAGGCACCTGCCACCATGCCCCGCTAATTTTTGTATTTTTAGTACAGACAGGGTTACACCATCTTGGCCAGACTGGCATTGAACTCCTGACCTTGTGATCCACCCACCTCAGTCTCCCAAAGTGCTGGGATTACAGGCATGAACCACCCATCTGGCCTGAAAACTAACTCTTTAACAAGGCAAAAGCTTGATCATAGGCAGTTACAGGATTTGTTGCCACCACTCTAGCAAACATGAAAGTCACTGTGAAGGCAGAAAACACATTTTTAGTGGTTTTGGTTTTGTTTTTGTTTTGCTTAGTAAGCATTTTTCAGTCTCCATTATTTCATAAATGCGCAAGAGGCTACACCCTTCTTATGTTTCTTACTCTGCACCAAGTTGAGTCACTGAAAGTTTCCCCCAGTGATTCAGTACATCTAGTCTCTTTGATTTTTGCCCCTGGAATATTCATCCATGCCCAGGTAATGTCTGCCTTAGCAAGGGCTCTAGTACCCCAACTGCTATCAAAGCAAACTTAGATCGAGAAATAAAAGGCTATAAGAACTGGAAATAAAATGTTAAAGTACAAACCAATATAATCATTTGTTCTGACAAAGAAAGTGTACTTTAAATTGTGCACAGCCAGGCGCTCACTACAATTTGGAAATTCTCCCAGAGAGAGTAGAACTGTTACATTTATACTTTGGTTAGAAAGTTAAGGACATGGTTGTTGAACACTAATGTTAAAATGCTACCACAGGAGAAGGGGGAAGTGCAATGATTCACGAGATAAAGTAATTATGAAAGGCAAACACATGCTTATAAGTACAATATCAATAACAGTATTATTGAGGACTTATTTATATTATGCATTATACCTCACAGTCTTCGGTTGGGGCTACTATTTCTATACCCAAATTACACTTAGGAAACCAAAGCTAACAGAGGTTAAGCAATTTGCCCAAGGTCCTGCAGCTGACAGTGGAACAGAACTGGAATCCAATTCTGTTAAACTTCAACCCCCTCCCATCCCCCAAAACCACCAGTGCTGCAGTCATTTACTTTAAGCTATGGCAATTTAACAGGTTAGAAAGTAGAAAGGATTAACAGATTTCCATTCCTCCTATCTAAGCCCAGTGTTCACACAGCCCACACTGGAATCTTTAGAAAATAACATTTCTGGTCAAGTCAGTCCTCGGTATGAAATCTTTCAACGCTTTCCCATCTACAGCTGAAGAAAGTACAGAGGCTCTAGTAAGACATTTAATACTCAGGGTTCTGTTTCCATTTTACTCAACAGCCACACCCCATAGCCTCTTCTTGAAGCCCTCTTCTCCCTGGTATTCTACTCTACTGTAATATCCTAGTTTTCTTCTTACCACTTGGGCCTGTTCTTTCTCAGGCTCCTCAGAAGTTTCACCCCCTTTGCCTGATGTCTAAATGTTCAGTGTTCCACTGAACCCCTTCTTAAAATTCCTGGATGATTTCATCCCTTCCCATAAAGCTTTAATTCCCATCTTTGGTTTCAATGATTCACAAACTTTTAACTCAACAACAATGGTACCTTTGAGCTACAGAATCATGTCATACATAGCCCTTCCCTACCTTGCAAGCTTCATGGAAACCTTAAACCAATAGTTCCCAAACTGATTTCCTCATCCGCCAGCAAGTTTATATGCCAGCCTTCCCCATCTCAAGAAATTGCACCTTAACTGGGCATGGTGGTGGCACGTGCCTGTAAGTCCCAGCAGCTCAAGAGGCTAAGGCGGGAAGACCACCTGGGCCAGGGGAGGTCGGGGCTGCAGTGAGCTGTGATCACACCACTGCAGTCCAGCCTGGGCAACAGAGTGAGACCCTGTTTCCAAAAAGGGAAGGGAAAGGGAAAGGGGAAAGGAAAGGGAAAGGGAAAGGAAAGGGGGAAGGAAGGAAACCATTTTGTTACAGGAAAGGAGTCTTGATCCAGACCCTAAGGGAGGGTTATTGGATTTCGTGCAAGAAAAGATTAATGGTGAGTTTGCACTGCAAAGTGAAAGCAAGTTCATTAAAAAAGTAAAGGAATAAAAGAATGGCTACTTTATAGACAGAGCAGCCCTGAGGGCTGCTGGTTGCCCATTTTTATGGTTATTTCTTGAAGAAATGCTAAACAAGGGGTGGATTATTCATGTCTTCCCTTTTTAGATTATATAGGGTAACTTCCTGATGTTGCCATGGCATTTGTAAACTGTCAAGGCACTGGTGGGAGTGTAGCTGTGAAGACAAGCAGAGGTCACTCTTGTCGCCATTTTGGTGTTGGTGGGTTTTGGCCAGCTCCTTTACTGTAAACTTTTATTAGCAAGGTTTTTATGGCCTGTATTTTGTGCTGACCTTTTGTCTTATCCTGAGACTTAGAATGCCTTAATCGTCTGGGAATGCAGCCCAGTGGGTCTTAGCCTCATTTTACCCAGCTTTTATTTAAGATGGAGTTGCTGTGGTTAGCACACCTTTGACATTTCCCCCCCTCCCTTTTATAAGAGAATCTTTAATCCTAAAGGTTGCCCAGGGACAAAGATCTATTTTTTGTAACGTTTTTAGGCCGAATAGGGGCGATGATATTTTGGCCTAACTGTGGAGGTCTCTTGCATTCAGGGTAGAGAAGAGCTTAGTTAGAAAGTATTAATATGGTAAGGCTTATAAATAACTTTTGAGTTTTGACAAAAGGTGGTATCTGAAAGATTAATAAACGTTTAACAAAACATTCAGTAAGCTTGTTTTATATTCTTATACAAAGAGTATAACAGCAATATATTTCACAAGACTAAAGCAAAATAAGCTATTTTAAGTAAACTAAATTAGAAGGCTTTTTATGAACTGGGCAATTGTTGAAACTAAGCTGATACCAGGTTGTTAGCTGACTGTAATGTATCCAGAATACTGATCCAGATTTTTAAATTACTTATTCCTTTTGTTTTTTTATTTTTATTTTATTTATTTTTTGAGCAGCAGTTAGAGATCACTGGTTGGTTCACAGGAATAAACAGGGTTTGCTGAAATTGCAGAAATAAACTTAAAAACAACTAATGAGACTAGAATTTAATAACAAGTGTGGTATAGTTCTTGAAACACAGTATTTTTTCCAATTTTCCATTTTCACTAAAGATAAATTATGGTAAGACCGCTTTGCTTTATTATACTTGGCCTGATTATTTGTATAAAGTGCAGTAAGAATAATTATTTTTTACATAGGCTTTTTAAAAATTGGCTTTGATGGAACTTTTTTCCATAGAAAGAATTTTAGATAAGACTTTTTTAAAGCTGAGCCCTGCCATGAGTTTGTACCTTTAAATATTTATGAGTTGGATAAATTTCTCTTTTTGAGGTCCTGAGATAACTTGAGGCTTCTGGACCTGTTAGAAAGTGATATTTTTTATTTGGCACAGGTTAGAAACCCTGTATAGGGACTGTTTTAGGCAAGGTATGAGGCCAGTTTTCTAAAGGGTTTTTACTGACGTTACGAGTTAAGTTTGATTTCTTAAAGGAAAGCAAACCACTTTAGTTAAAGCCTTGGTAAAATAACCAATTTTTAAAATTGTGTCCTGTAACAAAAGAAAACAGATTTTTATTCCACTCATGTAAATAACTATATTGTCATAAGAAGGCTTACAACTAGTTTTTAAAATTCTGAAAAAAGTCAGGGAGAGAGAAATAAATATGCTCTAAAATTTCGTATTGGAATACACTTAACTGTTAAAAGCTGTATTACCTTAAGAGAAAAGTTTCCTTGACTTTGAAAAATAAAGGATTAGCAATGTTTTTAGCAAAGTTAAAAAGAGAGGGTTCTGGCCGGGCGCGGTGGCTCAAGCCTGTAATCCCAGCACTTTGGGAGGCCGAGACGGGCGGATCACTAGGTCAGGAGATCGAGACCATCCTGGCTAACCCGGTGAAACCCCGTCTCTACT
>NW_012114733.1:1446158-1462446 GCF_000951035.1 Colobus angolensis palliatus | reverse complement strand
AAAAAAAAAAAAAAAAAAGAGAGAGGGTTCTTGGATTTCATGCAAGAAAGAATTCATGGTGAGTTCACAGTGCAAAGTGAAAGCAATTTATTAAGAAAGTAAAGAAATAAAAGAATGGCTCCTTTATAGACAGAGCAGCCCTGAGGGCTGCTGGTTGCCCATTGTTATGGTTATTTCTTGATGATATGCTAAACAAGGGGTGTATTATTCATGCCTCCCCTTTCTAGACCATATAGGGTAACTTCCTGACATTCCCATGGCATCTGTAAACTATCATCGCGATGGTGAAAGCACAGCAGTGAGGACAACCGGAGGTCACTCTTGTCGCCATTTTGGTGTTGGTGGGTTTTGGCCAGCTCCTTTACTGTAACCTGTTTTATTAGCAAGGTTTTTATGGCCTGTATTTTGTGTTGACCTTTTATCTTATCCTGTGACTTAGAATGCCTTAATTGGGAATAAAATGAGGTTTTAGCCTCATTTTATTCAGCTTTTAAGATGGAGTTGCTCTGGTTCACAGGCCTCTAACAATTTCCAGACAAAAACCCGTATCTATCCTCAATTTCTTCCTGATCTTCTTCCTCTTCCACACCCTTAACTCAATCAATTGGAAATCCTGTCGTCATTGCCACCACCATCTCTCATCCAGACTACCTACAATAGCTTCCTAAATGGCCTTCCTATTTCTACTCTTGTTACCTCCCAATCTACTCTTTACACAGCAGCCAGAGTAATGTTTTTAAAACAAAATTCATTGTTTCATCCCTCAGCCTACAACCCCTCCCATGGTTTCTTTCCCATTGGGCCTTAAATCAAATCCAATCTCATTACCAAATCCCTGAGCCATCAGACCTGCTGACCATTTTTCTCCAATCTTAATCACTTTTGACTCACCCAGTCCACCACCTTCCAGCCCTGCTGGCCTCCCTTCAGTTCACCACACAGGTATTTCCTGCCTTTTATCCTTCATACATGATAATACCAGCTATCCATATCCAACTGATTACTTCTTATCCTTCAGGTCTACTTAAATGTACAAGACCAAGATTCCAAGATGGCAGGCATCATCTTTTTTTTTTTTTTTTTTTCTATTATAGTGCTTATCCAATTTGTAATTGTGTATTCATCCATTATTTGACTCTCCTGCTGTATGGTAAGCCCCGCAATGGCAAGCATAGTATCTCTTCTGATCACCAGTAAATGCCCAGTGCTTAGCATAGTGCCTGGCATATAGAAGAAATTCTACAAATACTAACATTTAGAGCCTTGCACGCTCTGATCTCTGACTTCTCCTAACTCTCTAACCCCACCCACTGGTTCTCATCATACCTTTAAAAAAGCTTACGGGATACCCAATGAGCATGATTCCTTGACCCACGTTTCTCCTTCCGCCTGGGATGCCCTTTCTCCCCTTGTTTAAACTGGAAGATTTCTTCTCACTCTTTCAGTCAAACTCTAGTGTCTTTCTACCCCTACATACACACATATAACACACACACATACTACACATGCACTCAGGGTTCAGGGTAGACTTGATTAACTCCTCTTCTCTAGGCTCACTATACTTTTGATAAAATATTATCATACTAAATTGCTAAAAAATCTGTCCTCCTATCAACCTCCTTTAATAGACTAAGCTCACGGAGGGTAAGGACAATTTCTAATTCATATTTCAGTCCCCAAAACCGAGGGAAATCTATGGTAAATGGATACATGACTCAACCCATCAATCTACTTAGTATTCAAAAAATTTTAGTTTTAGACCAGGCACAGTGACTCATGCCTGTAATCCCAGCACTTTGGGAGTCCAAGGCGGGTGGATCACCTGAGGTCAAGGGTTCAAGACCAGCCTGGGTAACATGATGAAACCCCGTCTCTACTAAAAACACAAAAATTAGCTGGGTGTGGTGGCGCTCACCTATAATTTCAGCTACTCAAGAGGCTGAGGCACAAGAATCACTTACACCCAGAAGGCAGAGGCTGCAGTGAGCCAAGATTAGGTCACTACACTCCAGCCTGGGCAATAGAGTGAGACTCTGTCTCAAACAAAAAAAATCAGGTTTTCTGCCACAAAAAGTAACCAAATTCCTATTTTTTCCCTCGTAAAGTAAATCATCTCATTTATATTTCAAAGCAGAGCATGCCTTTAACCTATAGGGTATTTATCATGTCTCATCACTCAAAGATTATTGTTTACTAGTGATTATTAAAATTTATGAATTAAACTAAATATGGATGTAATCCAATTAAGCCATAGCTAAATGAACTTGAATAGGATCTATTTAAAATAATAGGCCTGAAATTATGTGGATGAGTATCTTCTCCGAAAAATCTACATTTTTATATTAATACAATATCTCAAAGCACATTTAATTAGTACTTATTACCATCCCCCAAACAATAAGATAATAATATATTCAATACTGTGTTGGGCACTGTTTAATCTATTTGGCTTATATCTATATTATTTAAAAAAGGAAGCAAATCCCATAAAAGTCTACTGGTTATACAATCCACAGATGAAGAGCTAGATGCAATGACTATGAAGTACACAGAGCTTGATGGAAAGAGAATCATTTCTGTCTTCCAATGGCTAATCTGAAACTGGTGATACTTAAAGACTTGTGTTTAAACATGACTATGCACCATGGACTAAATGTTTGTAACCCCCTAAATTCATATGCTGAAGCTCTAATACTCAATGTGATGGGTTAAGAAGGTGAGCCTTTGGGAGGTAATTAGGTCATGAGGGTGGATCCCTTGTGAATGGGAAGAGTGCTCTTATAAGAAGAAACATCACAGAAATGACTTCTCTCTGCCACGTGAAGACAAAGCAAGAAGGCATCTGTCTGTGAACCTGGAAAAAAGGCTCCCAACAGGAATCAAATCACCTGGCACCTTGAGCTTGGACTTCTAGCCTCCAGAACTGTGAGAAATAACGTTTGTTGTTTAAGCCACCCGATCTAGGATATTTTGTTGCAGCAGCTCAAAGAGACTAAGACAGTATGCTTGTTAGTAGTACTCTAAGGCAGTCAGACACTCAAATTAGAGTTGCTATCGAATTGGTATCAGGTTCTGTAGCAGTTGAAGAACTAGTTATCAAAAAGTGAGAAGGCAACTGAGATTAATATTATCTACACATCTCTTAAAAACATACAGAATAAATTGTGAAGTCCATGTTTTGTCTGGATTCATTATAAAGCTTTAACCTTTGCAACAGAATAAAATTAAATACTCCCTATAAAATTTGTGAAATTCTCCTCTTGGTGTAAACTCAGACAATTCAAGCCATGGCAGATTTGTTATTATTTTAAAATAACTTAGGGTGTGTTCATCTTCACAGCATATGTGGACAAGAGTGTTCCATAAAATGCAGTACTTGAAAAAGAAACACATATTCTTGGAAATACTCTATCACACTGTGCCAGCAATGCCATCTATCATATGCATCCATTTTAGATTTACTGTTGAGAGCTTTCCAAGTTAAATAGATAATCACTGCTAAAGTTTCCTTAATTGTCCATGTAAATTATTTTATTTTTATAATAGAAGTGTAACTTATGTAAGTGAATTGCCCAGGTTTTAGGTGCAGTTGGATGACATTTAACAAATGTTAGGTCTAAATAACCCACATCCTTATCAAGATATACAACACTTCCATCACCCCAGAAAGCTTCTTCATGTCCTTATCCTCTTCTTCCCTCACCCCCAGCTCCCTTCCATCCTATACCAAGGCAACCACAGTTTCACCAAAAAAATCACAGAAGCAATCATACAGTTTGTACCCTTTTGTTTCTGGCTTCTTTCACACAATATACTGTCCTCAAGATTTATCATTTTCTGCATACATCAGTTCATTACTTTTGTATTGTTGAGTAGCTGTATGGTCAGAGTGACTTTTTTGTTTGGAAGGTTATTATAGTCCTATGGAAATCTTTATCATAACACACTTCACGTTGGGTTATAATTTCTCGGTGAATTGGACTTTTCCCCCTGACTTGCCCACAGCTTGTTGCCCAGCACTTGACAGAGCATCAACTACCTTCTGGGAGCTTGGTTACTAGGAATAGAATAAGCACTACTCTTAATGCATCGGCCTCTAGAAATATACTCACTTATAATATATTTTGACAGCCTAGAATAATCAAACAACCATAGAATCAGCTGACTGGGGACAAACACCTCAGTCTCCCACTAATAACCACAACCTTCAGCGAGTCACTTACCCTTCCTGACCCTCACTTTTATAATCTGTAAAATGGAAATAACTGTAACAGCTCAGAAAACTAGTATGAAGACTGATATTACTTGTATGAAACCTCTTCATAAACTATGTAATTCTATAAAAATTTATTATAATGTAGCTGAGATAACAGACCTTTCAGAAAATATTTACTGGGTAATACCAGTAAACAAAATTTGAAGATTAAACACCATGTTTGAATTTGGGTCTTTACTGTGTTGGAATCAGGCATTATTCTAGTATCCTTACATTTATTAACTCTTTTAATGTTTAAAGCATCAGTATAGCATAGGTACTGTTATTATGTTCATTCTACAGATGAGAAAATGAGGCAAAACACATAAAATGACCTGCTCAAGGTTGCACAGCTTACAAGGGGAGAGCCTGAGATATGGACTCAAGCACTTTGGTTCCACAGTCCAAACTCTTACGTGTTTTGTGTTACCCTTTTTCTATAGTTTGCTTAGTATAAATTTCCAAAATTATTTTGAACTCTAGTACTTGAGGGAAAATAATCAAAGAATAAAAAGCTATGAGATAAATTTTATGGAACTTGTAAAAGACTTCTGGGCACTTTCAGAAGTCCACAAGAAACAAAAAATCTTGAAGAAACAAGAGAGTAAACAAGAAAGGAAAGTGGATCATCGAACCATGGACAGATGAGAGGTTTCAAGCACAATTAAGTGCTCTGTGACCAAACAGAAAAGCGAAGACCATGATCATCTCAAACACTTCTTCAACTCCCCCCAGTGAGGAGTGTGCAGCGACAGTGTCCGCCCTATCCTGAGGAGGTCATGTTCCTCCCAGTCAGCGGCTGCTGGAGTCCCCAGCAAACGGGAAGCAGACACTACTTCGCTGAAAGGAAGACTTTTTAAAAAGGGAAAACAAGTGCAAATGGTCATTCACATGCAAGGATATTCACAATCCAATCCATCATTTGGGGAAAGAGCACCCATGGTGGTGAAACCATTGCTTAAAGAAATCCCAAAACCCTACCAGGGTGTGAACTGTTGCTTCATTTTTCTAACGATTCTCTTCAATTGATTATTAGTGAAACCTTTTTAAGGTTTAATCAGCAAGTGATATATTAGCATTTAGTGCAAAGTGTATATTTTTAATAACAAATATGCTTCAGAATACTCAAGGACTAGTTTTTCTGAGGTATTCTGATGATCCAGTTTCACAGTTAGATACACACTTAGAAAATCGGTGGACTTAGAAGGGACATTTGGTATCACTGAATCCAGCTCCTACACTTCACAGACAAGATGACTGAGGCTCAGGAAAAGGGTTTTGTTTTTCTGATACTTGACAGTGAGGAGGGTTGGGGAATGGTTTTTATTAAAGACTCCCCCCCCAAAACTGTCATGAATTCATTCCCGCACTTGTTTCAGACGTTCTCTTTTCTGATTATCTTTGTTAGGTCTACCTTTTGAGTCCAAGGAGAATGTCAAGAAATGTTTAAAGCTGAGTTGGTTAAAAATTTAAAACAATCTCACTTACTTTGTATCAAAATACAGCTGGCTTGCTTCCATTACACCATTATGAAATTGTATTAGGAGTCTGTTATGAAAACATGCTCAGAGACCGGACTACAGATTAGACAGCCTACATACAATTAAAAAGCAAATTCCAATCTAATTCAATAAAACCAGGCATTTCAAAGAGAAACAACCGGGTAAGCAATATTGCTTGTTAAACTTTCCTACAAACATATAATAAATCCTTTAAAATGTAATGTCCCGAATGAAACATATCATCTTCAAATATTAAAAAAGAACATATAAAATCTGCCTCTTTCAGCCATAGTTAGAATGAATTTTATCATTCTGAAAATGCTTTGCTATTGGTTTCAACAATGGATCACTTTTGTGAGTCATCTGCATTGTAAACATTGCAAAACCTCAGAGAAAGTTTCACAAAACAAAGACCATTTACATACACTAATTTGGCAAAAATTGCTTCCAAATCACAACATTTTACGAAGTCCATATTCTATTTCTCCTTTAGTGCTTTTTGGACAGTTGGAAATGGGTACAAGTTGTAATTTACTTGTATCCATTTCCTACTTTAGTAGTGTCCAGGAAAATCATTTGAACAGCATGACAGATAAAAGGCAATAATGAAAAGTGTTTGCAATCTTCTGAGAGCTATAATGTGCACTGAATGCAAACAGTAGCTGGTGATTTAAATGTGTGTGTGTGTGTGTGTGTGTGTATATATATATGATCTACACATATGTCTGATGACTACCAAGACAGTACCTAAATATATTTAAGAATCCTGCAGTAAAAACGTTATGCAAAATGGTGTGCATTGATCCAGTAATCCCCAAAGCTCCTCGTCTCAACCTTTAATTTATCCTAACAGAGAACTGCTTTGAGAGAAACAATGAAAGACAGTGAAATCTGACAGTGGGTAACAGTGTATTTTTGTAATCATGAAAGCAGAACAACAAAAAGATGTCAGATGTAAGGCAAGTGGCAGCTAAAGCCATCATTTTTTTTTTGTCAAATAACACTTCACAATGTGAAAATTATGGGGAAAATAGGCAATGAATTACAAGGAAGAGAAAAGGTCAATTATGGCAATTACCAGAACAGCCACACAACATTTCAGACATGCCCAACTGAAGGAGGTCACAATATACTTCAAGTTATGAGAAAGAGAAAATTAACCAGTGTTTGCACCCACTATGTGTGTTTTGTTAGCAAAGTGATTTTGATTAAGTTTGTGGTCACACTGCAGGATCACAAGACTTTACAAAGAGGATTGCTTTAAATATGAACTCTTTCAACTGTAAAACTAATCATTTCTGAAGGAGGATGGATATTCAATATTTCTCTAAATTGGAGTTCCCTCTCTCTCTCTCTGGCTCTTGCTCTCTCTATATTTCTCTTTTTCGGATTGCATGAGAATTCACTGTTTCATAAACGCATACCCCCAAAGAACAAAAAATAATCTCTTAAATGAAAAGAAATGCAACCTTTCACTTCATGTTAGTTGTCTCATAAATTTATTATCTACTCTTCATTACCTAGAAAGCTGTAACATAAAAGACATTTTCTTTCCTATTCTTACTTTGCAGATGAAAAAAAAATCAGTAATACAACTGACTTCGTATCTTCTTTGTGCAACCCAGAAATCGTAGTAACAGCACTGGCACATCCAGTTCATTTACAGGCCACAGCAACAGTGCTTACAGAGACAGAGAAAAAAAAAATGAGGTTTAGAGGTTGAGCTGGGAAGTTTACAGCTTTTCTCTTCTGACTCACTGTACAGAAGACCGTGCTAAAGAAATAACGGTGTTGGACGGTATTCTACTATCCCTTAGTTCCCAAGAGGTTATTAGCATTGATTTGAGCATGCAACTTTTGAAACTTTTTCAGGATGTTTAGGCACAGCTACTTTTGATAAGCCTGATATATAAAAAGTAACAGGCAGAGAAATTAGAAAGAATAGGGTCAAGTAGAGATACATATTTTAAACCATAACATTTAATTATGTAAGTTTATTCATCACTTTAGTAGATGTTACATATATATTCTAATTAGCCTCTAGGTTCCAAAGCAAATATTCAGGCTATAACATACTTTCCAATTTTCTTTTTTTCATTTTTTTTTTTTTTCCTCACTTGTTAGGGCTGGATCTATGTATGACCCGGTCCATTTTTCATATTGAAAAAAATTAAAGCTCTACTCAGTGAATGACGCAATCTTGATAACAGGCACCATTCACAATATTATAAAGTTGAATGAAAACTATCCTCTCTCTCTCTCTATATATATATATATATATATGTATACACACAAACACACACATAATGATTCTATATATATCATATATATGTGTGATTTAACAACTGTTAAAATTTAGGCTTTGAAAAACAACTGTATTTCCAGACTGCTTGCCTGGTTTCCACCTCTCTTTAAAGAGAAATGACAGCTATCTTCTGTACCATTTACAAAAATTAACCAACTTATAGATAAATCTATTAAAAACACAGGGCATTTTAAGAATTTACTTCAGATTTTAAAAAACTCACCTAACAGTTGAATATTTCATAGAATTCTAAATTTTTATAATTTCTCACATAGTCACACAAACCGTTCAGAAAGCACAATAATGCCTAGTCTTTCTCACTCTCATTTCCACAAGGAACCCTGGTAGAAATATAATGAATTTTTTCTCTTCATATTCACCTACTTTCATTTATTTACTATTACGCTTGAATGATTCACAGTAGTTGAATTCAATAGTTCAAGGGAAAAGCCTGTTTTTTTCCATGACATTAAATAAATATAACAGACAAGGAAGCTTTCTTAGGTATATTTATTTTTAGATAGATTTTTAAAACTTAGGTATTAAAAACTAACTGGTTTTATTTTGAAATTGTTCATGTATCATAAAAAGCATAAAAATTTGACGATTTCACATGATAGCGTTTCTTTTTCATAGATAAAATGTTTTAAAAATTCAGTACCTATGCAAAAATATTTTGGTCAAACATCTCTTTTATAATGTGCCTGTTTTTATTTACTTCATAATGTTATTAGTAACTATTCTGTTCATACATTTAATTCCCAAAACGTTTCTATAAAGGGAGGAATTACGGTAAAGTTATTAATATTAACAGCATTAATACTAATAAAAATTGATTTTTTGAATAACCCATGTGTCAGGCATACTACTCTTTAAATGCATTATCTCATTTAATGTTCTCAGCAATAGTATGAGGTACATAAGTACTCATATTATTCCTGTTTCAGAGATAAAGAAAGTGAAGATCAAGGAGGTCACACATCAGGAATTAAAAAAACTCTGTTTAACCCAGAGACCAAAACAATGAGCTAGAATATGTAAAGACAAGGATTTGTAACAAACACCCCAATGGGTTCTCCCTTTGTGGCTTTGGACAAAATATATAAACTTGCCATTTCCCAGATTTTCCTATATACAGTTAGAGCAGAAAAGCGAGTGAAAAAAGAGTTTTATGAAGGCAGCTTAGTGAGTAACTCCTGGGGTTATACAGAGCCAATAATAACTCACAGCATGGCTGGTGCTTTTGTCTAAAGAGGTTGGCATGACTGAACTAAGGAATCTAACTGCATGAAAAGAGTACCCACCATCTAGGTCAGGCAAGGACCCCAGGTTAAAGTCAATAATCAGTAAAGACAGTGGCATGAACTCAACTGGGCCCCAGAATCAGAGAGTCAGCAAAGCATGGGGTGGACGAAGAAACTAAATGATCCCGGCTCCTGGCATGGTTAGACATCACCTGGCTTTATGGGTACCAGCTATAGTCAAGATGAGACCAAAGATCACGATGGCTCTGGCTCTGCATTTCAGGTGTGTGGACAGAGAATGGGATATGTCTAGAATGGTAATCTCTACAAATACAGCTCAGAAGAAAATTTGCTTTTCGAAAGAGTTGAATAATGCACCCAAGCATACTTCTGAACAGGTCTCTGCTGAACTCTTCTTTCCCAGAGAGCCGGCTTCTTAAGTCTTCCTTAACCACATTAATTAAAGCAACAGTGATTCAATCCTACCCCATACACTGACAGACTGATCACCTTACAGCCCTTTGCCCTGACAAGTTTTCTTTTTGTTTTGTTTTGTTTTGTTGTTGTTGTTGAGACAGGCCTCACTCTGTCACTCAGGCCGGAGTGCAATGGCATGATCATGGCTCACTGCAGCCTCAACCTCCCAGGCTCAAGTGATCCTCCCACCTCAGCCTCCTGAGTCGCTGGAACCACAGGTTTGTGCCACACATCCAGCTAATTTATTTTTAATTTTGTAGAGATAAGGGTCTCTCTATGCTGCCCAGGCTGGTCTTGAACTCCTGGGCTCAAGCGATCCTCCCTCCTCAGACTCCCAAAGTGCTGGGACCATAGGCATGAGCCACTTCACCCGGCAATTTTATTCTTCATAATACTTACCATTATGGATTCATTTTACACATTACTACGTATCTCTTTAACAACACTCTCCCATTAGAATGGAAGCTCCCTAAGGAAGTAACTTTATCTATGGATGGCCTGCTGCATCCTCAGCACCTGGATCCATGTCTGTGACATAGTAGGAACTTAATAAATATTGGTTTAATTAATGCATAAATATATATTGATTTAATTAATGCATAAATAAATTTCAGAGCAACATCATCCAAATGCCACTTTTTACTTCCTAGAGTTTTGCATTTTATGTGCTGCTGTAGGCTCTATTACAAAAATAAAGAGATGGCTAAATTGGTAAATAATAATATAATCAAAGTTAGTGACCTTGAAACTTGTGAATTAAGTCAGGCGTAAATACTACTCAAAATGTAAAATTTGAATGTTTTGATAGTCTAATAGAACACTGACAAAGCAAACTACAAGATATGCTCTATTTCACAAAGGAAGAGAGCCCTTGGCACATCTCTAAAATACCAGCGATATTGGTTAATCACTGAAAAAACAATACTCTTCTTGGATTATTTTCTCCTGCCTAAAAATAAAAAAGTTTTTAATATTAGGACATCTACTCGACAACTGATTATGCTCTAGGTATAGCAATAAAATCCATCCTAACAAAAAATAGTGGGGTTAATTTTAAAACTCTGACCTTTGATACACATTTTTAGAAGTAATTTTAGGTCTTAAGTTCAGAGCATTAAAAAAAACTTTTTTTTCTTTGTTTTTTTTTTTGAGACAGAGTCTCGCTCTGTTGCCAGGGTGGAGTGCCACGATCTTGGCTCACTGCAACCTCTGCCTCCCTGCAGCCTCTGCCTCCTGGGTTCAAGTAATTGTCCTGCCTCAGCCCCCTGAGTAGCTGCCACCACGTCCAGCTAATTTTTTGTATTTTTAGTAGAGATAGGGTTTCACCATGTCGACCAGAATGGTCTTGATCTCCTGACCCTATGATCCACCCAAGAGCTGATTAGACGATTAGCAGACTCCTCCCTAGAAAAGAAAACAACCTTTAGAACTAGCTCTCTTCTAAGACCAACTCCCATCTCAAGCTAAACCCCCCATATCTCCCATTAATAACCCTCCCATCCCCCTACAATTTGGGGAAGAGTCTAGACTACAGGCATGAGCCACCACGCCCAGCCCTTTTTTTTTTTTTTTTGAGATGGAGTCTTGCTCTGTCACCCAGGCTGGAGTGCAGTGGTGCGATCTCGGCTCACTCCAACCTCCGCCTTCCAGGTTCAAGCTATTCTCATGCCTCAGCCTCCCTAGTATATGGGATTACACTCATGACTGGCTAATTTTTGTATTTTCAGTAGAGACAGGATTTCATTATGTTGCCCAGGCTGGTCTCAAACTCCTGGTCTCAAGTGATCTGCCTGCCTTGGCCTCCCAAAGTGCTGGGATTAGAGGTGTGAGCCACTGCGCCTGGCAAAAATTTATTTTAAAAACAAGAGATAGAAAGAAAAGATACAGGAAATATGAGGCATATAAAGATTGTTTTTCTTCCAGCTAGAAAATAAATTGAGACAAGATTTGGGAATTATAAAAACTAAATTTTAGTTAAAGTCAAAATATACATTCTCACATGAAAAGACTGCTCTCCTTTTCTCTTGGTTGTTTTGTTTTGTTTTGTTTTGAGAAGAGGTCTCATTCTGTTGCCCAGACTGGAGTGCAGCAGCACAATCCTGGTGAGCCTCAACTGCCCAAGCTCAAGCGTTTCTTCCACCTTAGCCTCCCAAGTAGCTGGTACTACAGGTGCATACCACCATGCCTCGCTAAATTTTTATTTTTATTTTTTGTAAAGGTGAGATCTTGCTGTGTTGCCCAGGCTGGTCTCAAACTTATAGACTCAAGTGATCCTCCTGTCTCAGCGTCCCAAAGTGTTGGGATTACAAGTGTGAGTCACCACAGCCAGCCTGATAACCCCTTTAAAACAAATTGAAACTGTGCCATTTAAAACAAAGTGGTTTCCTTTGTTTGCCTGTTTTACAAGAGATTTCCCAATATAATAATAAGTTGATTTCAATTAAATTATATATAATATGCCCACTTGTTAGAACATGAGTAAGCCCCATGTTTTGTGAAAATCTGAATTAAGGCTTCTTAGTTTCTCATTGAAAATGTAAGAGTCAACTGAAGTTCATGTCAATGAATAAACAGAAGAAAGTACCAAAGAAAAATCTCTAAGAAAATCTTCAGAGAGAGGGGTTCAGTTCAATAAGCTGTTACAGCATAATAAAACTCCAATAATTGAAAGGTTATGATGACTGACTTAATCACAGATGTATAGAAAAACTAAAAAGAGCAGGGAAACGAGATCCCCATGAACAGAAACCAGAAACAGATCTTAAAACATATAATGATTTCAAATTAAAAAAAAAAAAAAAAGGAGTACTGCAAATACTTGGGGGAAGGAAGGACAGTTTGGTGCATCGTTTGGGGATCAGGAACTGACAAATTTGGAAAAAAAATTATTTAGAACTTTGCCTTATACTACAACCATGTATCATTAGATGATCTAAACGGAAAAAATTCACAATACATTCCTCTTCTTCGAATCATTCATCTGCTTGGAAGTGTTTCAATTATAAAATCAACTAATACACTTTTTAAATTAAACTCAAAATAAACTTATTGGAGGTATTTCACTGAACTTTGTACTATTTTCTAATAAACTGCTTGAAACTGAAAAATTTTAAATAAGACAAAGAGAAAACAACTTATTGATTAAATAACAGGTTATTTAGTTTGACAGATTTTTTTTTAATTCTATGTGTATATAACTCTTGGTTGTGAATTTATTATATCCTTTAGTTGGACTATATATTTTTTTTTTTTTTTTGAGACGGAGTCTCGCTCTGTTGCCTAGGCTGGAGTGTAGTGGCGCGATCTCGGCTCACTGCAAGCTCCGCCGAGACTACAGGCGCCTGCCACCGCGCCCGGCTAATTTTTTGTATTTTTAGTAGAGATGGGTTTCCCCCTGGTCTCGATCTCCTGACCTCATGATCTGCCCTCCTCCACCTCCCAAAGTGCTGGGATTACAGGTGTGAGCCACCACACCTGGCCCAAAATTCCTTAGTTCAACTTTCTTCTGGCAAAAGAGTAGGTGGTATGCAGGATAAAAATAAATATAATGCTATTTCATGGTCAGTGAATACTTTAAAAGTTTGAGGATCATGTGACTAAAGAATGGATATAAAACAGTAATGAGAGAAACAGAACACCAAAAACAAAATCAGACTGAAACCTGAGGAAAGAAAATATCCTTCTAATTCTAAATATAAAATGAATAATAAGAGAGAAAAAAGATCATCAAAGGATCTGACTATATAAAATTATGAATAAAGATCCTGTATGTTAAAAACTCATTAAAGTAAGATTCATAAATGTACCAAGATATTTTCAGCACCTTGTAACGAAGTGGAAAATCTGTTACATTTGTTATCAGTATGACATAGAGTCAATATGCCTAATATATAAAGAACAGGAACTAGTGAATAAAAATCCTTAGGCAAAGGAAATGTAGAGATAATTCATACAACAGAAATAATTACTTCAAGCAAACATAAGGGAAAAATTATCACTTTAGTAATTAAAGAAATTCATATTAAAACAATAATAAGGCAGCGTTTTGCTTATTAAATGAATAAAACCTAGATGATGATTTTCAGATTGACCAAGGGGAAATTATTTGTTTATTTATTTATTTGAGACGGAGTCTCTCACTCTGTCGCCCAGACTGGAGTGCTGTGGCACGGTCTTGGCTCACTGCAGCCTCTGCCTTCAGGTTCAAGTAATTCTCCTGCCTCAGCCACCTGAACAGCTTGGACTACAGGCGTGCACCACTACGCCCGGCTAATTTTTGTATTTTTAGTAAAGACGACGTTTCATCATGTTGGCCAGGATGGTCTCGAATTCCTGACCTCAAGTGATCCACCCACCTCGGCCTCCCAAAGTTCTGGGATTACAGGAATGAGCCCCCATGCCCGGCTGAAACTAGTATTCTCAATCATTACTGGTAGCACTATCAGCATACTTCTATATAACAACCCTAAAAAGAAATAATGCAAAATATAGAAAAAGCTATCTCTATTAAACTGTTCCTCAAAGCTCTGTATTGATAACAGTGGGAGAAATGGGAAGAAGGGAACAACGCCTAACAACAGACAAATAGACACATCTAGTTCATAAAATATTGGGCAACCATTAAAAACAGCAGTTATGATGAGGCCAGGTTGTAAAATATACATTTATGGTTAAATGATAACTGATGTACTGAATAGCAAATTCACCATACAGTATAAAGGACCAGAAAAATTACTCAAGTCAGAACAGTGGGTTGTTTTCAGATAAAAAGATTATGAGCAAAAGGATTATGAGCAACGTATTTTTCCTGTTCCTAATATTCTATAATGAGATATTACTTTTATGGTTTTGAAATAGATGAATAAAAGTTAGGGCATAGAAGGGTACAACTGTATTAGATCAGTACATTAGTAGAATGACCTTTGGTTTATATTTGACATGGTTTGGCTATGTCCCCACCCAAATCTCATCTTGAATTCCACATGTCGTAGGAGATACCTGGTGGGAGGTAACTGAATCATGAGGATAGGTTTTTCCCATGCTGTTTTCACTACAGCAAATAAATGTCACAAGATTTGATGGTTTTAGAAAGAGGAGTTCTGCAGGACAAACTCTCTTTGCCTGCTGCCATTCATGTTAGAAGTGACTTGCTCCTCCTTGCCTTCTGCCGTGATTGTGAGGCCTTCCCAACCACATGGAATTTAAAGTCCATTAAACCTTCTTCCTGTATAAATTACCCAGTCTCAGGTATTTCTGTATTAGCAGCGTGAAAACAGACTAATACAATATTTTCTTTCAAATGACCCCATTGTTAATGCAAGCTATCTCTTCTTACTCTGCCACCTGCTGAACATATTCAAATAGGATGCACTATATTTCTATGCCTTTCCAGTTTCTAATCAGAATGTGAATTACCACTGGGGCTCGGTATGTAATTTGGTGGGCCTACAGTTACATAAATTTCAAACATCACATCTTTCTGAAAAAATACGCCCATTCCTTTTTTTTTTTTTTTACACATAATTAAATGATTGAAAATGACTGATGGCCCTTTCAGTGGGACTTAGCAAGGTTTTGGCTAAGGTCAATTCTATCAATTAACTACAATACTGTACTGGTTTCAATACCGCATCTTCTACAGTGCATGTAACAATATGTACAAGGGACTTCTATCAACCAAGATCAGTGTCATGTGTGAATCACCAGGTTTCCTTAACTGAGAGTCCCCAGTCTCTTTTCTATGATGACAATTTCAAGTTCTGTGTTATGACCTGGAGTGCTGTAAGCCATGGCTACAGAGTGGTGAGGATGAGGAGATGGACTATTAAATTTTTCTGGGGTACAATGTTTGGCTGTTTTATTACAGCCCCTGCCCTATGATAATATTCCTATAACCATCAACATTTAGATCTGTAATTACAAAAAGGAACTTGATTTTCACCCTGATTACCAATAGAGCTGGTATATATAATCACAATTTAAAAATCAAGACTTGTAAAATAAATGTCTTCAAGAGGTGAATGTTCCAGGCTTTTGTGGATCAACCGGTTCAAAGTAAACCCTCCATTTCTCCACTTTGGTACAAGGTGCTGAAAATGTCACCAAAGCATAGGCACTTCTGTCCTTGCAATCAATCGTCTTTGGTAAGAAAATAAATAAATTTGTCATAAAGAAATAGAAACAAGCTTTATTTTTTTAATTAAAAAAAGTTGTGTGGGAGAAGAGTAGACACATAGTTCATGATTCTGAACAAACATGAGATTATTATGTGCCAAAATGCCCTCAGCATTGTATAAATACAATCCCCTACCCCCAACAGAGATCTTTTGTTAAAGCTATAAACATTGCTTAATACATAAGTGTACTGCATTCTTAATCAACTGCCTTTAAAAACCCTTACCTTTCAGAAATCTGTTTTTGTTCATTTTGATTATAAAACTGGATGTACATACTGACAGTCTCAGAAGTGACTTAAAAAAAAAAAAAAAAAAAAAGACATCGGCCT
>NW_012114733.1:1401102-1445847 GCF_000951035.1 Colobus angolensis palliatus | reverse complement strand
ACATCCAACTATTGCTGCATACTTTCTATAGTTTTTTTAACCAAAAATAACTTATTGTATAACAATGAGAAGGAAAAAACAACAACAATAACAAAACACAAAAACCTACCTGGAACAAAATGCAAAAAAAGCTGCAATAAAAAATACCAGAACCTGTGACTCCCTGTAGGAAGTGGCAGAAACTTACAATGTGAAAGAAAAGAAAAAGGCATTTGGAAACAATTTTCTCATGTTCTGTGACCAAATGAGCAAATGGGTAGGATAAAGGGAGACTATGTTTCCAGGAAGTGTAATACAGTTGCTTAGCTTATATCCTCCTCCTTTCCATGGCTGTTCCATCACAGCTCTCTAGAAACCTTATACTGAGCCACTAACTCTCGCCTAGTGGTAGGAAGACTGTGGAGAGGTAGGGGGTTAAAGTGTTAGGCTCAGTACTGTCTCTACTACTCTGTCTCTCACTCCCACCAAACTGTCAGGGGTGGAGACTGGAAGTCACTCATCTGCCCCTAGATTTCTTTCAATGACTTCTAGCAGGTTGTTCTGATATGTGCTTGTCAGCATTAATTACATGTGACATTGGATTGGCTTGATCTGTGACAAAATTCAGATGCACTATAATAAATTAAAAGAGCAGGAGGAAAGATGCCAAGGGGAGACTTTGATAGTGCTTTCACATCCCCAGGATACCCTTCACATCTCCCTCCTGCCCCGTCGGCCATCCTAACAAAGACACACTTGCTCTGCGCTGCACATAGAGCTTTCAGACAGATCTATCAGCTTTGGACAGTCAAGTCTACACTTGTTGTCCCATTAAGAACATCCCCATTCACTCTCACAGCGTCCTATTTATTTGTTAAATTACATAATCACCCTGCTGAGCCCCCTCTTCCAACTATATTGCCACTCCTTAATTTCCCCCATACAGCTGTGCAGTCACAATGACTGAAGACAAAAATCACTTGGAAAGCAACAGAAAAGACTCCCTGGGAAATCTGAGAGGAAAGGTGGAACTGATAGTACTGCATTTGTTCCTTTATTTGATTTCCATGGAAGTGTACTTCACATCAGGCTGGTACAAAATCAAAGAGTGTGTCTGTCATTAGACAAAATGCACAGAATCCGTCATCAATTCACTTTCCTTGAGAATGTCTTTCTGAAACACAGTATCTTTCACTTACATCTTTCCTGCTAGAGTCAATGAGTATTCTAAGTACATCAATGGTGTACACCTTGATTTTATTACATCTGTAACCTTGAAAAAGATCAAATGATGTTTCAGGATGATCTGGTAGACTAGTGTTGTCTAATACAACTTAGTGCAACGCGGAAAGTGTTCTATGTTGGCGCTGGTTCTACATCATGGCCACTAGCTACATGTGGTTATTAACCACTTGAAATGTATATAGCATGAATGTGGTTTTAATTACATTTAATTTTAATTAAGTAATAAAGAGAACTGGTTTCTTAAGTTGGAATATTGGAATAAAAAAGATCTGCCTCCCGTTCTCATCTCCTGAGTTTTGATGAGAACTCTCACTAGAATCCTCATCAAGGCAGATACTGCCTACTATGGAACCTTCCTCCCTCAAAGAGCAAGCAATGGGTTGGCAGGGAGCCCATTTCTGGCAGTATAACAAGGACAGTGTCCAGCCCTAGCCCAGAAAGGACTGACCTTAGGTTCCAAAGACCAAGATGGAGAGGTCAGCTGGAGTAAGAAAGCCCCTTCAATTTTGGGGATCTTAGGTTCCTCAGCAAAACAACATGAGGTTTACTCTCATGTCCTTTCCAGCACCTTTTGAAAATTTCTAGTTGGTATCTGAAAAATGCTCATCACCCATAATGAAGAAGCCAGCATGGCACATTTTACAATGAGAAATGTGTTTGGTTCTCTCTCATCCAGACATATGGAAACATAATGTAATCTGTCACTCTAGTACCTACATATTCCAAAAGAATAGTTTTATGCTTAAACCATCTAAAAGGTCATTTATGCCCCCTTTATCTACATTAGACATAATACCATATTCATATAGGCTTGTGGATACAATCTTTTACCTATGGATTTGCTTACATCAGTATTTCTCTCAACATTAGTCGCAAAGAACATTATTACTGTAAAGCCCTACCACATCCATGGTGTGTCTTTCCTTCTCTAAAATGAAAAGATTATTTTGAAAGATTTTCACAATCAGAAAAGGTAACAGGCCTTTTAATACATTTGTAAAAAAATACTGTTAATCACATTTACATTCCTTTTACTAAGCATATTTTTTATTTAAGATGAACAATCGTCACTGAGTAGTTTGGTATACTTTTTAAAGGTTTCTATCATTTTTAAATGCCTTGAAATAAAATATCATTCAAAATGAGGCCAAGATTATGCATATTTAAAAAAATTTCTCATAGAAACTAACCATCTGTACAATAATCCATTGTCTGCTCTACCAAGGTGATTTATTAAGGATAATGAAGCATATGATTTAATAGCTGCCGCAAAGCCTTTTTCAAGTAAGATGGGTATAAATAATACAAAAAGATGGTCCAATAATAGCCAAATCCCAAGCTAAGAACTATTCTATATGCTAGGTCACAGGAAATTACATGAGCTCAATTAACTGTGGAGCAAAGTGAAGTGTGGCTAAGCAGCTAAGGCTCTAACCCCCCCTCCTATTTTATTGGTATTATTGTTTAGTGAAACCAGTACGCTCTTCTACCATGGTGGAATTTGAGTAGCTTTTTCCCACATGACAACATAAAGCTCTCCAATTAAAAATGGACATTACCGGCACAAGTTTTCTAAAATCTTAAAAATCAAGATCTCTAAAATTTGTCAGTGCAAATTATACTTGCACTGACAAGTATAATAGTGCTTTACTCAGTCTTATATTCCCACAGTACTTTGCATTTCACAGAGTTTAATGTCTGGTGCTTTAAAGAATGGATGTATAAATGGGAAAGCAGGTGAGTGAATGAATAAAATGAGGTCTCTAAAATCCTTGCAGAAAAAAAAAAACAAAAAACAAAATGCGATTCTGTGTTCCTCTGAGACCTGGTCCAAAGATTTAACATCACTCATGCTTTTGAAAAAGTCTGCAAGGTCAGTTGTCAAGAAGTTATCTCCTTTGATGGCAAAGCTTTCCTTCGGCCAGTGTCCTATAAAGAAAAAAGTTGCCAAATCGTACATGCCATTGGAATACAATATTTAAATATTAGCTCTTGGTTGCAACCTGACATACTCCTCTCCTGGCAATATTCAAGACCTCACAAGGCCCTATGAAATCAGTGAGGCAAATTTCTAACAATAGGAAATACAAGCCATCTAACATGCCAGCTGTTTGGCATGAAAGACAGCCTGGCTGTGCCTTACAGGCATGGCACAGCCATTCATTGATAAGCTGGCACAGCCAATCCTGTCCCCATGCCACCCAGCAAGTCCATCTAAAACAAGATTAGATACTGCAAATCCTAGTGCTTAAGTAACACTGGGTTTCAGAAAATGTCCACAGCTCAACATAAACAAAGAGGCCTATGTGTGAGACATATGTCACTTTCCCCCCAAAAAGTGCATGCTTCACCAGGCACATTTACCACCATCATATTTTCATACTGCAGTTCCTATGGCTCTTGCTCTTGTGAATCTGGCTTGCCAGAACCAAGATCAATTTTATTAGATACCATTAGTCTCTGTTAGTGCGGTCATTTAAATAACAACAGATTGGCAAGTATAAAACTGAGGCACCTGTTGTACATTTGGCAGCCTGGATGAGGCCCCTTAAAACGAAAACAAATAAGAGCTATAATCATGCCAGGCAATTGCTTTTGGTTCAATAATGGCCATGTGTCAGAATTAAGTGCATCTGGGAATTGCTACCGCAGCCAGATGTAAAGGCAGATTTGTCTTGTCTAGTGGCATATGAGTAGATACACACACTCTACTGAGATTTGGCTTTGTCCTGGTTTGGTAAGGAACTAGGTAAGTGGAACTTCACTCAAAATAATATAAAATCACAATTAATTACAGAGGAGCAATAGACAATATTATCATAAACTGTAGAACCTAAATATATGGGTTGTAAGATTTGGGCCATGAACTAATTCACCTCTGAGTTTTCTGGGCACACTAATTTGTTCATAGAATACTCAACAATAACATCCAATATTACTATTACACTGAGCCAGGCCATGTAGTAGGAGCTGGAGATGTCACTGGATATAAGACATGGACATTGGCTTCCAGGTACTCATTAATAAAACAGAGTATAAATAAGCAATTACAATGCATTATGATAGATACTATATGTAGGATGTATTCAGTATTCTTTTAGCACCCCAAGAAAGCTACCCAGACTTGGGAGGAGGGAAATTTTCTGGGAAGACTTGTCAGCTAAGCTATGCCCTGAAGGAAGAAAAAAATCAGTCAAAAATGGAAGGGGTGGGGACATTCCATATGGAAGAGAGACAGCATGCTCAAAATTACAGTAGAAAGAGTCAACATGGTACATCTGGGAAACAGTAAATACTTTAGTATGGTTCAAGTGTGTGTGTGTTAGGGATGGAAGGAGTGGGGAAGAGAAAACGAATATGAGGATGGCAAGGTGGCAAGAGACAAAGCAGAGGAAAGGACATCAAAGGCCAGGTGCCTTTTGGTAAGGAATATTTCAAGCTTTTTACAGAAGGAATAGGTAGCCACTGAAATATTTGAAAGCAAGGAATGACTTGATCAGATTTGAGTTTCTTAAAGATCATGCTGGCTGCAGAGCAGAGAAGCAATTGTGGTTAGGTCAAAACTAAACACAAGGAGACTGCAACCCAAGCATGAGAAGATGGGGGCCTCTCAACAGATGATACCTAATAACATGAAAAGACAGTGAATAACTTGGCAGAAAGGAAGTTAGGATGTATTTTGGTATCCTTGATATAACACAAGTGTAACTGAGAGAAAACAGATTTTGAATGATAAAATTCAAAATTTAAATTAATATTTTCCTAAAATTTTTTTTTGGTACATATAAATCAAATTCAGGTCGAGTCTGTTAAATAGTAAAAGTCAGATTAAAATAAACTTAAGCAATCCTTTCTTAAATCAGTAACAGAATATACATAACAGTATTTATTAAACTTGCCATTCTTAATTTATAAGTATTATTTTAAAATGTCTATTGACAACCTAACTATAAAAAAACCCTTGCTACATATCACCTAAAAAAGTACACCCTGCTTCATGCTTCTAGGAAGTTATGTTTATAGATTAACTGGTAGAAAAACATATGGCTAAATAGGCCAGTGTATGCATGTGAGAAGCATTTTAGAAACCTGGGCAAAGAAGACTTAATTGTTCAGATATTACAAAAGCCATAAAAGACCGAATAATTTTCCATGTAACTTTATTTATGTGCCATGTTTGATTTAAAACTTCAGGGTGCCTTCCTGTCAGAGAAAAAACAATTTTCCAAATCATCAAACAAATATAAGATCCTGTATTTTAATTATTTATAAAACCATAATTAATCAGAAATAGTTCTCTGAGGACTTACAGAAAAGGAGAAAGGCTAAACTATTATAAAATAGGTTAAATGGAAAAAATAATCAAATCACCCATCCTTATTGATAATGAAACTAATGGGTGAAGTGAAAACAAGAGTATTTTAGAAGACATTATAATTGACAAAAGTTTCTCAGATAAAATGGTATAGGGTAGGCTGCCAATAAGCGGAATGCATATATAACAGTCACTTGGCATAATTCCATTTCTTTAATGGGTGGCTGCTCTTCAGATATCCCTGCTGGATCTATATTTCTCTTTATAAAAATGCTTCTGATTTCTTACCTGTTGGGCAGCTATGAAAATGGCAGCCTTTGTGATTTTAAAAACTATTCTTGGTGGAAATATTTCATTTAAACACTTCTGCTCCAGGACTGACCCCAGAGCTCAGGCAGTTGTATCACTGCCTGAAAAGCATAAAATTTTAGAGCTGGAGGCCATCTGCAGAAAAAAAAAGGTCATCAAATCAAAACCCCTTTGGTAAAAACACATTTTTTTCAATGCCTCCAGCACCAAGCAGAGAAAGGAACAGAAGATACTCTTCAGAAATGGTAGCGAGACAATGTACATAATGCTTAAGATTTTTTTCTTTTTCTTTTTTTTTAGTTTTTTGCTTTTTGAGACAGAATCTTGCTCTGTTATACAGACTAGAATGCAGTGCCACGATCCTAGCTCACTGCAGCCTTGATCTCCTGGACTTAAGCGATCCTCCCATCTCAGCTTCCCAAATAGCTGACACCACAAGTGCACACCACCATATCTGGCTAATTATTATTATTATTTTTTTTTGGAAGAGACAGGGTCTTGCTATATTGCCCAAGCTGGTCTTAACCTCCTGGGCTCAAGTAATCCTCCTGTCTCAGACTCCAAACATAGATTTTTCTTGAATTTGAGTCAAGAAAGCACCATGTCATTGGGCTTACTTGCCTGGACGATGTGAGATAAATATTTTTTAAAATCATGTCATATACAAAAGTGAGGAGGCTAAGAGTGAGTGAAACAGATAAAAGTTGGGATGCTTGACTTAAAATCTTGACTCTATGTCCCGTCTTTATTACTTTTAACTATGCAACCTTGGGCAAATTACTTAATCTCTCCATGGAACAACGCTCTTCCATGAAATGATGATAATAAAACCAGCTGACTTACACAGAATGTTATTTTAGAGATTAAACATAATACTGAAGGTGAGACACTAAGCAGAATGCCTTGCACATAATAAATGCTCAATTTTAGAAATAGTCACTATTACAAGTATTACATATCAACCACTACCGCTATACCTGTAAACTTGAGAAAATTAATGAAATTTTTCCCCATAAAGGAATTTTAATTTTTTACCTATCTCAGGGTCCTGAGCATTGTGAGAGGTTTCTAACAAATAATTATTCTTCACATTTTATGGTTTCAATTATATTCAACTCAAAAAAAGCTTTTTTTTTTTTTTTTTTTTTTCGAAACGAAGTGTCACTCTGTTGCCCAGGTTGGAGTGTAATGGTTCCATCTCGGCTCACTGCAACCTCCGCCTCCCGGGTTCATGCCATTCTCCTGCCTCAGTCTCCCGAGTAGTGGCATTACAGGTGCCCACCACCATGCTCGGCTAATTTTTTGTATTTTTAGTAGAGATGGGGTTTCGCCGTGTTAGCCAGGATGGTCTCGATCTCCTGACCTCGTGATCCAACCATGTTGGCCTCCCAAAGTGCTGGGATTACAGGCATGAGTCACCGCGCCTGGCCCAAAATTCTTTAGTTCAACTCAATTCAAAGAAAAGGAATACCACTTGAGCTGAGCATTAGAAAATGAGAGAATAATAGGATATCAATGGATACAACTGAGGACGGCTGGTAAGAGAAAGGAGCTTCCAGGAACAGTATTAGTAGAACCAAAGAGGTGCCCAAAAGCACAGCCTCCTCAATGACTACAGGGAATGTGATACTGCACAAGGGCAGAGTTTCACAGAGCTTATGGCGAGGGGGAAGATTGGACATGGAATTTGGAAGTAGACTGCAAAGGGTTCTGATGGCTGTGTTGAGCACTTGATCAAGTAGACGAGTAAATTTGCCTTTCATAAAGCAAAAATTAGGAAGACTCAAAGGGGAGAAATGAGAAAACACAAAAACCACATAAGAAGCTGTCTATGGAGTGTGGAACACATAGGAAAGGTAGAAACGGAAAGGAAATAAAGTGAAAAGTTTACAGGAACAGAATCTACAAACTGCCTGAGGACAAGAATAAAAGGAAGAAAAGAGATAGGGATAACACCAAGGTTTCTAATCAAGGGATAACTCAGATGAAGTATGAAGAAAAGGGAAGTAGATATGGATGGAAGATAATATTTTGGATTTATAAAATACAATGTTTGGGATACAGGAGAGCCTCCCATTTCCCAATCATGTAACAAGCAGATAGAAATGCAAGTCTGGAACTTCAGAGACAAGTGAGGAAATTTATTTTGAAGGTTATCTATGTAGAAATTATTGTTTCTATGAGAAGTGGATGGAGATATGGCAGGAGACAGTACAGACAGCCGCCTGAAAGGGGTTAGAGATAAAACGAAAATAAAAGAGTTTAGAATGGAGATGGAGACATAGATGCTAAACATCAAATGGAGATAGAGTTCCATGTTGATGAAGAAAGTGAGTGTCAAAGAAGTAACTCACAAAGAACAACTTCCATCCATGGCATATTTCCAATGGAAGATGCTTCCAGTATTTTATTCCTCTAGAAAAACATAGTTGCCTCTTCTTCCCCCTCCCCAAGAAAAGCAAAAATGGTTACCTGGCCAGTAAGCAGACTTAGAATATTTAAGATACATCCAACAAACTACTCTTATTTCTAGTTAGCCAAATAATCTTGATAGATCTTTATAAAATAAGACATAAATCAATGTATCTACAAAACCATAATGAGCTATTTCAACCAGAGAAGTCTGAATTGGTTTTTCTCTCAAAATTCTCTAATATTTCAGTTAAGTTACTACTACAAGTAGTTGGAATGTGTTTTCACAGGGAGGCCAGTATCTACTTGTGTAGTAAGAAATCATTAGAGCATACTCAAAATGTCCCTTTAGTTGGGATGGGCCAGTAGGTAGGAAGACAGAGAAAATTTTTATTTTAAACATTGAAAACAAATGTCTTGTTGACCTATAAGCAGACACTGGATCAGCATTTGATGTGTCTAGTCTAATTTCTCCCTGTAAAATTGTACTGGTGAATCTTAGGGAGACAGAAGGCAGTAAATTCCTTGCCTCCATCAATACATTTGACCTCAGAGCAAACCCCACAACTGGCTACAGGCACCCACCATCCATCACTGCTCTTGAAACCTGATATTTCAGGGAAGGACAGCTGCACTGGGCAAAAGTCTAAGCAGCTTTCTAAGATGTACTACCATTAAAGAAAAAAAAAGGCACTTATTCTGCTTCAGTATTTTAATTAACTGCTTTTCTAAACATTTCTTACCCCAAACTGAAACTCCAAATCAAATATCCTCAGGAATATATTAGTAAAATTTAGACTTTAAAGAGAAATGTTCTCTTTGTGCATTCTAGGTAAAAATTATTTCTAGCTTTTGCTTTAAAGGCTAAGATAAACAGCATACCATGCCATGCTAATATGTACAGACTTTAATAAATGTGCTAAGCAGAAAAAGATAGTTCTAGCAACTACACTAATTATAGCAGTACACACAGAGTGCCAACAGGATAAATGTACACAAAACATCCATATCCCACAGATCCTAATTTTTAAGTCAGGTGGCAATAACTTTTAACAAATAGCTGAAGACAACAGAACTGTATCATAGGAACTAGTGTTCTTGAATATAGTATGTTCATTACATGACTTCTACATTCAAGAATTATCTATATTTAAAATAGAAAACAAGATAAATTTGTATAATCAAACTGGATATTCATTACATGTATGGTTATTCCCTCCAGTTTACAGATGATGAAACTAAGATTCTGAAATGTTTTATCATTTCCTCCAAGATCTCACAGATAATAAGTGGCAGAACTGAGGCATAAATTTAGTTCTTCTGATAAGAAGAACTGAATGTTCTTTTCACTGTAGCCTAAAAAGAAAGGAAACCGGTCAAGATTTTGCAATTCTTAGCATCATCTTATTATGTATTATATGCATGCATGGTTAAATGAGAATTAACAATAACTGATTTCCAACCATTTATAAAATCATTACTAATACAACCCTTTTAGTTAATAAATGAAATCCATCTACTGATGGCTTAAAAAAAAAAAAAAGATGTCTCTTGTTACTTGTGATCCAGTCATTACAGAGGATCATTTTTGAAAGTACAATTTCTCCAAACCCCAAAGCAGTACTGAGAAATGCTGTTTTCTAAATACAATTCCCAAATCTCAATTTAGTTAGCTACTGCTACATTAAAGAACATAGCTCAAGAGATGTTAATAAAAAAAAAAAAAGACAATTGAGAATTTATAAATTTAATCAATCTCATGCAACTGACAGAGTTACAAGAGTTAAATCTAGTAAACAGCCATGTGGCAAAGGTCACAATGCTCCCGACACTGTTATCTGAATGTCAAGGAAGAAGCAAACTTAGCCTTTCTGATCAATGAGTTCAAAGAACTAAGAGAAAGCCTTGACTCAGATGGCTGCTTTGGCTCTTACATTTTGTTGTAAATGCTGGAGGAGCCAAAGTGGGGACCCGTCACCTAAAAGCAGCCATTTACAAAGGAAAGCAAGGCTTGGTTGTCGCAGGTGAAGAGGGAAGGACATAAGTTGTCTCAATACTATTTGCCTGCCGGTATACATGACCTACTAGCTTACAGACAGAATGAGCTGTCTTAGCTTTCCAAGTTGTCATCTTTTTCACTTAGTTTACTCATCTGTGACACAAAGGGATTTGATTTGAAGGACAGCAGAGGTTAAAAAGCCATGAAAAAGCTCAGTTTTGCTGTCTCTCTCTTTTTTCCCCCTTTTGGTAATTTTCGAAATGTCATAGGCAAATTGAGTAGTATTCATATGGTCCTATTAAATGTATTAGCATCAAACTAAAAATAATGAACAGGAAGATACAGAATTAATCATTTTGTGAGGGAGGAGGGAGGCATTGCAGGCATTGTTTTAGTCCATTTTTTCCCTGTGAGTTGCTTCCAGGAGTGTGGCAGTACACACGGATGTAATACGTAAAGTACGTAATGTCTAAGTCTTAAAAATATTTTAAAAATAAAATGTTGAGGAAAAAATGCAAACTTGATTTCTTGAAACCAAATGGGTAATATATTAAGGGGGAAATGAGAGACACAGGTCTTAAGTGTAATTTTGTGAACTATGTTTTGTAAGAATTCTATTTCATTAATTCTCCAGTCTAGCGCCATTGTGATGACATTATTATTTAGGTTACATTAGGTCAGAGACTGTTGTAACATATAGGCACTTGCTCTTTGACCTTCCTAAGACTTATGACGCAAAGAAAATGCTGAACTTTTACATTGAGGCTATAATTTCATATAATGAACAATCAGGAAGCACAAGTCATATATTCTTTTAGCTATCTTAAGGGCTTAATTGTGGAAAGCTGAAATGCATTTTTATTTTTTTAAAAAAGGGAGAGAATTTGGACACTTTGTGGAAATAAATGTAAGCCAAGCATAACATTTTAATAAGTGTTACCAACTACTAATTAGAAGCAAATGAGATTACCCATATAGAAAATGTATCCCAAACAAACCTATCCTTTGGTAGACATGTCACTATGCCATGAAATTACAGAAGCTTAAATAAGTGATGCTTTTTCGAATGAAATTTACTGACAAATCCCTTCTAAGCAATCTTCTTCCACATTATCAGATTTCTTCAGTTGATGTGTTATATAGGAATTCTCAATCTTGTAGTTCACAGAGAGAATAACTCTTCTCTTTGCTCTTTCTTGGCAAATCACTGATAATATAAAAAAGAATGTTTTAAAACACTGGTTTTGCTTGAGGCAGCAAGCTGCCTCTTTGCCATCACAAGTAAGTAGCTTTCCTACAAGATTTTTTCAAAGAAACTGAACAGTAAGAAGATGAAATAACAACAAAAAAAGGTAAATAACTCTATAAAACCAAAAGAGATTCAGAATAAATTTGGCTTAAATCACACGTAACTGTTGTCACTTTAAGAACATAGGAAAAAGTAAAGCATTCTTTGAATACTCTGGGAAAACTGGATAATTATATCTATATTTAGCACTTCTTATATTTGGGCATGTAATACAAATCCTGTATATTTTGTGACCACTAAGTTGAGTACACTACATAAAACGTAAAGTTCGTTTTCGAGATTCCCAGAAACTTTCGGGAATTAAAAAGGTACCACCATTAAAGGTTATCTGCATAGATATTTTAAGTGTAAACCTAAGCCTGATGCTCCTAGGATCACAAGTTAGAGCACACAAGCACACACACACACTTGACTCTTACAGTATCCACAAATACACAATGAAACTAAAGAAGGTTTTAAAATAAAAGGTAAACTAAGGAAGGATAGTTTTAAAATGAAATCACCTTTGAAATATTCACCTTTCTTGAAATGACACTTTTCACATGTGATTGTGTTAATGAATTCTTATTTATGCATAGAATCCTTTTAAAAATAGAATTGTCCAGTGGTTTGATAAATCAAGTTTGGTCTGAAGGAAATCTAATATGCAAATACTTACAGGATACTCTTTTACAAATACTCACCCTTGTCACTTTGAAAAACTGAAAATCAACGAAAGAACAGTTTAAGTATACTTGACCTTACTGCCTAATGTCTCTCAAGATTGCCATGGCCGGTCGATTTCAAATCTGTGAAACTGACACTTAAGAATGTATAGTGCGTCTTCAGTCCAGGTCCCTCAAGTGCTGACTAAACTGTGGTCACAGCCTCAGATTGTCTTTCCATACAAACTTGTACAGCGCTTACAAAGCTAGTTTAATCACATCATCAATCTATGCCTATACTTCCCTTAAAGTAATTCTGCTTCATTTATCTTTTAACCCTACATTATGCAAATAACATCCTTATCAGTCCAATAAAGAAAAGTTATTAATGTTCCTTCTTGTTTATCTTTGACATACACTGAGAACTGGAATCACATACGAATTTGCACCAATATCTTTTCTCTTTTCTATTTTTCACACTCTATATGAAAATCATAGTGTCAGAGAAGTCCTAAATAAAATTCTTGAAATAGTCTTCAATCATTGTCTATAACTAGTATCAGAGTATGAGTTAATGTATTAAAAAGGAAAAAACAAAAACTTGGGGGGAATGCCTACTTGATTTTTTTTTTTAAATGTCTCTCTAGGAAGGCTTTGCATATGCCATACCAGGATACCTCCTGGATATAAGAACAGTTATACAGGCCCCTAGTGGCTTAGCAAATAGCAGCAGATGAGGGGATTCCAATTCTTAGTTCCAGACTTTGAGATATTCTGGATTTAAATAAGAGTCAATCTTAAAAAGCAAATCAAATCACTGTATTTAATACTTTAAGCAGTTTTACATCTATGGTTATCTACTCTAATGCACATATATTAAAATAAATTGCTGCATTTCATTACTTGAGTAACTGCACAACTGTTCTGGCCCAAGAAGAATCTGTGTTACATAACCTACACAATAAAATGTTTAATTCATCCACCTCTTTACATGTCATGCAAAAGTAATATATTACTCAACTATATTAAAATATATTTGAGAGAGACACTGTTCCTCTTTGAATATTATTCCTATTATATATTACTAAGGGCTATAAGAACAGATGATTTCTGTGTAAAGTACTATTTAAAATAAGATACAGATAAAAATTGAACGCCACTTTTACAGGAGTAAAAATCTAAACGTATTTCCCAATAACAGCCAGTGATACAACTCACATTGGAGTGCACCTATTCTAAAAGATCTACAATTAATAACAGCCATTAATCCCCCATCCCCTTGCTGTCCTTCCTTCACAAAAGAAAATTCCAGGCAGGCACATTTACAGCTTTTAGCAATTTTTAACTGGACACAATCTGACAGCTGAATTCATGAAACTGACCAGCTTGTCAATTTCACACTTTGAAAGTACAATAATAGCTGATAGCATGAGGGTGAATTTAAGAAATCTGCCACAGAATTCCTAGCTCCATTGAAAAGCAAAGTACAGTACATAATTATGGAATGTGGGAGGTAGGGAAAATTTTACTGTCCATTTAGGATGTCTGTTTCCGTAAGTCAGACACGGAGCATTGAAAATGTGTTCTCTTTTTGCTATAGTGTCTGTAGCATAAAACAATATATATTCAAAGTAAGTAAGATACTAAGCCTTTTACTGGATATTATTATATTACATATACAACTTAATCTTAAGTTATTATCATCCACAGATCCCTTTACATCAGAATGTTTCAAGTCTTGGTATATCATCCTTGTTTTACTCAAGTTGAGTGGTTGGTGTGTGCACTTTGAAACAGAGAAAAAATACTCAAAATGGTCAGAAGTATCTATGGTTGAACTAACTCCCCACAGACGTGCTACAGGATGGTTAGAAAAGAACACACCAAAGGGTAAAGTCCACATTTGTAGCTCAGTAAATCTAACAGCAAATCTATCTCAAGTCATAAGCAGCTACTAGCCTTTCAGAGGTTCAAAATGTGTTAGCTACACTCTGTTAAGTCACTGGCACTGTGTCTTTGAGCATGTAAATACATATATATATATAAAACTTTAAAAGGAAATACAAGGAGAACGATCCCTCAGGAATCTTCCTGGATACTTAAGGTGCAAACTGTAGATGAGGCTGGGGGATTACTCTGATAATTTTAGAAAACAAGATACATTTGGCAAGTAGCGTACTGGGAGGCGAACTGGAAACAATACAAGTGGATTGTGATAGTCCTGGTTTTGAAGAATGGAACTACTATCTGGAATTCTGAAACACCCAATTAGTGAAAGCCAAGCTCACACTTGGTGTTCGAGATTTTTTTAAGCATAAGACTTAAAAACTGACTTCACTTGTGTTTTTAAATGAAAATCGACGTCCAGAGAAGCAATGCAAGTTTTCTACACACCTACATAAAAGCTACAATAAATCTATGGGAAAGCAAAGAATCTTTGGTTTGTTCGTGGCTTTCTTTTTAATTGTTTCCTACAACTTTGCCTCTTCATTATAAATGATGCGTCCCCTTCCCTGCGGAATGAATGTGTGTGTTAAGTACACCAGATTCCCGCAGCTGAACTACGAGCTTTGATTCTGCCACGGAAAGGTCTCCCAAACAATCCCCCTCCTCTATGGCAGCTGCGTAGACTTTGATTCCTGCTATTTCTCTTTCTCCCCACTAGTTCAGAGGAAAGAAAAAAGAAATCGCCCCCTCACCATAATCAGCCCTCCTTAAAACAGGAATCCCTGCCTTTAAAAAAGGCGGTGGCAGGATCCCTGGTAAGGGTGGATTGCCCCACCGCTCCACCATTTCCCCCCAATACTACGCCCACCCTAGGAGGAGAAAGCGGGGGTCGCACAAATACACATACCCGGACACCCCCATTCTCTAGAGTCGCCTCTCTCCAGGGTCTAAGGTTTCAGGCGGGAAGTGAACCCTGCAGGGTAGGACCTCTGCCCGAGGAGGTTCAGAGGAGAAAACTGTGCGCTCCGCTGCCCGGGCGCCGGGCTCGCGGAAGCGGGAGCGTGTCGCTCCGGCCGGGGAGGCGCCGGCAGCCGGAGCTGGGCGCCGGGCGATTCACGAACAGCCAGAGGGGAGAACACAGCGGGGCGGAAGGGGTCAGTTCCAGGGACTTACCTGGTCATGTTGGCTCTGGGCAGCCGCCGCCACCGCCTCCCGCGCCGCCACCAGCACTTTCCTCCAGCGCCTTCGCGCCCTGCCACGGCCGCGCAGCCGGCGCCAGCCCGCGCCGCCGCCTCCGGGCGGCCAATTTAATCCCGCGGAGCAGCGGACGCTGCCGCGGAAGCCCCCCTGGTCGCCGCCGCCGCCCAGCCCTCGTGCGGCCAGCCCAGTCCAGAGCGAGGAAGTGGAAGAGAGTCAGCGAGTGAGTCCAAAAACCCGAAATCCAGCATCCAAGGGAGCGCGTCCCCCCGCCCTCCCTCCACCCCTACCCCCTTTTCCTCCTCCTCCGCCTCCTCCTCCTCTTCTCGGGCCGTCCTCTTGGCCCTTCTGAGCCCGCGGCTTCCGCGGCGGTTTCTCCTCCTCTCGCTCCTCCTGCTCGCCCGGCGCCCGTTTCTCTCGCTGCCGCTGCCGCCGCTTGTCTCCTCTCCCTCCTCCTCCTCCTTTTCCTCCTCCTCCCGCTCCTCGATGCTCCGCCGCTCGCGGCTGGGGGGTCCGGGGCCGCGTCTCCTCTCCTCCCTCCGCCTCTCCTGTTTCCTCCTTCCTGCTGCCTCTTCTTTTAAAGCGGATTCTTTGGCCACAAATAGCAACTCGGCTGCCCCCCTCGGTGCCTCCCTCCCCTTCTTCTCTTCTTCCCCCCAAAAGTGAAGCGCACGCGAGGTAACCAGAAACTGAGGCTCGTGGGGGGAGAGGGGTGCGAGGCGACGCCTGGGAAAGGGCCCGAACAGAGTCAAGGGGCGGTAGGTGGGGTGGCCAGCCCAGCCCAGTCTTTGGACCTGGCGTGAACCTGGTAGTTACGGCTGCAGACGAGGTGGTTTGGTGGGGGAAATTAAACAAAAAAGCCCAGGAAAGTAATTGGAAAGGCTTCTCTCTTTGTTTCCTTGTCTGGGTGATTTCTAAAATCCTCGTAACGTGCTGGGGATCCCACGGAATTGCTGTGCTCCAGCGCTGGGGGATTGTGTGTGCGCGTTGCCTGCGCGTGAGTGTGAGTGTGGGTGCGCCCGGACGCGGGGAGAGCTGGGCCCGCTGCGCCTGCTGGCGAATCCCTGAATCTGGACCACTGACCCACTGAAAGGGCCAGAGAGCTGGATGAAGGAGGGGCAGGCAGGAGTGGTGGGTGAAGGAGGCAACACAAACACACACACACACACACACACACCAGAGGAAGGGGCGGGGTGACGTCACTCCGCAGCATTCATCCACCAGGCCAGAAAAGACCCTCTCCAACAGATTCACTCATCTCCTAAGAGATGCACACCCGGGCGCTTCCTGCTCTGCGTCCCAGCGCAAAGGAGGAAAAAATGCTGGTCGCGCCCTCTTCACAGCAGTGATAATAACATAAGGAACGTGCTTTAATGAAACACAGTTTGTGTCCGCCCCAGTTCACCTTGGCAGCCTCCTTCGGGGATGCTTGTAGGATCCACTTTGAAGGCAACGAAGAACGCAGGGAAGTATTTAAACCAAAATCTTAGTGTGATAACTTGTTTTGCTATCATGCCACTTGCTTTTATGATGTTGGAAATGCAGTGCTCCTTAGCTTCTCTGAAGGACACTATAACACCCTCTTCCCTAGACAAGCACCCAGTTGTTGGGCTATGCACTCTTCATCCACAGAACCCAAGGTGACTAAGGTGCACTGTGTGTGTTGTTAGCTAAGAGATGGATTTTAACCTTCTTCACTACTCACAGGATCTCCAACATGTGGAAAAAGTCAGCAGCTGGAAGCTACCATTGGCAGTTGGCCCATCAAAATTTATTAGAAACTTGGTCAGAAAGGTTAAATAAAGTAAAGCTAGAGCTCACCAGCCACCTCGATTGCTCATTCTATGTTCAGGCCAGCACATACACACAATACTTATTCCTGCAGACTCCAGGCAGTCCTTGAAAGAGCAAACGTAAACAGACCCCCTTAGATTTGACTTAATATAAACAGACCCCCTTAGATTTGACTTAATGATCCAGCATCCTGACTGTTTTCTCAAGCTGCCCATTTATTTCCACCATCTGCATGCTGTGCTGCTGAAAGCCACCAAAGGATTGGTCAGTAATCCTCTGCCCCCTATGTACTCCAAAAATAAGTCACATATTTTTGAAAAGAATCTCGCTAAACGAAGTTTAGTTTTCCAGCAATTTGGGGGTGCGGGAGGAGCATCCTGGCATGATTGGCTCTTGGCTTTTTGTTTTTGTTTTTTTATGGTTAGCGTCATAGTGAAAATCAGGAAGAAATCAATTCCTGTGCAAGCCTCCAAGCTAGGTTTACCCTCCAATCATTCTGATTTCACAGGAGCTGAAAAGCTGTGCAGGGATGATGGACACCTGCCCCCTGTGACCTAAGGATGGATCCAGAAATCTCAGCCTCCCCATAGGTGATTGCACCCAAGATGTAAACTCCAACTTGGCTTTCTCATTGCCACATGCGCCCCCATAAACTCGCAATCCCACCTTCATCATCCAAAGTTGCATGTTAGAGAAACAGAAAGTTTTAAAGCCCCTAATATTCCTTTGCTGTTACTTTTGTGGGAAAGAAATGTATCCCTCTGCCTGCGGATCTGACCTCATTTAAGAAGAACCCAGCTGGTAAATCTGACTGCTATCTGGGAACATAGTTGAGGAAATACCATCTTACACCACTGGTAGCGATTTAAACTAGCTCAAAAACTCAGTGATGATTGTTACCAAGGAGAGCAACAAGCAAGTAGAAAAGGGACCCAAAAATCAGGGGATACAGAGGACAGTACAAGTAAATGGCATAAACCCAACTTTTCTGACACTGTGAAGTCCTAGATGTTCTTGTCTCTACTGCAACCAAACATCTTAGAGAAAGAAGTAGAGATGGGTTAAGGTGACTGCAGAGTCTGAGTTATTATTATACGAATGAGACTGAGAATTATTCAGAGTGATGCTGCTGAAGAACGGGAGGTACAGCAAATAGAGAAGCCAAAGTTTCTCTGCTCATCTGAGTAGTGATGGAAGTAAGACTGCAGCCTGCTACACACGTGTTAATATATTCAGAGCAGATTTACAACCAAAGAGTGTCCTAATGCTGCAGCATCTATTAAACTTCTGGACTGGTTTACCATTTGGAAATTTTAAGTCAAAGAACATCAGAAGCAGGCTAATCTTTTGTTGAAATTACCTCATTTTTGCAGGTAAAGAAACGAAGACCCTGAGAATTTAAAATCATCCAACTATTTGGTGCCAGAAGCAGGACAAGAACTCAGACATCATGATCCAGTGCCCTCCATCCCACCAACTATTCATCATCACCTCCACATTCTGGATCAAAGAAGCCAGTTTTCCAACTTATCAGTGAGCAATACATGTAGAATATTTAAAAACTCCAAATACTTACATGAAGGAAAAATGAAGCAATAGGACATTTTCTTAGTTCCCTTCCAGCTCTAACATTCTGTGATAAATAGCACACAGGAGCTTTGCTATAGCACACCCCCCTCTAGTGCATAATTCAGCATACGATGAGAATGAGTCTGTTTTGGACCCCATCCAAAGGAGTTAGTTCCTAGAAGTACTTGGAAGATTTATTCTCATTTATCATGAGGCATCCTAACAGGAGACTAAAAATAATCATGATGACAATAATAGTAATCAGTTGTTACACTTGTATTACGTACTAAGCATCGTGCTAAGCATGTTATAGTTCACCCGTTTTTGAAAAGGCACATCATGACCTTGTGTGGGTTGCAAATCTAGTGGGTCATAAACAATTTCTGAAATGAAAGAAAAGTAGGAAAAAACACAGAGTACATTATATGTACTAAGTATTTTTTTTTTTTTTTTGCAAAACTTCCTTTTTGATCATGTGGCTAGTGATTAAAAGTTTGAAAGCCACTGCCTCATTTCCAATCTTAACTGCCTTACCAGTTAAGTATTATTAGCCCCATTATGTAAGTGAGGAAACAGGACAAGAGAGGATAAGTCATTTGCCCAAGCTGACATAGTGAGTGGCCAAGCTAGAATTTTGAACCTAGATCTGTTTGACTTCCAATCCAATATTTTCACTTCTGTAGTGATGATAAATTATTAACCAAGGTATGGAATAAATTGCTAATCATATTTTCTTTGTGAGGACTACCGTGGTTTTTATTAAATGCAGCTAAATGGAGAAACACAGCATAGATTCAAGTGACACGTTCTGAAGATAGTGAGAAATTTCATAAAACACTAAAACTAAATCTGAGACCTTTTCCTATAGGTGTTAGCTTACGTCTAACATACTTTATTAACTTACTACTAAATACATAAAGGAAACAATAATTAATAGTTTTAGTCCTCAAATAACTTAAATATTCACTTCTACAAATATTACTATTTTTATTTCAGAGAGTGTTTTTCAAATTTAAGTTATACAGCATTTCTCAGTAGCTTGCTTTGGCCAAACACAGAACTGGCACATAAGAAAGATAAAAGGCCAGGTGCAGTGGCTCACACCTGTAATCCCAGCACTTTGGGAGGCCAAGACAGGCAGATCACCTGAGGTCAGGAGTTCGAGACCAGCCTGGCCAACATGGTGAAACCCTGTCTCTACTAAAAATACAAAAATTATCTGGGCATGGTGGCACATGCCTGTAATCCCAGCTACTTGGGAGGCTGAGGCAGGAGAATTGCTTGAACCCAGGAGGTGGAGGTTGTAGTGAGCTGAGATCACACCACTGCACTCCAGCCTGGGCAACAGAGCCAGACTCTGTCTCAAAAATAAAAAATAAAGCAGTCACACAATCCTATCATTCAAATTCAGTTGTAAAGAAGAAAAGATAATAATTCAGGTGCCATGCTAAATTTTTTGACCCATGTAGTTCTATGGATTCTACCAGTAACACTGCATGCTTAGGTGTCATTACTCCCATTCTGCAGACTTGAAAGCTCAAACTCAGAACTAGTTGATGATTGAAATCACCTGTTCTGATTCTACTACTCAAAGGTTCTTTACAAGCAGGTGGGCTTCCCGTATACCAGGAGGCAGCTAAAGATTTTGAGACATGCTGTGCAATCATTTATGCTTTCTCTTCCCATGTGAAAAAAATATACTTTCCTTTTCTTCAAGGCAGCATCTCTTGTTGCTGTTAGGCAGCAGTGTCCTCTTTAAGTAAAGAAACCGACAGCTTTCATAAAGAAAGGCCTAGAAAAGCCAGACCTCCTCCACTGACTGCTCTGTTCAGCGGCTGCATTTCACCCTCACCTGCAGCGTGTAGAGGACGTTATGGTACGATGCTATTTTCTATTGGCTCTGCTACTGGAGATTACAGCATGCGACTGTGACAAATGGATATTCCCATTAAATTCTTTAGTAGACTGGGGCATTCCATTAACCATTGGCACTATCCCAACCCAAGTGAAACACTGGGTCATTTTTTTCTTGTGAGCAAGAAGTGAAGGGAGGAAACAAAGGATATACTCTTAATTACCTTTCCTGTTTTTTTTTTTTTTGTTGCATGCATTATGATAGCCATATATTACAATTATTTATAATTAATATATGACAAGCTGTCAGCTAAAATTTAACAGGTGATTTGTCAAGAAGCCCCATTAATGCATACATTAAGCAGTGGATTTCAGTGTTTCCTAACAATAAAATTGTGTACTGGTTTTGTTTTTTCATTCTAGTGAGTATAAACATTTAGAGGTCACCTATCTGTACATTTTGCAGCATTTTTTAAAAATAAAACTATTGCTAACACAAATGGGTGCATTGTGAGTTGTATGAGGTCTAAACACATTTCTGTCACCTTAACCTCTAAATTTGTTTCACTGAGGAAACAAATTGCCTAGTGTTTATTTTAAATTTTTAACTTTAATGGGTTTTGATACATTTTTTAAATTATATCTTCAGTAGGAAAGGCAAAGCTAATTAGGGAGGAAAGCAACTGCAGTTACTTATGTTCCATTTAGTGTTTGTATCTTAGGTAAGAAAATTCTGAAATGAAAGAATATTTTAAAATGCAGGAAAAGATTAAGAAGTCACCAGAAAGCTAGTAATTAATGACTGAATAAAGGAACACTCTACAGAGACCAAAAACTGATGAAGCAGGCTCCATTTTGCTGAATGGCACAAGAATGGGGAACACAATGAAATGAATCAGAGATAGTTCTTAGGAGGGGTAACAGGATTCTTTGAAAGAAGGAAAACTCTGTTTCTCTATCTGTAGAATGTCAAATTACAGGACATAACCTGTGAAGGAAGTTAAATTTTAAGCTTCAATATTATTATTTCCATGGTCAACCAAAATTTGTACTGTTTAAGAGAAAGATACAAAAGTACTGCAGCATTTGTTTAAAATTTCATTTGTACAAGCCTGACTCTTATCTCTCAAGACTCGGACATGCTTCAGGCTGTTAATGACTCACAATCCACTACTCTAGAGGGTGCTGAATCTCCTTAATGAAAGAATGTGCTTTAAGATTCAATGGTTAGGAAGAGAGAAATAAATGAGAGTAAAACACAAAGCACAGCAGTTTTTCAAAGCTAGTAAGACTTCTGCGTCCACCAGCCAACTTTAGCTTTCACATTTTTAGCAAGAAAGCGCTAACACAGAACCATGAAATTATTTTTAAAGGTTCTTTCTAACAGGGTTTCAGAGGACAATTTCCAGAAACTCACTCAGAAGTGAAATACCACAAGTTGATTTTCATGTTGCAGGGAGTGTATTCCTATGCAGTTCAGGGATTATAAATGACCAGTGGCGAGTTGGTTTTGTATCCTGAGCCAGGATCCCACTGTCTCCAGATCTCGCTTTGTTTCCCATATGCAGCAGTGTCCCCATGAGTAACTGGGGGTGTTTCCTTGTGCATTCAGTAACAGTTTTCAAGACAGTGAATATAGCAAGGCATCAAGACTACTATGTTTCAGCCACTTTTCTAACGTTTTCTCTTTGTCTTATACTTCTGTGCTTGTCTTACACTTGTATTAAAAACACAATAAGGAAAACAGCTTTGTACAAGCTAGTATTTTGGCCATAATTATACTTTTCTCTGTCTTCTCAATGAATAAGAAAATTTTGGGCCAGGTATCTGCACAAAGCATGATAGAAATAGGATAAAATAGCACATCATCCAGCATGTAGCCTACATTTATGTAAATCTGGTTGATGTAAAGTCTGTTCTGTTATCACTTTTTAAAAATAAATCTATAATTCTTTCTTTAATCATAATAAAAATCATCTAGGGAGAGTCCAAATTTTTCAGAAAGAACAATTTCTTCAGTACAGGAGGCAGCATTTGCCAGTACAACAAGAAACCAGAAAACAAGAATCTGCGCTGGATCATTTAATTTCTACTTGGTGTACATACTCAATGTAATGTTTTCACAGTTGTTTGAGAGCAGGGTTCATGTCTGATTGGAACCCAGAGCTCCTATCATAGAACTTTAAGCACAATAGGCACTTCATAAATATTTCAGAAAGTGAAGGAAGGGAAGGATAGAAATAGGAAGAGAGAAAGAGGAAATGAACTGGTTGTCATTTACACATTTTACATGATACATCACTGTCTTTATAAAGCTTCCTGTATAGACCACTAAACAGAATGAATTTCCCCTGCTGCTGGCCTCTCATTCTTTTATTTTTCTTCTTTTTGCCTTCTCTTTTTGCCTTCTTCTTTTTGCCTATCTCTCTGTATTTTTATTGTGTATAATTGCACCCTATTAAATTGTGAGTGTCTTCACACTCTTCTCGTCACCACCAAGTCCAGAACCTGCACGATAAGCAGATCTCAAAAAATATCTGCTGCAATATATGATAGCATGTGCTTAGACACCACTGTGGCCTGGTTAGATGTCACATTAATAACGCTTCTTATTGAGACTGTGCTGAAAGGTACAATGACCTAGAGTTTGGTCAGAGTTAGGTCTCACTCATCACAACACACACCAAAATGTCCCAAAGAATAGTAATAGAGTCTAACAGGAGTGAATGGATTCGTAGTTCCACAGAACTTTTGATGAGAATGATTATAAAGTTTCATGCTTTCCTACAAGAAGTCAAAATAATTTGATTAGTTCAGTGGACAAAAAATCCTTTATACTTCTAACTGGTGCTGACATTTTCATTTTTAACTTGGTATATTCTTAGATGAACAGAGCATTCATTTGCCTGTAAACATTATTTCCTATAGGAACACAGATTACTGAAAGTCATCCTGATTTTCAAAACTCATTGGCCACATCTCTAAAATTACTAGTAACACTGAATAAGTCTTGGAGAGATTTAAAAGGAAACCAAAACTATTCTTTCCCAACTGTATGATTATTTTACATAGTCTGTTCATGTTCGTGCTTGTTTTATACATGTAGAAGCACCATTCCTGCTTGATTACTTATTTGTGTTCAGTTCTTTAAAATCATGTTTTCTTTCCTTTTCTTACCACCAAAAGCCCATCTTTCCAACACAAATGTCTCTACTGTTCTCTGGACTAATACAATAATAATCTTTTGCGTATTCTTCTGCTCCCAATGTTTTCCTAATTGGCCCCAATCTATGCCCCAACGTGCTGCCTAATTAACCTTAACAAAATACAAGTTGATTATGTACCTCCCATGCTAAAAAAACCGCAGTGGTTCATGATTAAGTACATACTTCATAACTAAGTGCAAATGTTCTACCAACATTCAAGATCTACCACAAATGGAATGCTGCCTGAGCCTATTTTTCCATTCTAATCTTTACCTCTTTTCTACCAATATCCAGCATTGTCTAGATAAAACTAATCCATGTTTCTTAGCCAGAAAGTTTTCTTTTGATCACCTACATCTTGAATACTTACCTATCCCTTAAGAATCATCACATCAAGTCGTCTTTTTTTCTGATTCCTCTATCACATATGAATATTACTTCCTTTAGAATATCTGATTCTTTGAATCTCTCTTGTACTGAATATTCTACTGAAATTGGGTAAAAGATAATAGACAGCACTAACCTCCAAGATATATTTAATGACTAGTTTATTGGTATTGATCGATTAATTGGAACGGCAAAATGTTATAAGCAGGGAGTAGATGGAGTTAGTGGGAATTATGCAAACTTATGTTTAATCACATATTGAAAGACCTCTTTATTTAATCGCATCTTGCAAGTTCTCGTATCAGATAATTGTGTTTGGGAAGGGAACAAAAACATTCCAAAGATTCTGAGTTAAGACCAATATAAAGAACAACAGATGACGGAAACTTTTAACAATATCTCTCCTTCCCTCCCTCCCTTCTTCCCTTTCTTCCTTCTTCCTTCCTTCTTTCCTTTTCTTCTCCCTTTCTTTCCTTCTCTCAGCTTTATTCATTACTCATGCAAGGAAATGAAATGACCTTGACTATTAAGTCTTTGTCCTAGAGAAGCACAAAAGCAAATCAAGTGAGGCAGATGTTCTGCTCTACCCTCCCCCTTGGCAAAGACACAAGGGTTCAGCAGTCTAGAAGCAGTCCTGAAAAGAACAGTTGGCACTCATGCTTTTTACTTTTCCTCCCTGAGAGAGACCTCCTGCTAGCCGAGTCCCAGGCTTTAAGAAATATCCTACCTTAAATCAAGTGGCGGTAAGAAGGAACAGGACAGCTGTTTTATTTTTAATTTTCCTTTTTAATCCTTGCACCCGCCGCTCCCTTAAAAAACAGGTCTTGTTCTAAGATGATGGATATCAAAACTGCTCAGTTTTCGGATATGTGCTGGGTAGAGTAGTAATGAGAAATTAGAGAAAATGCTGAAAGCAATAATATTTCATCTGTGATTCAATCTTACCTGTGCCATTCATAGCACACCTGCCTTTTATTAAAGTTATATTTATACTTGTTTTTCTCTTTTCCTTTCTACGCTTCTGCCATAGGCCAACCTTGCAAAATCTTTATGGAAAACATTGGGCCTTAATCTTCTGTGTATCCCTTGTACACCTGCAGAATGTCCTATCATAAGAGTGTATAATAGAACCCTGTATAATTGAATTTTTCTAGATTACATTGTTGTTGTTGAACTTAATGAAAACTCTATATGGCACAAGCATATCCCATTTTTTTCCAATTTAATATATTCTATCATATTGTCTCCAGGGAGCATACTTGTATTTATCAGATCAGGAGTCCAAGTGTTTGGACTTGCAGACCCCTAGAATGATGGTTCCCCACCCCAGTTGTGCACTAGAATCTGTACCAACTTTTACAGCATATGTGCCCAGCCCACACATATTAGCTGAACTGGATTCTCTGGGAGTAAAACTCTAGCATCTATATTTTAATTAATTTATTTGTTTATATTTTGAAACAGAGTCTCCTCTGTAGCCTAGGCTGGAGTACAGTGACACGATCTCAGCTACTGCAACCTCTGCCTCCCAGGTTCAAGCGATTCTCGTGCCTCAGCCTCCCGAGTAGCTGGGATTAGGGGCATGTACCACCACACCTAAGTAATTTTTTTGTATTTTTAGTAAAGAAGGGGTTTCACTATGTTGGCCAGGCTGGTCTTGAACTCCTGGCCTCAAGTGATCCACCAGCCTTGGCCTCCCAAAGTGCTGGGATTACAGGCATGAGCCACTGTGCCCAGCCTAGCATCTGTATTTTAAAAATCTTCCCAGTGATTCAAATGTTTAGCCAAAGTTGGAGCAACTCTGCTTTATAGCTCTAGAAAGCACAATTTTAAATCACTAGACTAGATTACCTTTAAAGTTGTTTCCTTTTTTCTCCAGCGCTAGGATTCTCTGTGAAAGTGCTTTTAATTTATAGGTGAAAAAGAAATGATCCTTTGGCTGAATTCCATTTTTAAGTGGTAACTACAAATGAAATGCAGTCCAAATTTTATATATGCCTGTGGTGTTTTCAGCATATCTTATTGCTTAGTTTTCATGTATGCCCATTCATCCTGCTGCTCATTCAATCAAACCTCCACTGTGTGTGAGGTATGTGAACTATGCACTATCAAGTCATTCTAAGAATGTAGGCTATGAACAAGGCACACTTGTTAAGGAAAACCCTTTTTATCCAAACACAATACAAACATCCTTTAATGATTTTTATTCTTTGCAGACCAATTAAAAGAGGAAGCCATGCCATCAAACTAGCCTAAATTCCTACCACCCTACCCCCAAATAAATCTGTGATTAAAACAAGAAGAGAAAGAAAAAAAGAAAGAATTGCAAAGATTAAAAGTCCTCCTTGGAAGCAAATTGAAACTAGTCTTGATTCTTGAGGCTTGTGTGTTATTTTCAGAATTAAATCAGGAACAACAAAACTACTACTTCTGAGACAGAAAGATATTGCTTGTAATTTTTGGCTTAAGGAATTCATTTTCTTGAAAAGAAAGTATTCTTGGTGAACTCTAAGAATAGAAAACTATCAATTTACAACTAGGACACATGGATTTCTCCAAGAGTTAACATAATGCCTAACAAATAAGAGGTACAGTATCCACACTATATTAGTTAAATATTAACATTTATATGGTACTTTATAAGTCACGGAGAACCTTAAGAGATATCTTTTAAGGCTCCTAATAATTTTGTAAGTGGCAAAACACCGATTTTATGGCTGACCCAGACTCATTGATTGATCCAGACCCCGAATCAGAAACTCTGGACCAGCTCCTGGGAGTCAGAATTGTTGGCAAGCTTCTCAGGTAATTCTGAAAACAACCATGATAACTCAATTCAAATTTATTGATTTGTTTTATTGCTCCCAGGAAAATGATCCAGTGAGCAGATTCTGGCATTTCCTAAGAAGCTGGCTGCCTTTTTCTAGGATTTGCCTTTTTCTTTCTTCTGTAGTTCTTAAAAGGAAACAAAAAGAAAAAAAAAAATCACAGGTGGCACCATTTTACCTAAATCTACAAGCTATGTAATTCTGCTCTGCACAGCTGGTTTCTTCTTACAGTCAGTTGTCCCTGCTCTGAAGAAAGCTGCTAGCTGCTGGCACTGGTAGGAGGTTTGAATCCTACCCACTACCCTTCTGGCCATAACTAAGGTCCTAAGAGCCGGCAGAGAACACAGGCTTCCTTCAGCAGTCAGCTGTAATTACGTGAAATTTATACCGGGCATTGTAGTACAAACCCAGCAACCTGCTGGGACATTTCAGGGGGTTTTAGCATTTTAGTTGGGAACCACTAGTTCTAGCTGTTATACTCAGGGAGAGAATTGGTCATGAGCTATTTGTGTTGGTATATGTCTCATTCCATCAGTTAAAAAAAAAAAAGGCTTAAATGTAAAAGACAGTCTTAGGTAGCTATCTCCTGCCCTTTAAATTATATTAAAACAGCATAATAGCTACTTTGGAAATGCCATCTCATATATAACATGAAAAAAAGACAGTTAAAGAGATCCCTCAAAAAAACCTTCTGTAGAATAAGACTACAGATTTTAAGGGAGGAGACAATGTTATTTTAACCTTGTAATTACTCCTAATCCACACAGAGACTGGAGAGAAGAGGATTTTGATTTTATGTCTGGAATGAAATACACTTGACTAGAATTGAAGATGCAAGAGGGAAAAAACCCTCAAAATTAAAGGAAAAGAAAGTGTGTGTCAACCACCCCATCTTGCTGTTTCTCAAACTTTCCAAATTCTTTTGGTTCACCACCCCAACCTTAGTAATGCCGTCATGTGTAACAGCCCTCCAACTAATCTGGTTACTATTCTGGTTACAGTTGCTGGGAAATTTGTCTGTCAAAAGAGAGGTTCCAAAGAGTTGGGCGCTTTTCCTCTCAGACAATAGAAAACGGGGTTATAAGACACAGACATGAACACACACACACACACACATACACGAGTTCAGCACCCCATGATGTGCTGGCTCTTTTGGCCTTAAAGAAGCATTGCAGGAGGAGGAAGGGTGGAACCCTCAGATCACCTGACCTAAATGACCCCTCTGCCTCTCTCAGAACTTTACCCTCTGACCTGATAGCGCTTCAAAGCAAGAGGGATCTTGGGAAAAGGACACAGGCAGTTTGCCATATCCTTGGGCATCCAAAAGGGTAGAAAGACTTTATGCCTTTTCTACCCTGCCTGCTAAGAAGAAAAAGCAGACATCCTGTTTGAGACCACCAGCTGCCCCTACCTTTTCCTGTTTTCTGTCTTATACTCTTTAAACCCTCAAATAAGTACACGTGTTGCTCGGTTCATAATTAAAGCGTTGGCAATGCCCGCTCCCTTGCTTTCAATTTCATTTGTACAAATGTTCCCATCATTCTTTTTAAAAGCCCTGGGCATATGTTCAAAACATACAACCCAAACAAATAAACTGCATAACCTAAGCCAAACCCACCAACAACTGGAATATCCTTCCTATTTTGGAAGGCTACTCTAAAAAGCTACTTAATTGCAGTATATTCCGTGAATGAAAGTTCACGGAGCTGAAAAATGGAAGCTTTTATGTTAGCATCTGATCACTAAGGAAATGTGGGGCATACACATAGGCCCTAGAATCAGCTACTTAAAATTCAACGGAGTAAATTGTACCTTGAATAACATCTTTAGAAAATGAAATATTTAGGAAGGAACAGAGTTCCTGTGGGAAATTTTATGGTAGAGTTAGACTTTAGCAGACTTTATTATTTGCATGTGCTGAGGAAGAGTTTATATTTAGAACTAAGTTCTTGATCTTATCCAGTGATTGACTTTTCGTGACCTTTGAAAGTAACTTTGATAGCAAAATTCCTCTCTGTCATTTACCCCTAAAGCTGACATGATCATAGCAGTGGGAGCTGCTATGTAAAAGGCCATGATAAGAGCGAAAACTTTACCAGTGAGAAAGACTCCAACATGTAGGCAAAAGACAAAATTTATGACAAATTGATTTTACCTTGGTACAGCAATAATAATAATAATAGCTTAACTTAATTCAAAATTTCATGTGACATTTCTCCAAAACGGAATAAAAAGAACTGCCCAAATCCACTGTTGGAAGCAGAAAGGAAACAAAGATATTTGGCTGCAGCAAATATGTAATTCAGGTTGGCACCATTGTACTGGGGCACCACTGAGAAGAAATGTGTCCTCTGCAAGATGGCAGCCTGTGGAAACCAGCCGCAATGCAATCAATCAACAGTGAGGGCCAAAAGCTCTTGCTTCCCTTTCTCTGATAGAACAAACAGCTCACGACCCCTATAAAGTAGACTTATAGCGCCAACAAAAACTGAAAAGTTTATAACAAGTGGTACCACCTGTGCTTATATCTCAGCGTAGTCAAAATAATTTCCTCTCCTGGGTCTCCTATGGCAAAGGGTGAGGAATTTGACAATAAGAATGCAAAGAGGAAGAGGTGCCAACAAGGAGCCTGTAGAGTGAGTGGATTATCTTTGTCTGTGCTAGTAGAGAGATCAGCAAGTCTGTCTCCTTTACTCTGGAGCAACTGTGTGTGATATGATCTCCCATCCCCTATCAAAAAGGCTCTGTCTTCAGAAAAACAAAAGACTTCTCTGCTCAATGTTGTTCTCTCACATGATTTTTTTTTTTGTTGTTGTTAACAATGTTGTATTATTACAAACCTGTGTAAAACTGGGAATATGGAGCTTGTATTAAAAGCACAATAAAGAAAACAGCTTTGTACAAGCTAGTATTTTGGCCATAATTATACTTTTCTCTGTCTTCTCCATGAATAAAAATATTTTGGGCCAGGTATCTGCACAAAGCATGATAGAAATAGGATAAAATAGCACATCATCCAGCATGTAGCCTACATTTGTGTAATCTGGTTGATGTAAAGTCTGTTCTGTTACCACTTTTTAAAAGTAAATCTATAATTCTTTCTTATCTTTAATCATAATAAAAACCATCCAGGGACAGTCCAAATTTTTCAGAAAGAACAAATTTTTCAGTACAGGAGGCAGCATTTGCCAGTACAACAAGAAACCAGCCAAGTTGCTTTGGAGGAGTTAAGCAAGTACATTTCAATAAGGACCCAAACAATCCCTGGCAACCAATTAGAAAAACAAGTCATCATTGCATTAAGAAAGCCCTCAAATATGAGTGCTGTCGGTGGAAAATAGAGTTACTCACCAACTGAAAATGTTTACTTGAAGTGAGAATTATTTTATGGAAACCACTGTGAGTTTTGGAATACTTACAATCTGTTCAAATTGGTCACTGTGTACAATGTTACTGCAGCAATATGCCCTGAGACTTCTAATCTGTCTGCCTAATGGAGCAGGTGGTGAGACTCTCCACTGAGCTGTCGGCTCCTGGAGGGCAGGGACCATGTCTTATTCCTCTTACATCTTGCACAGTACCCAGCTCTTCAAAGGCAGTCAATAAATATTGAATGAAGGAATCTTTTTATACATGGCCTTACTCCCTGACCCCATGGCATGAAACATCACTACCCCTTCATCTCTATCCTATTGCCCTGCTTAATTTCTCTTCTGAGCGATTATTACCAGCTGTCTTGTTGTATGTGGTTGTTTTAATTATTTGTTTAATATCTTCTTTTTCTCCAATCAGAATATAAGCTCCCCAAGGGTAGGGATTGAAGAGGATTGATTTCCCGTATACCCCTAGTTTCTAGGATGATACCTGTCACATAACAGTTCGATTATAAATATGTGTTAACTTTTTTTTTTTTAAACCAAGTTCCCTAAGAGCTGGAAACTTTTGACTTTTGAATGAGTGCTAAATAAATGGTTTTCTCTGTCTCTTTATTTTTTTTAATTTACTTTTCACTCTCATCTATTTCATCTTAATGAAGGCTGGAAATTATACTCTGAGCTTCAATCAATAGTGACAAAAAGAGTTTCTTTATTATGTAAGTGGTTGATTTTAAATAATGAAAGCATCGGGGGACTAGGTCTTGTTGATGTCAGGCACATAGGTCTACAACCCTGCAGAGAAATATGAGTGACAGGAAATGAAGAGGTAAGACACCAAATAGTCTCCTGGAGGCCACTGGGGGTAGACTCCATATTAATGGACAGGCTACCCCATGTGAATAGTAATGGTGCATTTGTGTACCATTTTCTAGACTATGCGTGTGCACCTGGTCATTGAAACATAATACGGAGTCTCTATCGTACTGGACAGAATACTCGTGTCCTTCCAGGCTTTGAGGGGCAAAACTACACCTAAAAGATTAATACATAACTTTTGAACTTAGGGTAAAAATATAATAAAACAATCTAATACTTGTTTGCCTTGGGCATTTCTACATTGTCCCCATATGTGAATGAATAACAATTCCCAGCCATTAAGAATAGTTTCTTTTTACCACCCATATTTAATGGTGATAAAACTGATGGCCCATGGTTCACTGACTTGCCCATAACTTGCATCGTGACCTTGCCAAATATACACCCTTCAACTGTAAACTCAGATTTTATTTTTCTTTTCAAACCGAGATAGACCAGGACATTCTTTTTCCTTGTAGATGTTCATCAAGTGTGATTACAGTTGAACGGACTTGTTTTTGCAATTTCCCAACGTGGGTATCACCAAATGACACTGGGATAGACAGGGAAGTGGCCTAGCTGCAGAATCTAATTCTGGGAAAAACAAATGCCTGGGAAAAGTCTGTCATTGGCCTTCCCAATATTGTTCCTTCTCTTCATTCTGCGCCTCCCCCTGAGCATCTCATACTCTTCACCCTCATCTCAATGCCCTCAGTGCCTCTGGCCAGCCAACAACTTGGTTACCTTGTTCTCCTAATGACTCATCTCTTCCCTAATTTATCACAATGGAAATTGCATTGGAGTTGAGAGAACATAATCCCTAATTCTGTTAATAGCTGCATGTCATGGAATGAGCTGTTAAAACCCCCAGAGTCCTGTTTCTTTATCTGCAAAAGACAGATAATTATATTTGTTTCATAGAGTGATTGTGTAGACCATGGCAAATCACGTACTTGAAACTACCATGCAGAGCCTGGCTCCTAGGAAATGTTTGATAAATGTTTGAGACAACATCTAGATGTTTGTTCTGACCTAAGTTGGTGATTCCAGTGAAACTTTCAAGACAGAAAAATGAACAACATTTTTCTAGTGGATGCACAGGAGATTCACTCAGGTGGAGCGAGGGAGGCATAGGAGAGAGGTGGAAAATATAGGGCTGTGCTCATCAGTGGCAGAGTCTTCAACCTGCACAACCATACATGGATGCATTAAAGAGGGTCACCCATTTGTAAAACGGAGATAAAAATAATCCCCCTTTAAAGTTTTGGGGATGATTAAATGAAAGAGTAGACTGATGATCACTGATGTGTTGAAGTTAATTATGATAAATAACATAATGGCTTATCTCTCTAGCTCTCTCTCATGGTGATGAGAAAGCTCTCTGTAAGTTTCAGGACAGGAGTGGCAGCCCATGCCTGTAATTTCAGCACTTTGGGAGGCCGAGGTAGGAGGATCCCTTGAGCCCAGGCTCTGCATGGGCTTGAGCCCAGGAGTTCGAGAGCCTGGGCAACAGAATGAGACTGATCTCTATAAAAATATTTTTTTTAATTAGCCAGACATAGTGGCACATTCCTGTAGTCCCAGCTACAAACCAGGAAATTCTGGTATAATCACAATACACTTAACTCAAGACTAGCAGAATAACGTTAGGAATTCTTTGTTTGGTTCCTTTGTGCTTCAGTTCATTCGATACCTAAGAAATTACAAGTATTTATAACCTTATTTCAAGCATGAGGTAAACATCTCAATGAGTATTTACAAAAGAATATAGCAGAAACAGGGAGTTGACAGTTATAAGATAAGCAGATTTATTTGTATGGATACTTATGTATATTATTATGCTCAATAATAAGCATTACCTCATGTCCTTAGATAATGCTAAACATCTACAATGTGTAATATTTCCTGATTTTAGAGTGGTTAGAGGAACAAGCTTTGGACTTAGCCAGAGTAGGCTGAAATCCTGGCTCAGCTACTTAACTGAGTAGCTTTGTGCATGTGTCTTAACTTCCCTGAGCCCTGCTTTCCTCATGAAGGAGGAAAAACAGATCCACTTCTTACAGTTGTTGTGTGACATGGAAAGATGGAAAAACACACATACAAACATTCTTTATGATGCTGAGCCACTGCATTCACCAAACCTGTAGCCCTATGCCTGAATTTCTTATAACATAGTGTCTGTATTAAGTAACATTTTTGTTGAATTTTTGTCTTACCTTATCATATCCTAACTGATAAATCTCTGCTTTTCAATACATCAGTAAATGAGCATATAATTAAGATAATAGAGCACAGAATTGGCCTGATTTTGTGTTTCCACCAGTTTTGTTCTAATATCCTATACCAGGTTAATCCAAACCAAGACAGTCTATCTGAGTGTGTGTGTGTGTGTGTGTGTGTGTGTGTGTGTGTGTGTGTGTGTGTGGTGGTGGTGGTGGTGGTGGTATGTCAACAGCTCATAAGACATAGCTGAAAAAATTCACTCAGATTGTGTTTTTTTAAAATACTACACTTGAGGTATATGTTAGGAATAGTCATCAAACCAAATGAAAAGCCTGTAATCTACTAAATGTCAGTTCACCTTTCCTTTTATTTTATTTTATTTTATTTTATTTTATTTTTTTTTGAGACGGAGTCTTGCTCTGTCGCCCGGGCTGGAGTGCAGTGGCCAGATCTCAGCTCACTGCAAGCTCCGCCTCCCGGGTTTACGCCATTCTCCTGCCTCAGCCTCCGGAGTAGCTGGGACTACAGGCGCCCGCCACCTCGCCCGGCTAGTTTTTTGTATTTTTAGTAGAGACGGGGTTTCACCGTGTTAGCCAGGATGGTCTCGATCTCCTGATCTCGTGATCCGCCCGTCTCGGCCTCCCAAAGTGCTGGGATTACAGGCTTGAGCCACCGCGCCCGGCACCACCTTTCCTTTTAAACACTGGAAATAGACCAGGAATCTGATTTTCTGCGGGAAAAAATGTCATGAATTCTGAAAACTCCACGTACCTATAAACCTCTTTTGTAATGCTCATGCACTATAATATTCCAGGATAATCACTTTACTACAGTATCCTCAAAAGAATTTGGAGCTTCGTCATTTCCTGGTTAAAGGTTTCATTATTCGCTCCTGGCAGAAATCTATTCAAGAAGAATTCATAGGTTTGTAAGTCTAAGTTAATATACTCTGATCATTTAAATCTGGGAAATTTACTTGCAAAAATAACTCAGCACATTTAATGTTCTTTGTGACTGCAGCAAAACTTTAGCAAGTGACTAGGTACCCTTTGCAAATAAGAACTTGTTTTCCATATGTGAATTAAAAATGCAAGGATGTTTGCAAATGTCTTTAAAAATTACACAGTTCAAGACCATGGTCTGATATTAGCAAAAGTAAATTGTATTTCAAATGTGTCCTTTAAAATGTATCCTTCTTGGCCCTTTCCTTTACCACCCTGTTTCACGTTTTTTCTTTTTTTTTTTTTTCATAGAGACAAAGTCTCTCTCTGTCCCCAGGCTGGAGTGCAGTGGCGTGGATCTCAGCTCACAGCAACCTCTGACTCCCAGGTTCAAGCGCTTCTCCTGCCTCAGCCTCCCGAGTAGCTGGGACTATAGGCAAGTGTCACCACATCCAGCTAATTTTTGTATTTTTTAGTAGAGACGGGGTTTCGCTATGTTGGCTAGGATGGTCTCGATCTCCTGACCTCATGATCCACCCATCTCGGCCTCCCAAAATGTTGGGATTACAGGCGTGAGCCACCGCACCCAGCCTGTTTTACGTTTTAAATCATTTGTATGAGCCAAATTGGAAGAAGATAAATAATCTGGGCTTTATTCCAAAAATTCCAACATGAATAACCCAGGGTAATGTCTATGTCAAATTAATATTTATTAAACATTGTTTAATCTACCTAAATAGGTAAACACCTCATTTTCAGCTGTGCTTAGAATTTTATGAGACACCAACATCTAGGGGACTTTTATAGTGACAGTTTACTTTTCCTACTGTAAAGGAATTCAGAGCAATAATAACTTATTGAAAATAAATAGATTCTAATATTTTAGTGAGCATATTATCTTTTTGTTATTTTGGTCTTTTGATATTTCTTATTTTCTGGCAATAGGTCAACTTATAAAAGTTCATATTTGCTTCTATTTACAAAATTATAGAAGTTTATCAGGAAAAAAATGCAAAAGAACTTTCAGATCTCAGTTTAACTTGACACATTTTTCAGCAACATTTTCTAAGAACCATAACCCTCAGTGACATTTTACACTCATAAATGAGAAAGGCCAGTAGACAAAGTTACCAGGGTCATGATTTCATCCTTTGCCCCTTTCCCATTTAAACACTACAAACAAGTGTCTGTGGCTCTTCTCAGACAATCCAATTATCCTTTTCTTAAACATGCAGCCCATGAAGGATGCTGGGTAGAAATCAAGGTGTCTAAAGACATAACCCTAGGAAAGCGTCGCTCATGACCCACTTGAAATAGCACGGAAAGAAAGAGGGTTGACTCTTCCCTTGGCTGTTGACAATCCTAGTCTTAAGGAGGTTGTCATGCTACCCTCAAGTATACACTTTATATAATTGAGTTTGAAGATAAAGTGCTTTACAGCCTTTAGAAGTGGTTTGTATTAATCCTACTGGAAGATAATAGTTTACATTGCCAGATATTATTTATTTCTCAGGAAGTCAGCTGAAGGAACTGTATGAAACACTGTGTCTTAGTGTTCCCCGTAGCTGGATCATTCGTAGGAGATTGGAAAGCAGGGGAATTGGTCCACAACATGTCCTTCTGTGTAATTCTTCATTCTGGGCACAGACAATACTTGGAGGGAAATAAAATGACTACTGTACCCATTGTGCTCTCAGCTGTCTCTGTAACTAGCCAGACAAATTAAAGAGACAGAACCAGTAAGTGGGGATAAGGTGAGGGATGGTGGGGAACAAAGATAGAAGAAGAAAAGTAAATAAGAAGGGGTGGTATATGCTTAAGGAGAAAAGAGAAGTGCTCTGCCGATTATCATCAACAGAAGTGCTCTGATTCTTCTTTCTTTATTTTATTTTGTTTTCTTTTGAGACAGAGTCTCACTGTGTAGCCCAGCCTGGAGTGCAGTAGTATGATCAATAGCTCACTGTGGTCTCGAACTCCCAGGCTCAAGCAGTCCTCCCACCTCAGCCTCCTGAGTAGCTGGAACTACAGGCCCATGCTACCATGCCCAGATAACTTATTTTTTATTTTTATTTTTAGAAGAGATGAGGTCTCGCCCTGCTGTTCTTGAATGCCTGGATTGAAGCAATTCTCCCACCTTCGCCTCCCAAAGTTATTGGGAAGAGATTACAGGCATGAGTTATCACACCCAGCCTCTGCTAATTTAGTCATCTGTGCTTTATAATCCCTTTTGGGGTGCATAGCATAAGAAAGAATGGCCATAGCTATACCCTGGTAACCCTGGTTAGACGTCAGTCCTACACCTCACCCAAGCTACAGTTGATTGCATTTCTGTGTTCACCAGGCTTTCCTGGGCAGTAACATGAACTTTTACTCTATTGACACTGTAGAACACTTATTTTACTCTGGGTGCAAATGGAATAGCAGGCCTAAGTTACTTCCTTCAAGTAGTACACCTTTAAATAGTACACCTTTCTGTATTCCAGAGAGAGGCCTGGGTCCCCAGGTATCTACAGGCATATGTTGTCTTTTCTTGGGCCCAGCATGAGCTCAGGTAAATAAGATCTGTTAGCTGAGAGATGGGTGATCAAGACACTGATGGGAAATCTCCTTCAAAGCTATCTTATTGTTCCTGTTATCCTGGTTTCACAGAAAATAAATGTGCTGGGCATTAGTGGAGAGGGTCAGTAATGAGTACTGATTGGACCCAATAGGCTTGGCTCTACATTCATTTTTTTCATTCATTCATTCATTCATTCATTCATACTTTTCTTCATGCATTTACTCAAATGTCCACTGAGCTTGGCAGGCACTGCAAAACACTAGAAGCACAATGATGAGAAAACAAAGACACAGTCAGACTGCTGGTCCATTATCATGGAGCTCAGTGGCCTGTGGCAGAGAGCCCTGGTTGTTATTTTAGTATTGGAGGTCCCTTTATGATTAATGTCTACTCCCTATCCCAATTGTGAATTATAGATTTATCAAAATATCTTAAACGTTTTGAAGGGAAGAATACTATTTAATTTTAATGATTTGAAACAGAATCCTGGATCTTAGAGTTCCTGCTAACTGCTTGTAATTTGGCATGACAACCTTGCATTGGGAAAGCTCATTAGAGTTTGCCTCAACTTTACTCATAGAAACACAGACAGAGGTTGGACCAAATCTGGAAGTCAAGTGTCCAGTCATCCATTTTCTGAGACTGCTCTAAGCACCCCGCACATGTTTCTAGGCACAGTCAAATGTGTGAGGAGAGAAGAGTGATCCTTCCAGTTCACAGAAGAGGAGGAACCTCTTGACAGAAAGTGAGCCTTTTTGGTCTCCCTCCCTCACTCCTTAAGTTAGCGTTTTCAATTTAAACATTTCAACCATCTACTTGTTACCCTGTTTACAGAAAAACATACACCCTATGTTTGCTGTGGGGTCTGAAATGCAGCCTTTCAAATAACAGCTCAGGGATTCCTGGGTGAAAAGTAGCTAAACCATAAGAAACAAAAGTGGGATTTTTTCTCAGTCATAGCCCAGAGAAAACCCATGGTATATTCTGCCAATAATTAACCTGGTGATATTTGATATAAGATGGGATGGCAGCCATGTTTATAATCAATGAATCAACAGTATATAAATGGCAACTGAGAGATAAGGGATTTTAGATCCTTTCTCAAGTTGGTTTTTCTGAGGAAGGCTTCAATTCTGGGTCTGGCACATCCTCCCTTGGTGTTATCTGTGGAAATCTACAGGCACTTGCTTCTACCTTTTCTCTTGCTTTCATGAAGATGATGATGAAGCACAGCATACAATCAACTCCTGCTCACTGATTTTAATGCCATTATTTTTATTGAGTAAAATTCTAAATGTTCAGAGCTATTACTGTTTAATCCGCGGGTGCCAATTGGGAGTAATGTAATAACATTACATTACTGCAAAGACAAGCAGACAAGCAAATAGACCAGGTACACCACACTTTCTTTTTTCCCTTTGCCAGCTCATGCTGTTATTCCTCATCCTAGAGCACTAGCAAGAAGTGATTATTCATATGTATAACAACACATTTATCCAAGCAGAAGTAAAGAGAATTAAAATATTTTAATGTATTTGGTTTCATTTGCCTACAATATGATCTCTACGGTATTTTCTTTTTTATTTCTTGAGCCAGGGTCTGACTCCATCATCCAGGCTGGAGTGCAGTGGTGCAATCTTGGCTCATAGCAGCCTCAACTTCCCAGACTCAAGCCATCCTCCCACCTGCACACTACCGTGCCTGGCTAATTAAAAATTTATGTATGTATTTTTTGTAGAGACGGGGTTTCGCTGTGTTCCTCAAGCTGGTCTCGAACTCCTGAGCTTAAGCAATCCACCCACCTCGGCCTCCCAAAGTGCTAGAATTATAGGTGTGAGCCACTGTGCCTGGCCTCAAAGGTAATTTCTGATATGCAGCAGGGATTTTTAATTCTTCATTTCTTCTGTCATTTATACATTCTGTCTATAATATTTATTAGGCACTTACTGTATTCTAGGCACTGTGGATAGAATGGAAAAGAAATCAAATGTGTTTATTCCCTGGTCTCACAGAGCTAACAGTCTAGTGACAGATATTACTCCTAAAAAGTATATCAGTCAGATCTTTATAAATTCCCATTAACAACCAATAGGAAAATTTAGTCTTAAAAGAAGTTTTCCATGAATATTTTTGTAAAGAACTCACTTCTAATATATCCATTTGGTTAGGTCAGACATATCAGGCTTTATTCAAGTTACGTACATTTTTCCTCTCAAACATGAGACTATCTTCTTTCTACAAGATTTCTATAAATGATTACAATGTAGTATACAGTTCTTTCTGTACAAGACAATGGAAGGGCTTTACTATACATCACAATGTACTGATATATTTACAGTGGTATAAGTTTAAGTAAAAGACAGGCATACAGACACCTAACCATAATCCAATGTACCTGCTTTTCCAAAAGTGTGGAAGCTTAGTACAGTGGAAAGAGTGAGAAGTTGGGCAATTGCGGACAGAGTTTTTAAAAGCTTCTAATACCTGCATTTTAAGGATTGACCAGAATTGACCAGAGAATGGAAGAAACGGCAGAGAAAAAAATTACAGTCACAGAGATCTAAAGACTCATTCAGCCATAGTTTTCCCTGTAGCAGTTTTGCCATTCCTCTAATGGAGAGAGAGCGTCAGTTACCTTTCCAGACATTCTTCTAGATTCTTTTTTTTTTTTTTTTATTATACTTTAAGTTCTAGGGTACATGTGCATAACGTGCAGGTTTGTTACATATGTATACTTGTGCCATGTTGGTGTGCTGCACCCATCAACTCGTCAGCACCCATCAATTCATCATTTATATCAGGTATAACTCCCCAATGCAATCCCTCCCCCCTCCCCCCTCCCCATGATAAGCCCAGTGTGTGATGTTCCCCTTCCCGAGTCCAAGTGATCTCATTGTTCAGTTCCCACCTATGAGTGAGAACATGCGGTGTTTGGTTTTCTCTTCTTGTGATAGTTTGCTAAGAATGATGGTTTCCAGCTGCATCCATGTCCCCACAAAGGACGCAAACTCATCCTTTTTTATGGCTGCGTAGTATTCCATGGTGTATATGTGCCACATTTTCTTAATCCAGTCTGTCACAGATGGACATTTGGGTTGATTCCAAGTCTTTGCTATTGTGAATAGTGCCGCAATAAACATACGTGTGCATGTGTCTTTGTAGTAGAATAATTTATAATCCTTTGGGTATATACCCAGTAGTGGGATGGCTGGGTCATATGGTACATCTAGTTCTAGATCCTTGAGGAATCGCCATACTGTTTTCCATAATGGTTGAACTAGTTTACAATCCCACCAACAGTGTAAAAGTGTTCCTATTTCTCCACATCCTCTCCAACACTTGTTGTTTCCTGATTTTTTAATGATGGCCATTCTAACTGATGTGAGATGGTATCTCATTGTGGTTTTGATTTGCATTTCTCTGATGGCGAGTGATGATGAGCATTTTTTCATGTGTCTGTTGGCTGTATGAATGTCTTCTTTTGAGAAATGTCTGTTCATATCCTTTGCCCACTTTTTGATGGGGTTGTTTGTTTTTTTCTTGTATATTTGTTTGAGTTCTTTGTAGATTCTGGATATTAGCCCTTTGTCAGACGAGTAGATTGCAAAAATTTTCTCCCATTCTGTAGGTTGCCTGTTCACTCTGATGGTACTTTCTTTTGCTGTGCAGAAGCTCTTTAGTTTAATGAGAAGTCAAATTGTCCCTGTTCGCAGATGACATGATTGTATATTTAGAAAACCCCATCGTCTCAGCCCAAAATCTCCTTAAGCTGATAAGCAACTTCAGCAAAGTCTCAGGATACAAAATTAATGTGCAAAAATCACAAGCATTCTTATACACCAGTAACAGACAAGCAGAGAGCCAAATCAGGAATGAACTTCCATTCACAATTGCTTCAAAGAGAATAAAATACCTAGGAATCCAACTTACAAGGGATGTAAAGGACCCCTTCAAGGAGAACTACAAACCACTGCTCAGTGAAATCAAAGAGGACACTAACAAATGGAAGAACATACCATGCTCATGGATAGGAAGAATCTTCTAGATTCTTAATGAGCCTCTTCCTGTCTTCTTACTCAGAGGAAGGAAAGGAGAAGGAAGGTGCCATTTAGCTTTCTCACCAAAAACCATGTTTTATCCTGCTGGATGGGATTGGACTGACTGTTGTCAAACAGGCTGGTAGAAAAATAAGTGGAGAAGAGAAGAGCTCTGGAGTCCTGAGGATCACGCCTCAGAAGTCAACTAGAGTGCAGATAAGAGCAGTCTGGAAAAAGTATGTTAGAGCAAGAACCAACAGTCTTCTCTTTTTTCCTTTTTCCCTTTATAGCATCTAGAAGAATGAACACCCAAAGAAATATTGTTGACTCATTGACTGAAAACAGAGTGGCGTCCCTTTCATTGCATTTCTCCTGGATTAGATTTATTTTTATATTTATTTTATAGTATCTCACCTTAAACTTACAGCTTTGGAAAGGATCTTAAAAATGGTCCAATCCAATCTTCTTGTTTTATAGATTGCAAAATTACAGATCCAAATGACAAAGTAATTTGTTGTAGACCACAATTTTGTAGGCGGGGAAAGCTGAGACCAGAAGCCAGGTCTTCTGATCCCCACAAAAGTAGAAAGAGATTTGGAATTATTTAGACCTCATTTGAATCTGTTATTTCAATAATACTTGTGTCTGCTTCCTCTGAATAATGAAAATAATAATACTTTATAGGGAAATTATGAGAAATAGATGAGAAAATATGTGAAAAGTACCTAGCAGAGAACCAGAATCTTTATAGGTTCAGAACCTTTATAGCTACTCACATTTGTAGCATCTTTTTCTTCCTATGGCCAACAGAAGTCAAACTGAGGGGCTGTGATTAAGATATTTTAGAGGGCCATGCATGGTGGCTGATGCCTGCAATCCCAGCACTTTGGGAGGCTGAGGTGGGTGGATCATTGAGTCCAGGAGTTTGAGACCAGCCTGGCCAACATAGTGAAACCCCGCCTGTACTAAAAATATAAAAATTAGTGGAGTATGGTGGTGGGTGCCTGTAGTCCCAGCGACTCTGGAGGCTGAGGCAGGAGAATCACTTGAAGCCAGGAGATGGAGGTTGCAGTGAGCCAAGATCACACCACTGCATTCCTGGCTGGGTGACAGAGCAAGGCTGTCTCAAAAAAAAAAAGGGGGGTATTTTAGAGCATGACTTCTGAAGTCAATCTAAAATAATAGGCACTATTAATGGAAGATACATGTGAAAATTGGTCAAAATCTTACATGTACACTTGCACATACATGCGTACCCACACAAACGTTTCCCCCCCACAGTGAATGCTGGTCTGATGTTTGAAATTCCTGTCAAATGCCTTAATAATATCAATTTATTAATAATCAGTACCACTAATTGAGCATCTACTATGTGTCAGGTATTGTGCCAATTGGATTACATATATTAATTCTAATTCTCACAACAATTTTGCAGAGCACTGCACAAACGATGATACAAAGGGTCACGGTGGTTAAATAATGTTAACCATGGGCTAAAAACTATGATAGCAACTATCATAGGGGTCTAGATGAAAGCTATAGAATATTTTCAACTTCTAGATTTGTTCTATGTAAACAGACAGAAGTGATTTCTTTCTTAAAATCCTTCTCAGCACAAATGCCTAGACACTTAAGCCAGCAGCTGTTCTCCTTGGACATTCATTGGCCAGTGTTGTTAGACTTAATCAGTCAGGACCATAAACTTGGGTAATTTGAAAATTGAACAAAGGGCACAGATGACAATTTCTTCCAAACACACACCTGCTGGGACCTATGAGTAACTATCCCTAAGGTCAAACTTAATTGGATTTAGATCTAAATGCACTCTGACATGTTGATTATTCACTGCTTGAAAGTGGAAGGAAGAAAAATGCTGAGGTGAGAGGTCAGGAGTATAAGCTTTCCTCTTTCTCCCCTGTGCTTCCGAAGAGTCTGCATTGAGGACTTTCTTTTATATAGGTCTTGTATTTTCATTTTTAAAATCACTTGCACCACCTGAATGCTTTGGTCCTAATCCCGTTCCCAACCCAGATCTAACAGAGTGGACCTCTGTATCCCATCTGGAGTCGGTCCAGTAATGGATATTAGAGCCTACTAAAGGCAGAGCAAAATATTTGGGGATACACATTCAAGAATTGTCACAATTATTTTCTCCCATAGAATTTTAAGAAAATGAAAATAGACACTCTTAGAAATGATAAGAGTACTGGGACGAATGGGAGTGAATGAATTTTCATGGGCAAGCTTTATGTTACCTCATTTATTTTCCATAATTCTTATTCCCATTTTATCACAAGTACAATTCTTATCCCCATTTTATCAAAGGAGTAATTGAGGTTCAGAAATATGAAAACACTCACTTAATGTCATGCTGCAGTAAGTGAAGTACTTATTCAAAACCTAGCTCCATCTGATTCCATCAGCCAGCACTGAGAGAATGGCTATGCTGAGACCCTCATGGCAGGTTAAACATTGGATGAGACCTATTAGGGAAAACTGGGAAAAGGTGGGTCCTGAGTTGCAAGACAGAGAAGGAAAAAGATGATGCTCCATTGCCTGTTGCTATTTAGTCTAACTTCTGAGACTGAAGGCATTGGGAAGCCTGGAAGCAGGAATACAAGTTGGTTGAAGTGGAAGGCAAAGGAAAATGAGTAACCCAGAAGGTAGAATAAGGTGAAGAGAAAAATCTAAATAATTCAAGAGAGAATGTTCTTTGAGTTTGGAGCTGGACTAAGTGATGAGACTAGACATGGCTGGTGGAGCCTTCAACATAGCAGAAGAGCAATCCGGGACTTGAGAACCAAAAGGCGCTATGGAATCAGAGAATGGGAGGGAGCAGACTAGACTAACTATTCTGAAAGTTTTTGTCCTGGAAAGGAAATATAGCTAGTTGACTTCTGAAAGATAGTAAGCAATGTTTCTGCAGCAGGTAAATTGAAATCCATGATAGAAAAATGAGTTTGTGGCAAAGAGAAGGGCTACAATTTGATGTTTACTTGATTGATTTGCCATAATTCCCCTGTAATTTTCTATTCTTTGTTTATGATTCATTTCACAAGTATCTGTGGAGGGCCCACTATGTGTTGGGCTTGCTGTGGGCACCGGAGGTTCCATACCGCACATCTGGATTATAGAAATATATCAAGTCTCCATGGTAGGAAACAAAAAGTTATCTCCTGGATTCCAGTGAGGATGATGTAAAGCTCATGACCATCAGTGAGGGGGAATACAATGTAGAAATGTAGTGCTTTTGAGAATGAGATGGAATCAATTAGCATGACTATGATAGTAAAAGTGAAGTGCTGATTGTGTTGAATAAAATGGAAACAGACAAGCCTGTGCTCTGAGAGGAAACAGAATAGGAAATGCGCATGAGATTGATAATGATGATAATAGTTCCCATTTGGAGACCCTACTCTTCTTGGCTGTGCTAGGTCCTTTACTTATTCACCATTCTGCAGTAAAACTCTGCGAGGAAGTTATTATTACCCTCATTTTATAGATGAGGATTAGGGTGACAAATCATCCATTTTCCTGGGACTGAGGGGTTTCTCAGGGCATGGAACCTTTAGGGATAAAACTGGGAGAGTCCCTGGCAAACTAAGATGATTGGTTACCTTAGAGGAAATTAAGGCTTACAATGCCACAAGTAAAGGACAGAATCTGAACTCATGTTCAAGATTTTCTGATGCCAATACATGTGTCTTTCCATTATACCACACAGCCTCTGCCATTTTTTTTTTTTTTTTTTTTTTTTT
>NW_012114733.1:1369534-1401052 GCF_000951035.1 Colobus angolensis palliatus | reverse complement strand
GATCTCGGCTCACTGAACCCTCCGCCTTCCAGGTTCAAGCAATTCTCAGCCTCCCGAGTAGCTGGGATTATAGGCGCCTGCCACAACACTCGGCTAATTTTTGTATTTTTAGTAGAGATGGGGTTTCACCATGTTGGCCAGGTTGGTCTCGAACTCCTGACCTCAGGCAATCCACCTGTCTTGGCCTCCCAAAGTGCTGGGATTACTGGCATGAGCCACCGAGCTTGGCCTGCCTCTGTCTTTAGAAAACCTGAATGTACCCATATCAGATCACATGCTTTCTATAAATACGAACATAGGGAACATTTTATTTCTAGAGCCAAATTACTTCCATGCTCTTAATCGTGTTAAGTTTTTCACTGCCACATTCTTAACAACTTGCATCCATGTATGACCTACCAGATTTTTGGTGAATTGCATCCTTCAACAGGAGAAAAATATTTATTATGACACAGCGTTTTGGTTTTTAGTAATTTGGTTATAATCCCAAAGGTGATTGATAGGAAAGAACTGAAAAAAAGATTGGTGTCTACAGGAGACCAACAGACCAACATCTGGAAGAAAATGAAATGAAAAACTAAAGTCCAACTGCTTTGTTCATGAAAGCCAGACATATTGATATTTGGGGACATCTGGAGGGTTGATTGAAATTTTTGATTTTCATACAGATGTTCAGTGTCATATAGACACAGCCATAACTACACATGAAAAGATATGCTTAATGGTATTTCACTATGTAATTGCCATAGTTATGAAAGGAAACCCTTTCATAATGCTAATGTCTGTGAACAGCATGAAGACTCACCTTGTTGGCCTATGCTGGTATATAAATTATATTTTATAGCATATGGTTATTATGTTCCAGGACATAGATTTTGACCCAGATAGCCATGTCATGATGTAGATGTCATGGATTTTGAAATTAATTACCTTATAGCCCTTTTTGTTTTAAGTTCTAGTTAGTTGTTAGTTAAATGCAATTAGGAAGAATGGGGACATTTACTTGATTTCTCAGGTTTTCTTAAATAACAAACATTTAAAATGGATGGTTTAAATAATTCAAGTTTTAAAATGATGTCACATTCTAACTAAATATAGTCCTACGGCTGAATTTTTTCTGCAATCAGCACCCCCTACCCCTTGACTGTTGTGTGAAGCAGCTGCATTATCTACATTTTGCCAAGTAAACAAACTCTGCACTGTGCAATAGTGTTTGTTGTTTGCTAATGTGCTGGTGGTTAAAAAACGCTTAAAAACTCTAATTATACATTTCCATATAATACAGAGGCGGCATCAGGCCATGCTTCATTCCTGGAAGATATACACACACAAACTGCATTTCTGTTTTGTTCACTTCATGGTAGATACTCAATAAATATTTTGTAAATGACTAAAAAATAATATCAAGCTTAACTGATTACTTCCTAGGCACTGGACACTGGGCTAAGCATTTAAAGCATATGGCATTACTCAAGCCACAAAACCGTCTTCTGAAGTGGCTTTATTATCCCCATTTTACATGTAAGTTAACTGAGGTACAGAAATATTAAGTAAATGACTTGCCCAAGGCCATGTAAATCTAGAAAATATAAGGCAAAAGTGGCTTTTGAACCCAGATTTGTCAGACTCCGTAACGCATGCTATTAACTATTATTTTCTGCTGCCTCTTCTTAAAGTGAGTGTCTCACGGCAGAGACCTAGGTGGTTGAGGCCCCCAAGACTGGTTTAAGGCCACTGTCAAACACAGACATGCACAGATCATTTTATTCCTGTTTCATTAAAAACCATCTTGGCAATGAGATGCTGGCTCCTCCGCATAGATGGAAGAAGTAACAATTGTTATAGAAACCCCACTTGTACAGATCCAAAATGATTCAGTCACTGGGTGAGCAAAGGTTGTTTTAAGCCAAATGACACCTGTAAAGGAAAGTTATGTCACCACTCTTTCCTTTTAAATCTGAACTTCTTACTTACTGGCCTGGTCTGTTGCAAACATCAATGTGTCATAAAAAATACATTGCCCTATAAATCATATCTCTCCTGTAGGAGATTACAACATTTTTTTATTGCCCATCTAAAGCTCTTGAAGTTTTGTTTCTTCAAAACCTATCCTAGTTACAAAGAAATGAGATTTTTACTTCAAAGGAAGCAGTAATGAAATCTACACTTGCAGAACACAAAACTACCTCTTTAAGAGTTTTCAATTGTTGATATGTCGCTCAGTTTTGCAATTGCCATTTAAAACTTTACAATACACAAAAGTGTCCGCCTTCTATGATTATTTTCCCACTACTTTCAGTAATGTATGCAAACACATCAGCACTTTGATGTTAAGTCTTATCTTTCCTCCCTGGACCTTACTGGAAGAACCATCTCAATTCTTGGAAAACCACAGCTTCCAGTGCATTTAACATGAAACACATTAGGAAATTCATTATACATGCCCACAAACGTGGGGATTTTAAATCAAATAGCTGCATTTTTGAATGTCAAAATTTTAAAGGAAGAATAATTATTCTCACTCTTTAACAGAATAATCAAGTGGTATTAGTTTGTTTTTGCTTTCTTTAAAGAGTGCTCATCACTCCATGACGTACACAAATGACAAGCATACAATGGAACTTACAAGTGATATCATCTTACTTCTGAAAAGTGGAAAAACAACAACAAAACAAGAGTGCTCATCAAATACTATGTGAAAGTCTATGTTTATGTACCAGCATAGTAATACTTTTCATTTACATGACTATTTAGAGTTTTAAAAGTGCTTTTACATTTATTATATAATTGGGTGATATAATCAGGATACTTGAAAGCATACCCGATATGCCATCACCTCATGATTTTCTTACCACTAAATTCAAGGTAGATATGCTTTTCAGGCATTGCCTTGACCAAAAAGATAACATAAAATAATACTCCTCTAGTCCCAAAGAGATTTTAGACAAAGAAAATGAAAAGATGACAAACATTGTCTCCCTCATGTGAAACCAAAATTCGTAAGAGAGGCTTTTATGAAAGGTTTCCCAACAGTACCAGACTACAACCTAACAATTCACTCTTCCAAGATTAAGTGCTTCACCTTGAGGGTTGTTTTTATGGTTGCTTCTAACTGTGGTGCTTCACCTTAGCCATAAAATACCACCTCAGAGGGATGAGCTAATGGTGTGTGTGAAGAGGTCTCTCCTGGGAACCATCATGAGTGAGAAACACAATCAGGGAATAGCATGTTGCATGCAAAGCATGTGACAAAGTGGAGAGAACACAGACTTTGGAGTCCAGCTATCTTGCATCCAAACCAAGGTTATTGTACTTGTTAACCTGAAGGCCCAGAGCAGCTCATGTAACCACCCTGAGCTTTATTTTCCTTATCTGTATAACGGAGGCAGTAATATCCTTTCCTTATAAGGTTATTGGGAAGATGAACTGTAATATTGAATGTAAAACATTTATTTGTTGCTCAAGATATTAAATAATAAGGATATTCATTGCCCATCTATTATTAGACCCGTGTCCTTCCTATTACAATTTTCCAGGCAGAAACCCAAAGGGGTATGAACCAAGGAATTCATTGCAGGGAAATGAAGAGGAGGAGAAAGCTTTAGTCTAGGATGACTTCCCAGATTCTGACTTGGGCATCTGGATGATTTTGAAGATGATATTTAATAAAACCAGAAGTACAGAGACATGGTAGAATAAGAGTGAGAAAGAGAATGAGAGAGAGTAGAGAGAGAAAGAAGAAAGAAATTGCATAATATGTATGTCTTGTTCACCCTTGAATTCTCAGCTCCTAGCAAAGTTCCTGGCACATAGTAGGCAATAGAATAGATATGTGTTGAATTAATAAATAAATGAATAATGAGCAAATCATATACTAAGATCACCCAGCCTAATTCAGTGCTCATATATATTTAAAAATGTTTATTTTATTTCAGTAGTTTTTGGGGAACAGGTGGTTTTTGGCTACATGTATAAGTTCATTAGTGGTGATTTCAGAGACTTTGGTGAACCCATCACCTGAGCAGTGTACACTGTGCTCAATGTGTAGTCCTTTATCCCTCATCTACCACCCACCCTTCCCCCGAGTCCCCAAAGTTCATTGTATCATTCTTATGCCTTTGCATCCTCATAGCTTAGCTCCCACTTATGAGTGAGAATATAAGATATTTGGTTTACCATTCCTGAGTTACTTCACTTAGAATAATGGTCTCTAACTCAATTCAGGTTGCTGTGAATGTCACTCTTTCATTTGTTTTATGGCTGAGTAGTATTCCATGGTGTATATATACCACAGTTTCTTTATCCACTTGTTGGCTGATAGGCATTTAGGTTGGTTCCATATTTTTGCATTTGCAAATTGTGCTGCTATAAACATGCATGTGCAAGTGTTTTTTTCATATAATGACTCCTTTTCTTCCGGATAGATACCCAGCAGTGGGATTGCTGGATCAAATGGTAATTCTACTTTCAGTTATTGAAGGAATCGCCACACTGTTTTCCATAGTGGTTATACTAGTTTACATTCCCTCCAGTAGTGTAAAAGTGTTCCCTTTTGACAGTGTCCATATTTGAATTGGATATATGATCAAAATAAATATATCTCAGAGAATATTCTCATCAAAAATATATAAATATCTAACTTAGCATGTATGCCCTTTATCAAGGGCTACAATAAAAGACTTGCGTAGCAATTCAAATTAAATGGATTGTGAATGAAAAATACAGAAGGGTAACATTACCTAGATACATCAGGAAACGCTTTCTTTTCCAGCTTAATATGCTAGAAAGTAAGAGACACTACTGTTTTCCATCTCACATTTCTAGCTGGATGTATACAAGTCTAAGAAGCTATTGGCCTCAGGCAAGAATCTTGTCAGCTTTCATAAATTCATAGTGCTTCCCTTGTCTCCACCCGAAGACTCACAAGTGACACAGAGCCAGTCACAAACTAGACTTCATTTTTTGGGTCAGGGCTGAATCAATGTGGTTAGAAAAAGTGTATGTTAAACAAAAGGTAGCCTGGACCTTTGCACAGAAATATCTTTATTTTAATGTACTTATTAGACAGCTATTTTCAGATTCCCTTAAATATCTCCATTCCTAGAACAAATTTTCTCCCTATTTTGTGCTATATTTTACTTTTCTCTCCTTTAAGGGAGTCTTGTCTTCCATACCACTGTAGGCAAGCAGATAATCTAATCTATCTTCTCTTTATACAGTGCAGCCATTTTTCCAGAAGCATTGGGATCTAGGAAGCAAGGTGCTGTTATAATTGCCTATTTTCATTTGTTATTTCACCGTGAAAGCAGGCTAAAATGAGGGCATGAGAAGGCCATGTTTAGCAGCTGCCTGTCTCAAAGAGGAAATGGGCAAAAGAGGCCTTTTCAGTCATAGACCAGGTTCAGCCTGCCTTTTAGGTCTACTGATGAGGTGAGCTTTATCATTTCAAAGTGTAAATAAGTCATGGGGTTTTTGAAGTGAATTGCATCACTTTAAAAATAAGGATCAAGTTCTTTGGGAAATCAATTAGCCCCTGTATTTGAACAGATGGGATGCATACACCTCTCTCAGAACCTCTGTGCTTTGAATCAATCTATTTTTTTTTTTTTTTTTTTTTGAGACAGAGTCTTGCTCTGTCTCCCAGGCTGCAGTGCAGTGGTAAGATCTCGGCTCACTGCAAACTCCGCCTCCCATGTTCACGCCTGTTCTGCCTCAGCCTCCCGAGTAGCTGGGACTACAGGCACCCGACACCACGCCTGGCTATATTTTGTATTTTTAGTAGGGACGGGGTTTCACCATGTTAGCCAGGATGGTCTCGATCTCCTGACCTCATGATCTGCCCGCCTAGGCCTCCCAAAGTGCTGGGATTACAGGCATGAGGCACTGCGCCCGGCCAACCTAATTTTTTTTTTTTTTTAAAGTAAGCATTCTTTAACATACATGGAAAAGAGTGATCTTTAAAAAACAATGCTAATATATTAAAGAGCTGTTTGTTATATGCACAAGTTAGCAGCGTACAATTCGATACAAAATTAGCAACTGATAATTCTGAAAAACAGCAATTTCTTCTTACTAGGAAAGCCACACAATGTCCTGAATTCTCAATGGCCTGAATTCTTCTTCCTGCAATGGACACAGCGGTGGAGGCAGGATGTACTCATACACCTGACATGGCAAAATTGGGCCAAGTAATATGTTAATGGTGCCCTTTGCCATGAGTAAATTCATCGAAAACATTTATTAGGAATTGCTGCAGAGTTCTAGGAACCACTTGAAGCAAAATAAAGTCATTCTGTGGCAGCTTAAAACCACCTTGGGAATCCCAGCAGTCGTGGAGTTGGGCAGATTTAGGTGATCTAAATAAAAGCCTATGTCTCTTGTATAAGACTTAATTTTATCTCTGCTCTTCTGAGTGGGCTAAAAATCCTTGTGATTATCTTCCCCGTCTTAACATCCCCTTGTGAATGCTTGTTTTCTTCTTCTTCATTCACATACTCTCTCCTTTCTACTCCCTCACTTCCTGCTTTTCTTTTCTCTGTGTTTGAGGTTTGGGAGATGAAAGGAAAGAAACAGAATTCCACTCTGGGCTCCATCTGATCCTCTGCTGACCCCAGCCCTAAGAGCATGGGAGAGTTCAGTATGAGTAACTCCTCCATCTACACTGCTTTTCCTCAGCTTGTGACAGAAATTTTGTTCAGACCAGTGTAGAACTCCTTGGATTCTGGCACATGACTTCTCTAGCAGGGAGTAGGCCATTTGTGTAGATGGATAAGAGGAGTCAGTGCAGGAGGAAAGAGGACCTTTCTTCATCATCACAGACTCTGAACCACTATGTTAGAACTGGAAGGGACTCCACAGAAATCCTTGCCCAATTTATTTATTCATGCCACAAACATTTTCCAAGAATCCGTGTTAAGCACTGGGGATGCAGAAATATAAATGTTTAGAATCTCTCTTATTATGGATAAATATAATAATAACACAAAGTTGAAAATATATATGTATATATATAGACAAAGTTCTATGGAAGCTCAGAAGAAAGAACCACTAGTACCAAGGTTGAGAGGAGGGAAGATTTTACCGAGTAGTGGACATGCAAAGACCCAGAAAAATAAAAGCACACAGATAATTCACTGAAGGAAGGAAGGGTGAGAGTATATGCAGGAAGTCTATGGAAGTGAAATAAGGTGAAGACAATAAAGTGAGTCATGAAATTAGGATGTCATTGATAATCTTGATGTCCATGCCAGTGGAATAGTTGAATCCAACTATAGTGAGACATGAGGATATGAGAACAAAAACTAAATTTTCTAAGAAGTTTGATGGTGGCTAAGAGATGAGCAGTTTAGTCATTTAATTAGGATGCTGAATAAAGGGGAAAAAATACACAGGATAGAAGACACTTGAAGGATTTTGTTTTGTTTTGCAAACAGGAAAGGACCAAGAGAGAAAAAAAGCTGATGGGACAAGAGAGGTTAAAACAGAAGCACGTTCCTGGAGATAATAAAGAAAAGATGTGAACAGATTATCATTTAATGGATTAGCATTGGATTGGGCAGCAGCCTTCTTTCATTATCAGGAGACAGAAAGAGATAAAAATCTGTGTTACCACCTGCAAAATCTGAATGGAGAGTAGAGAAGGGAGCTGAGTGTGGAAAACAAAAGGCTTGTCGAGAAACAGAAAGCGAAGTGACCAAGAAAGGACCATGATGCTCAACATTTCCAGTAATCAGAGAAACAGCATTTCACTCTCAGAAAATTGACAAAACCCAACAATCCACAAGCAAACAAATGGCAATCTGACAATTCCAAGTGTTGGCAAGTGTGTGGAGCACTGAGAGCTCCCATGGCTTTTTGCTAAACCTGCTTTGAGAGTACTTTGGCACAATGTGCTAAAGATGCAATCATACTTCCAGGTATGCAGTGGGGGACCTCTTATGCATGTGCACAAGGAAGATATAACCTAAGTGGCCATCAATAAGATACGCATTTGAAAATGTGATATATTAATTGGGCCACTCTTCAGAAGTTAAAATGGACTAGGTATGCATCTATCAAAGTGGAAACACATTTATGACACAATGTTGAGGGAAGAAAAGCACTCTGTAGAATGGTATGAAAGGTAAGGAACTATTTAAGAAAAATTCAAATCCCACAGAGCAATTTTATATGTCATTAATGAATACATCTTCATATGTAGAAGTAAAAAAAAAATGGACAAGAAAAGATATACAGCTCAAACGTATTGTATCTCTCACACTGCATTTTGTAAAACGTATCTGAAGATATGCACACAATGGAATAGCAAGCAGCAATAAGAATAACCAATCTAGGCCAGGCGCAGTGGCCCATGCCTGTAATGCCAGCACTTTGGGAGGCCGAGGCAGGTGGATCTCCTGAGGTCAGGAGTTTGAGACTAGTCTGGCTAATATGGTAAAACCCTGTTTCTACTAAAAATACAAAAATTAAACAGGCATGGTAATATGTGCCTGTAATCCCAGCTACTCAGGAGGCTGAGGCAGGATTATTGCTTGAATCTGGGAGGCAGAGGTTGCAGTGAGCCAAAATCACTTCATTGCACTCCAGCTTGGGCAACAAGAGCAAAACTCCTTCTCAAAAAAAAAAAAAAAAAAAAAATCTACAACTGCATGCAACTGCATGGATAAACCTTGCAAACATAAGGTTGGGCAAACGAAACCAGACACCAACAAGTATATATTGCACGATTTACATGATTTATATAAAAACAAAAGTCCATGTATCCTGATAGGAGTCAGAATGTGGGGGTTGGGGGGTACTTAGAAACTGTAAGTGGGTATAGATGTGGTTATACATGATGCTTGTGATATCCTATTATTTTTGTCTAATTTTTGGTTGCACAGGTGTTTCCAGCTTATGAAAAGTCCTTAAACTGTACACTTAGTAAATATTTAGTAATCTGAACATATGCTATATTGCAACAAAATGTGTAAAAATGCCATTTGAAAAAGGAAAGTCGTTTTGGGGTAAAATGGCATATTAACATTTATTTACTCTTGGTTGATGGGCTCATGGTTGTTTTTATGATATGCCCTTGTTGTTAATTTATATTTCATCACAAAAAAAGGAACACAGCAACCAACTTAAATTAGGAATTCTAAATAGTAGATGGCACCAATCAACAGAGAGAGACAAGAAACAATTTGGAGCCCAGAGAGCAAAATAGATCTGCTTGTGGCAAAACCAAAATAGGAATCAAGTCTCCTCACTTCTCACTCCAATGCAGTGCTGTCTTTTGCATATATATTGTCACAAGTTTTATATTTTCACTTTTAACTTTGGAAACTGATTCAACTTCTGCCTTTAAGTCTTGTGCAGTACTCTTACTCTATGTTAGTAACTATATTAATCACCAATTAAAGAACTTTGCAACCCTTCTGGCAGCTGTTGATATTTTTAAACATGGGGATTTGAGCTAGGTGAAATAATGACCATGTTTCCTTTTCTGCTTTTCAGACTTTCCCCAAAGCTTCTATGCAACTATTTTGTAAAGATACACCAGGATGAGATCAAAGTCCTTCCAAGAGGGTCTGGCATTCTCTATCTTTTTGGTTGCCAAAATAAAAACTTAAGTCAAGTTCAACACTATTAATGGATAATATGTTCCCACCATCTCTGTCCTTTTGAAAAAGAGACTGAGAGTTTTACTTTGGAAATTCAGTGATAGTGAGCTTGATTTTAAATATACCAAAGAGTTGGAAACTCTCTCTTAGATAATAGAACCTTCAAACAGTGTGGAAGATTTTTCAGGAGAGTCCAACAGACTTCCACTCACTATGAATAAATAAAATGGAGAATAAAATGTCCTTTGCAGCATGCTTTCTCCTCTCCTCAATATGTGTGCAATTCCTGTGCCCTGCATTCACATTAACACTCAGATAATCCCAGGTTTTTAATCCATGTCACTTCAGCACATCACACTTGATTGCAGAATTTGAGGAAGACAATGAGTGCTGCTGAAATGTGAGACGCTCCTCCAGACTTTAGTTTACTGTGTAAAGACAGGTAGGAAAAGCCTTCTAGATTTAACTCTCATATATCGTAAAGCTAAAGCAATGAAAACACTATACATTTCACATTAAAGTTGGGCATTTCTCTTCAGAGAGAAGTTGAGCCGAGTAGCACTTGCTAATTCCAAGGTTCAGCACACTCCTATGAGCCTGTTAATATTTGCTGCCCCCTGTAGTTTGCTCTTGTAAAAATCCTTTAAAAATCCAGAGAGCTATTTAAAACTCCAGTTGCTCTTTTAAATCTGACACACTTGTGGAATTTCATTTCCTATCTTGTTTCAGTCCAACTCCACACATCAGAGTGTTGACATGGGGCAAGACAAGGGAATACTTCTGTGGGCAGTAGTGATTTCATTTAAATGAATAAACTGGGGGAAATGATTGCCTTTTAAACATGCAGACTATATTATATGGAGAAAGCCTGCTCACATAAATATAATTTTCTTTAAAAAGGCAGAGGAAGCATCTGTTTATTGAACTACTTTCTCAATTTCCTATTGCATTCAGAATTGGTTGTGGACATGATTTCCATTGTCTCCAAGCACAATAGCTTCTAATAACATTAAGCTTAAAATAATACAGTAGAACAGGACAGACTTGTGGTTTGTTCATTTGCTGAAACTAATATAGATGGCAGAAATTCTACCCAAGCTTAAAATAGCATAAAATTGCATATAGAACACAAAAGTCAACACTGGCTCAATGATGAATGAAATTTCATCATAAAGAATCACAACATGACATCTAATTTTAGTAAAAATTTTGGAACCAGTTATTGCCACAAACAAATACTGGGGCAGAAGATAATAAAACGGTTTACTTTATCAATAGATTGATGAAGAGGAGTAGGTAACTCTGAGATAATATCATCCCATAGTCTGTGTGACTTGAATAGTTTCAGGTTTAATTTCATGATTCAATTGGCCTGCATATATGTAACTCCCAGAAAGATTATAGATGAGTGCAATTAATTTGTACAGTGCGAAAGCTTCCCACAGGCACATAAAACATTCCCTTTAGTTCCTTTGGAGTTAGTATTACAGATTCAGGTTCTTTTTCATCAGAAATGAATCCCAAAGTTGATAATTAACAATCAAATTGGTAAAAATAAAAGCATACCTATGGTTGCTTTGAGATCAAGAAAGAGAACTGTAGATTAGCTCTAATTTTATGTAGGTTACCGAAGTGAATGAATGCCTCTTTCTAAAATGATAAAAACAAATTAAAAGAAAGGCCTTTGACAGGAGAAACTTTAATATATCTACACTACTGTGAAATACATCAGGATAAATTATATTTGGTGATGATCATTTTTATTATGAAACTCTTATACAATATAGCCATAATATTTCATTTTGTTGAGGTAGAGACAGAGGCCAAAATCGATCAATCAAGGAATATTTATTAAATGCATGTGGGTTCCCTGCTGAAGGGAATATCAAACAAGCATAAGTCGTAGACACTCATCTCAAGGTGCACGCAGACTGACTCATAGCTAACTGAGTGAAAAGACAATAAGCATAAGAGAAGTTTACAAAAGAGATTTTTTTTGGTAGCATGGTCAGGAATGTATGGATTGAGCTGGGCCAGGATTTAGATAAGAAGACAGATGTACAGGTTGAAGGGATCAGAAAGTGCTTCTGAGGGTTGATACAGTAAGTGAAGCTTTGAGGTAAGCTATCATATACTGATGGTGTCTGTCTAAAAGCAGACACAGAGAATGTATGGAAGATTTTGAACCTGGACCTAGAGAGTTTTGACATCCCCAAAGACGTCCTTAGCCATGAGCTGTCTGCACCAGTAAAACAACCAAGACAAGGATTTCTTTGTGGGACATTCCTCCAGGGGAACCCAGGACTCAGTATCATCCTGAACCATGCTTTCAGGGGGCCCTGATGGAAAGAAAGACCTGGCCAGAACTAAAGAGACTTCTCTGGGAATCTGGTAAAGATGTTGGCAACTTGAAACATGGGGGTGCACATTGCTGGAAAGAATGCTGAGTTGGATAAATATTTGATTCCCTGTCACTTTCGCACTGTGTGAACTTTTAGGATTGGCACCACGCTTCTCTGGCACTCCAATCCTTTATTTACAGAGTGAGGATTAGTAACACCCCATCTGCCTGTATCATGGAACCTTAGTGAAAAGCAAATGAGATAATATGGCAAAAGTACTTTGTAAACTGTAAGATGCTACATAAATTAAAGATTTGCATCAACATTCATGACACATTGTCTCTGATTCATTAGCTGAAATATGGTCACCATTAACCTTCTTCCAGTCTTCCCTATTAATTCATTTCCATTTCTCACTTCTCTGCCCTAGACACACTCTTTCCTGAAAGTTTCCCCTCCTCGTTCCGTGTCAGTCTTACTTCTCGCTCCTCAACTTTTATGCATGATTTGTAGGATATTATAGATTTTTACTCATATTCTCTTTTATATAAGGATGTGTGCCTCTCAGTGGCATTATCAACTCTGAGAGAAAAGGACCTTTTTTTTTTCTTTTAAAATAACTATCTGAGAGCCCCAGGAATCTCCGGTACTTGGAAGCAAAGAGTTGGGGATAGAGGGGAAGGAGAAGAAAACTGAAAGTTTGGTGATGGTGGTGGAGGAAAACCTAAGTACAAACTGACCCCATCGCAGGTAGCCTGACTGTTCTCTGGTTCTACTCTTGGCGATTATTTATACAATGTAGATGGCAATCCGGATTTACATTTTATATGGATTGAGTTGAATAACTACAAAACAATAAACAATGAGTTAATAAAAGTATTGCATTACATTTTACACATATAAAATGGCATTCAAAAACTAAATTAAAATACAGAGGTTGAGTGAGATTTTATATTTTCTTTTTTTTTGAGACGGAGTCTCGCTCTGCTGCCCAGGCTGGAGTACAGTGGCCGGATCTCAGCTCACTGCAAGCTCCACCTCCCGGGTTTATGCCATTCTCCTGTCTCAGCCTCCCAAGTAGCTGGGACTACAGGCGCCCGCCACCTCGCCCGGCTAGTTTTTTGTATTTTTTAGTAGAGACGGAGTTTCACCGGGTTAGCCAGGATGGTCTCGATCTCCTGACCTCGTGATCCGCCCGTCTCGGCCTCCCAAGGTGCTGGGATTACAGGCTTGAGCCACCGCGCCCGGCCAGATTTTATATTTTCTACATCAACTACTTTAATTGAGTATCTAATCCATAAGACTTGGCATGAATAAGATCTCAATGCAATCTTTTTCAAACCTCAAGAAACAGCTTAATTTTTCCCCCACTGATGATAAATATTGTTCAATTATTGCTAACACTGGTATGATGAGACAGAATTTGGAAAACCATGCATATCAGACAGACAAGTCATCTGTGAAAGGTCATATTAAGTAGGGGAAATAAAGTGGTAGATTTTATTTTTTAACAAGATATATTTGTTTTATATATAAAAAACTATTTTCATGTTCTAATCATCTCACTGACAAAAGCAAAAATATAACTAGGAAGGTGAATAGGCAATAATGGAATACAAGAGGAGTATTTTAATAAAAGTGAGTCCATGAAAATTTGTCATTTTGGATTATCTGCATCAGTGATCCACCTATCAAATGTCTCCCTTCATAAATTTCTGTATCAGATAATTTTTTTCTCTCTTTAAGAGAGCTGCAGAGCTAATGGAGAACCAGGCAAGATAAAAAAGATTCTTTATCTGCTGGGCAGGGTTTATAAAGCCATCTCGCATTTGCTTCAAAAAGGTCTAATCCAAGAGCACCATAATTATCATTTCTGAACCTCGGTCCCCCAAGTGGCATTTCTCCTTTCCTTACAACACTGTAAAACTAAAGGTAGCATGCTCTCTTTAGCAAAGGTGAGTTGAACATAATGGACTCCGTGTTTCCGTATTTTTAAAATCGACTGTGTTCTCAAACATTAATTCAAGCAGTTACACAATTCAAGGGCTGGGATTGTGTTTCCGCATTTTTGTTGTTCAAACAGAGATCGGCATATCTCCCACCTCTGAGTATGCATAAACAGCAACTGCAGGTGATACTTGGATGGTGTCATTAAGGTCTCAAAGCAGAAATTTGCTGGAAAAGTGCTGCTAAACAGATTGTTTCCATTTTTGCTCCCCCCCATCCTGCAAGTGGTAGCTGTTTCATGGCAAGGAGCAGTTGTGGGAAGGTTGTTGAGGGTGGTTTTAAAGGAAACAGCCTGTGTTTAGACTGGAGTAGTTGCCTGGAACCCACAAAAGTGAACGTTTCTCCTTTCACTTGCATTTGCAATGTGTCACAATGGGGATTGCTAAATTTCGCCCAGATGCTAGTATATGCATGTTTTAGGTATCCTTGTGGGTGAGTGCTTGGCAGTCGGCATGTTGCCTTTGAGAGTAAAATGAGAGAAGTTCATCCTGTTAAAATCTAGACATTTAAAGAGCAACAAGTATTTGTTAAAGTTTTTAGAATGGGAGCAAATAAACGATTTGGAAACATGAATCTTTGTGGAAAAACAAATCCAAATCATTCCAGACATGCTTGAACACATCTTTTTTTTGAGCGCATTTTTCTTTCTTAAATTTTTCACTGAAATCTTTGGTCAATGTAGATGTGTATCAAAACTGCATTGTCAAGCTGAGTAATGGACTATTTTATTCAATGACTGTTGGTCATTTCTAAGGCAGTGAGCAGACTTATGTGACATTACTATATAAATAATTGGTTAAAATGATATTTCATAAAATAATTAGGTTCAAAAGTATTACCTTGGTGAAAAAGCACCATTAGAAGGTAATACAAATATCTCTTTTAATGTATCAAAATGTATTTTTAAAGGAGGCAACAAGTTATCATACCATTAAAATATTTGTGCACAAGAATGAAGATATTGACATTTAACAAACATGATGGCAAAAGAATGTTTTGGATTTTGCTAGAGTTTTCGAGAGTTTTAATAGCTCATCTAAAAACAGTGTAATCAAATAGCACAATCATAAACAATGAAGAGCAAACCCAAATTTTGCATTGTAAATGGAGTGAGTGGTCCAAAGTCTTCATTTTCAGAATTACACTACTATTAATTTTAAAATAATCAGTCCTTGGATCAGGACACTGTTTGCCCAGAATTTGACCCTACATGGTGGTGCTCCACCAATTTTCCTTTTGGATTATATTGCTATATTTAAGTAGGTTGGGGATGGTCATGATGCTGTGGTAATGATAGCATAGCAGTATGAGTGACATAAGGTCTTTCTGTAGAATCTTGAAAATGTTGAGAAAGACAGTTATATTTGTAGCCAATAAACCAAATTAGCACTGAATACACATTAAATGTGGGGGGAAATGGTCCCAAAGAATTTATCATTGAATAGGATTGCAGTTGTAAAACAAATGCTTGGTTTAGCATAATGTTTCAGCAATGCTTTTTAGTATCCATATTGATATAACATTTTTGGTTTTGAAAGCCAAAACTGACCGCTTTATAGAATTCCATGTAACTTTAATTTTCATTTTTCAAAAGTAAAAAATGTCTTCTGACCTAAGTACAAGTAAGTACGTGATGATAGCATTGATATCAGTGGGCTTTATCAGATTGGAAAAAGGGATATAGAAAAAAGGAGGTAAAGGACAGTATCAGGACACATGCAAGGAAGCCATTTGAACAGTTACTAAGAAAGGGCAAAACATGGCCGGGCGCGGTGGCTCAAGCCTGTAATCCCAGCACTTTGGGAGGCCGAGACGGGCGGATCACGAGGTCAGGAGATGGAGACCATCCTGGCTAACACGGTGAAACCCCGTCTCTACTAAAAAATACAAAAAACTAGCCGGGCGACGTGGCGAGCGCCTGTAGTCCCAGCTACTCGGGAGGCCGAGGCAGGAGAATGGCGTGAACCCGGGAGGCGGAGCTTGCAGTGAGCTGAGATCCGGCCACTGCACTCCAGCCTGGGTGATAGCGAGACTCCGTCTCAAAAAAAAAAAAAAAAAAAAAGGGCAAAACATAAGGAACAGGAAAAGGAGAAGCCAAAGAGTTTTCAGTGAGCTTCATGGGTTCGTTGGAGCTCAACAGCTCTGCACATATCCTGCAGTGTATACCACGACATGAATCTAACATTTCTGTACTCTGATTGTTTCTAATGGGTAAGAGTCTGAGCTCAGAAAGCCACCTAAACTGCCTGGGAAAAGTTCCAGAAGAGAAAGAAACAAGCCGATGGCAAAATTCCCTTTCCTCAATGATGACAGTGAACTATTCATCAATATGAATGACTAGTCATAAATATTAATGATAATGGTAAAAATGATACATTTGTAGAGCACTGTTAATTTTGCACATTTGTTTACATCTATTGCCTCACAACAGCAGTATGCGATAAGTAGGGCAACACTTCTTATCTCCATTTCACAGATGAAAAACAAATGCAAAATGCTTCATGAAGTTTAAGTAACTTATCCAAGCTCTCAGCAGTAAAGTGGCGACAGAGCAGAGGCTGGAACGTAGGTCTCCTGATTGCCAGCACTTAGCTGTTTCCCTTCTTTCTCTGGCTACTCCCAATTAACAAGCCATGCTAGTGTATCTTATATCAGAAAATAAATTACTTGAAATGAGTGTAATTGCATCATATTATTCATTGTTTCAGATCAGCATATTCTCTTGTTAGATCTCACTGCTGTCCTTGGTATGACTTTATAATTTCTCTTTGTTCTCTACCAAAAATAGTCATACTAATGATTTTCATACATACAAGATTATGAAATCCTTCTCTGAAATTCCAGACACAAGCATAGGAACACGTACCAGCTCTCTGGCTTTGTGTCAACAATTCTGGATAAGTCTATGAAATTCTCTGAATCTTAATTTTCTTACTTGAAAAATAAGGGATTCAGATCTAGTGTTCCATTCAGCCATTTTCTACACAATTGCACATACACACACAGATATACCATATGCATAATCTCCATTCAGTTATTTAATTCAAGAATCTATTATTATATTATCATATACTATGCACATATTGACATATTATTAATATTAATCTCATTTAGGCTTCCACCAGAGTTTCTAGGTATATGTGTGTTTATGACACTGTCATGTGACAGAAACCATTGCTATTCAAAGTGTTGTTGGTAGACCAGCAACATCACTGTGACCTAAGAGATGGTTAGCAATGCACACCTCATGACCATGACCTGACCCAGATTTATTCAACTGGAATTGGCATTTTTCTTTTCTTTTTTCTTTCTTTCTTTCTTTTTTTTTTTTTGAGACTGAGTCTTACTCTGTTGCCCAGGCTGCAGTGCAGAGGCATGATCTTGGCTAACTGTAACCTCCGTCTCCCGGGTTCAAGTGATTCTCCTGCCTCAGCCTGCCAATTAGCTGGGACTACAGGCGTGTGCCACCATACCTGGCTAATTTTTTGTATTTTTAGTACAGACAGTGTTTCACCATGTTGGCCAGGCTGGTCTTGAATTCCTGATCTCAAGTGATTCACCTCCCTCAGCCTCCCAAAGTGCTGGGATTACAGGCGTGAGCCACCATGCCCAGCCAGGAATCCACATTTTTCACAAGATGTTTGATGATCTGTATGTACTTTAAAGTTTAAGAAACAGCACCATAGATCATAAGCTTGTAGAAAAAAGAAAAATAAGGCTTGGCAAATCTGTCCAACACATGGTATACGGTGGTTAAAAAATCTATTTGAATTTTCAAAATGCCATTTGAAATCTTTACAATTTAAGTCTTCAAAATTATCATTCGAAGGTAAGTATAATTTCTATTTCTGTTAAGATTTTTCAGAAGGTTAATAGTAGTAATGAAGGGCTTAGGTGCTTTATTGTTTGATTTTGTTGTTTAGTGAAGGCTTCACAAGTGTTTGGGAAGTAAGGAAAATGAATTTAGAATGAAGATAAAAATCTTATCTTGTTCAAATTATCTTGAATCATGAAACATCAAATAGTGAAAATCTCACCATGTTTAGGAATCCAAATCTGTTGTGAAGCTTGCCTAAGGACACGTAATAAATAAGTGGTTTAGGGATCTATCTGATTCTTTTTTTTTTTCAAATTTTATTTTAGATTCAGGGGTACATGTGGATGTTTGTTACCTGAGTATACTGCATGATGCCGAGGTTTGGGATATAAATCATTTCATCTCCCAGGTACTGAGCATAGTACTCGACAGTTAGTTTTTCAACCTAGCCACATTCTATTATACTAGGCAACTGACTGACTTGGGAACATGTTCAAAGAAAAGGTCCATGACGGGTAGAAAAAGTGTGAAACCAACTTTTAGTCATCCATTAGCATTATTATCCTTTCTTTAAAGTATTACCATTCATGCTAATGTTTATTTTCCCAGGTTGTACATCCTCCTAGAGGAGGTATGCATTCGGATTAAATCAATCACTTTCAAAGGCTTCAAATCAGTAGGTTTGACAAAAATTTTCAACAACAAAGATGAATGTTGTTGCACTGTAAGTAACGATTTTGACGTGAAGTATCCCCAAACTATTTTGTAAACCTCCTTAAAATAAAAACAAATAAAAAAGATTTCAATGCTACATATTAATGAATTATAGTAAGTAATTATCTTCTGTGGGCTTTAGTATCATTATCAGTAAAACTAACAAACTGTTCTGATTCTCTACCTTTAAAAAATTCTGGGAAATTTGATTACTATTTAAAAGACTACTCTGTAAAGCAATATCCTACAAGTGAATTGCATAAAGTTTATGGTAATAATGGTTGACTTAAATCTTGTTTTATGTTCCACATATTTACATATTTATATCCCTCCAATTTATTTTAAAAAATGGCTCAAGGCACTGTGTAGTAGTAGATTTGTAAAGCAAGAAGTCTAAACGTGTTCACTTATGTGTGGAATATATTATGATTCGATTATTTATTTTTTCCTCAACTTTTTATTCTGAAAAATTTCAAATTTACAAAAAAGTTGCAATAATGCTATAGTGAACACTGATATTCTCTTCATGAATTGTGAATAGTTTGCAACAAGTGGTTTATTGCTGTTTATTTTCTTTCTTTCCTAAAACATTTGTGAGTTAGTTTTAGTCATCATGGCACTTTTTTAAGTAAGTTAGCATTTATCTCCTAAGAACTAGGACATGCTTTCCTATAACCACAAAAAAGTTTTAGAACTCAGTAAATTTAAGATTGATATGATGCTATTATGTAATATATATCCATATTCAGATTTCCTATAAAAATTGTATAGCTGCTTATTTCTCAATCTTGGATCCAATCAAAAGTCACACATTAGGTCAGAGGCAGTGGCTCATGCCTTTAATTCAAGCATTTTGAGAGGCAGAGGTGGGCATTTTGAGAGGCAGATCACCTAAGGTCAGGAGTTCAAGACCAGCCTGGCCAAAATAGTAAAACCCTGTCTCTACTAAAAACACAAAAATTAGCCAGCTATGGTGGCGCACACCTGTAGTCCCAGCTACTGAGGAGGCTGAGGCATGAGAATCGCTTGAACCAGGGAGGCAAAAGTTACAGTGAGCCGAGATCACACCACTGCACTCCAGCTTGGGTGGCGGAGTGAGACTGTGTCTTTAAAAAAAAAAAAAAGTTACACATTACATTTAGTTGGTCATGTTAAATATTATTTGCAAAACATATAATCATATATTACTGTGGTCTGTAGATATTTTTCTAAAATAATAAATGTACTTGGGAATATCTTATATTTGATTGTACACTCATAATGCATGTTTTCATATAATTGAGGTAAAAATCAACTCAAGTAAATTTCATATTTCTGATATATAAACACACACACATTTTTCCACTGAAATGAGCATGTTTGGACATTTTTGGTTTGCATACACATTAAAATTGGCTGAAGATGCAAACTTGAAACTTGGCAAGACTGTAAGAAAATAAGGCCAGTGTTAGAAGAAAAACTCTTCAAGATTTAAATGACACAAATTATTAGAATTATGAGTATACAAAAATGAAAGAGAACATTGTCTACCTTTAAGGTCATTCTCACCAGTCATCTCTGATTGGGTGGCTAAAAGTCAAGATGAAGCTAAAGGGCTTATATAACATGCAAATCAATCCAATGTTTATGTTTCAGAAAAATCAAGCACTTCCAAAGTAAAGCATTCTGTGATGATTTTAATTTGGCCATAGTTTGCATTTCTGTTCCTGTTTTCATTGATATGTATAAACTTGGCCTTTCCCTTGGCCTTCCTCCCGTGGGCTCTCAGTGGTTGCCCTCAGAAGCGCTATTTTCTTTCTGTGTACATTATGGCCCTCCAGATGCACTGCATTTCCTTTGAATGTGCAAAAAAGATGAGGACTGTAAGCACACATCAGAGGATAAAGAATTAGCCAGCTGGACGCCATAGCTCACATATGTAATCCCAGTACATTGGGAGGTTGAGGCAGGCGGATCATCTGACGTCAGGCATTCAAGACCAGCCTGGCCAACATGGTGAAACCCCGTCTCTACTAAAAATACAAAAATTAGCTGGGCATAGTGGCGAGTGCCTGTAATCCCAACTACTCAAGAGGCTGAGTCAGGAGAATCACTTGAACCAGGGAGGCAGAGGTTTCAGTGAGCTGGAATCTTGTCACTGCATTCCAGCCTGGGAGACAGAGAGAGACTCCATCACACAAAAAAAGAATTAGCCTGCCCTTCTTCCATCGTAGGCTAGCTTGGAATAATTTGTCTTGACCCAGGATATTTCCCAATCCAAAGAGTTTATTCACAATGATCCTAAGGAAACAAATCAAGTATGTGTTGCTAACTTATACTACACATTACCAAACGCAAAAATAAATATCACCATAGACCAGCTTCATTTGGAATGCCAAAGTCTTAAGTTTTCCAAGTTTAGTCTTAAGTGAGCATAGTTTAGGTTTACATTTCATTTCCATATGTGTAGATAAATCTATATGTCCAAAGCTCAGAGAGACACATGGCAAACATTTCTTGAATGCAATGAATGCAACACAAACATAATGAATTAAATATTTGTAAGGACCTATGCCCTGAGTTTGGAAATTTTCCTGACTAGATGATGATTTTATCCTTTTGAGTGCCATTAAAACAAACATCTTTTTTTCCTCCTTATAGTCATGGTTTATAGAAGTTCAAAACTTTGATAGCAAGGAACTAAGCACTGTTTTTTTAAGCCCTTGTTTGAGCAAATTAACTCTACCTTGTTCCAAATTCTTTTACAATTAGTTTTAGTGACTTAAGAAGAGAGTGCACTGTAGATAGATTCTGACTTTGTCATTTTTCATCAGTGTAACTTTGGGGAAGTTACTTTGTCTTGATATAGTTCAGTTTTTTCATCTGTAAAATAGAAATAAATTATCTACCTCAAGAGGTGATCAAATAAGTAAATGAGATAATGCTATGATACCCTGACGTACTACATTGTAAGAAATATTTAAAAATTAAGACATCATCCTATACAAAAATGTAAAACATAACCACTTGCAAAGCATTTATTTGTAAAAAGTGCTGAAATTCCAGTAGTAGTGGGAATCTGTGGCTTTAATGCCTGGGGTTCCTCCCATTTGTCCCTGCTCCCTTCCACCTTCCTCTGCTTGTCACTAAGACAATTCTATTATGTTGGGGAGCTCTCCCAACAGCAGCTCTCCTAGCCTAAGTTGTGGTCTTTTTGGCAGACTATATGACTATCCAGACATTTAACAGGGAGATCCGAAAAATGAGAGCAGCATGGAAGGGCTTGCTAAACTCTACATATACCTAGCTGACTGCAAGGTCACACGAAGGCAGAGGAGACCTGAGAGGGCCCAGACTTTCCATCCATCATTGACTGCCTGGAAGGCTGTGCATATGCAGGGGTGACCTGGAAGGGCCCAGAGGAAAGTAAAAGTTAGGACAGAATTGAAAACTGCTTGAATTTTGCATATGTTTCTCAACCCACATATGTATCCATCAGCAGATGACATCATCAGGCATGACAGCAGCTGCATACTACAATAGAGATAGATTCCGCAAATTAAATCCAGGAAAAATACTTATAAACAAACCTAATAAACAACAAAAAATAATAAAAACAATAATAGCTCTCAGGGAAAAAAACCAATCCAGAGCTGCCACAATATATTATCTAAAATGTGAATTTGTCGACATAAAATTAGGGATAGGCAAAGAAACAAGAAAATATGAATTCTATTCAGGAAAAAAAAGCAGTCATTATAAACATGTTCAAGGAATAAAACAGTATTTAAAGAAACAGAAATTAGCTAGGCGTGGTGGTGGGCACCTACATGTAATCCCAGCTACTCAGGAGGCTGAGACAGGAGAATGATGTGAACTCGGTAGGCGGAGTTTGCAGTGAGCCAAGATCGCACTACTGCACTCCAGCTGGGGTAACAGAGTGAGACTCCGTCTCAAGAAAATAAAAATAAAAATAAAAAAGAAGAAAAATACATAGCATTGAATCAACAAATGGGGAATACAGATAAAGCAACTATTAAAAACAACCAGATGGAAATTTTTGTGTTTAAAGGTACAATAACAAAGATGAGAAATTTACTACATGGACTTAATGTATAATAAGAGGTGTAAGAAGGAAGAGTCAGTGATTCAAAAGAGAGACCAACAGAAAATATTCAATCTTAAGAGCAGAGAATAAAGGACTGAATAGAAATGAACATAGCTCCAGGGACCTGTGAGATAAAGCAAGTGTATTAATATACATGTAATATGAGTCCCAGAAGAAAAATACATAAAAGGAGCAGAAAATATTGAAGAAGTAATAGCTGAAACTTTATGATTTTGATGAAAACTATCAACAGATCCAGGAAGCTGAAGTACCCACAAGTAGAACAAGCACAAAGAGGGTCTCATCTAGAACAGGATGGTCACACAGTTGAAATCTTAAAGAGAAAATCTTGAAAGCAGGAAGAGAAAAATGATTCACCACATAAAAGGAAGCAACAGCACAATTAATAGCTGACTTTTTATTACAAACAATGGGGGCCAGAAGACAGTAGAATGATGTAACGAAATGGCTGAAAAAATGTCTACCAAGACTTCAATATTCAGCAAAACTATCTTTCAAAAATGAAGGCAAAATAAAGACATTCTAAAATAAGGAAAGACTAAGATGTTTGTAGCTAGCAGACTTGCATTGTAAGAAATACTAAAGGAATTTCATCAGGCTGAAAGAAAATGACATTAATGAGTAGCTAAAATTCACAGGAAAAAATAAAGGTATTCAAAAGAATTGAAACCATTCAAAGTATGTTGTTCTATTATAATTAAATGAGAAATCAACAACAGAAAAAACTGGGAGATATCCAAATATGCAGAAATTAAACAGCACATTTTAAAATAACCCATGGGGTAAAGAAGAAATTTAAAAAAGAAATTAGAAAATATTTTGAACTGAATGAAAATAACAACACAACACACAAAACACTTAGGAGGAAGCTAAAGTAATGGTGGAGGCTGATTTATAGCTATAAACATCTATATTAGAAAAGGAGAAAGGTCTCAAACCAATAATCTAAGCCTCCATCTTAAGAAACTAGAAAAAGAAGCACAAATTAAACTCCAAAACAAGCATAAGAAAATAAATTGTAAAGATCAGCTTGGAAATTAAAGAAATATAAAAATAATAAAGAAAATTAATGAAACCAAAGTTGTTTCTTTGGAAGTAATAAGAAAACTGATAAACCTTTAACTAGATTATCCAAGAACAAAAGGGAGAAAGTAATTACTAAAATCAATACAGAAAGAAGACCTATCATTATTAATGCTACAGTCTCATAATTAAAAGGCTCATAATTTGATATAAACATGGAAATAATAAATTACATATAATTATGTATAATTACATATGATATAAAATATATAATTATGGAAACCTTTAAAACAAATTATGCAACTTAGATGAAAAAGACGAACTTCAAGCAAGATACACATTAGCAAAACCGACTCAAAAAGAAAAACTTGAATAGACCTACAAAAAGAAAATAAATTTAGCTGCGAATTAAAAATCTTCTCATAAAGATAAGCCCAAGATCACATTGTTTCCCTAGTGAATTATGTCAATTCACCATTTTTACATAAACTCCTTCAGAAAATAGAAGACAGAACACTCCCAAACTCATTCTGTGATGCTGGCATTACGCTGATACCGGAACCAAGCTAGACAACAATTTTTCAGAAAATATTAGCAACCTAAATCTACCCACATAAATGAATTATATATCGAAATCTACCCACAAAAATGAATTATATATTGATCAAGTGAAATTTAACATACAAGGTTGGTTTAATTTTCTATATTCAATTAATGTGATAAGCCTTAACAGACAAAAGGGCAAAGCCATATGATAATTTCAATAAGTGTGAAAGAAGTTTTGACAAATCAAACACCCATTCCAGATACAAACATTCAGCAAACTAAGCAAATAAGGATTTCATCACCACTGAAATATTTTCTGGGGTTACAGGCATGAGCCACTGCACCCGGCCTTTATGTAGAAATTTAATCCCCAATGTGGCAGTATTGAGAGGTGGGGCCTTTAAGAGGTGATTGGGTCATGAAGGATCTGTACTCATGAATGGATTAATCTACTAATTAATAATCAGGTTAATGGATTAATGAGTTACAAGAGAGGAAGAAGGCCGGGCGCGGTGACTCATGCCTGTAATCCCAGCACTTTGGGAGGCCGAGGGGGGCGGATCACGTGGTCAGGAGAGAGAGAACATCCTGGCTAACATGGTGAAATCCCAAGTCTAGTAAAACTACAAAAAATATTAGCCGGGTGTGGTGGCGGCACCTGTAGTCCCAGCTACTCGGGAGGCTGAGGCAGGAGAATGGTGTGAACCAGGGAGGTGGAGTTTGCAGTGAGCTGAGATGGCACCACTGCACTCCAGCCTGGGCGAGGGAGCGAGACTCCGTTTCGAGGAGGGCGGGGAAACAAGAGAGGGAGAGAGACCTGAGCTAGCATGTGATGCCCTGCACTGCCTTGGGACTCTGCAGGAGGTCCCCACTAGCAAGAAGGCTTTCAGCAAATATGCGCCCTCAACCTTGAACTTCCCAGCCTCCAGAACTGTAAGAAATAAATTTCATTTCTTATCAATTACCCAGTTTCAGATACTCTGTTACAAGCAAAAGAAAATGGACTAAGAATCTACTAGAACTGGAAAATAAATTTATCAAGATTATATAATATAAAATCAAGATACAAAAATTAATTTTATTTCTATGCATTAGCAATGAACAATCCAAAAGTGAAATAACGTAATTATGTTCATAATAGGATAAAAACACTCAGAAATAAATTGAACAAAAGAAGTGCAAGCCTTGTACACAGAAGACTACAAAATATTGCTGAAAGATATTAAGAACATATAAATTAATGGAGAGACATTCCATATTTGTGGATTAAAGACACTATTATTAAGATGGGCATTTTCCTTCAAACTCATCTGTAGATTCAACACAATCTCTCAAAATCCTGGCAGGCATGTTTTTGTACAATTTTTAAATTTATATGAATTCAAAGGATCTAGAATAGACAAAAAAATTGAAAAAGAACACAAAGTTGAAGGATTTTCATTATTGATTTAAGAACTTGCTATAAACAATGTAGTATTATCCTGAGAAGAGACATATAGACAATTAGAACCGAAGTGAGACTCCAGAAATAAACCCTCGCATTTAAGGTCAATTGATTTTTGACAAAAGTGCCAAGGCAATTCAGTTGGGAAAAGATGGTCCTTTCAATAAATGGGTTGGGAGAATTGGATGCCCATATGTGTGTGTGTGTGTGCATGTATATGTGCGTGTGTGCATGTGTGTGTGTGTGAGAGAGAGAGAAAGAATGAATGATGGCACTTTTGATACTCATCTCAAACTCCGCACAAAAATTAACTCAAAATAAATCATAGACCCAAATGCAAGAGCTAAATCTATACTATTTTTAGAAGGAAACACAAGAGAAAATGTTTGTGATCATAGATTAGGTAAGGATTTCTTACATATGATACCAAAAACATGATCCATAAAAATTTTTTAAAAAGCAATAGTTGAACTTGAGCAAAATTTAATTTTTTTTCTGTTTAAAGGGTGGCATTAAGAAAGTGAAAAATGACCCACAAATGGAGAAAATACTTGCAAATTTTATTTCTGATAGAGGAATTATATCCAAAAGATACAAATAACTCATAAACTTCAATAATAAGATAAACAACTCAATTAAAAATGAGCAAAAGGCTTGACTAGACATTTTATCAAAGAAGATATATGAATGATTACTAAAAAAAGATGCTCGCTTCATTAGTCATTAGATAAGTGCCAATTAAAACTGCAATGAGATACAACCGTAGTCCCACTAGGATGACTATATTCAAAAAGACTAACAATAGCAAGTACTGGTAAGGATGTGGAGAGAGTGGAATACTCATACATTACTAGCGGTAATGAAAAATAACATACCACTTCAGAAAAACATTTTGGCAATTCAGCAAAATGTTAAACATAGACTTGCCAGATGACCCAGGAATTCCACTCTTAGGTGTTTACCCAAGAGAAATAAAAATATATGTCCATATAAAACTATGTATGTAAATGTTCATAGTAGCATTATTCTTTATAGACCCAATGGGAAACAAACCAAATGTCGATCAATTGGTGAATGGAGAAACAATGTTATATATACTTGGAGTAGAATAATATGGAGCAACGAAAAGAAACAAACCGTTGATAAACCCTAAAATATGGATGAACTTCAGCAACATGAGAAGTGAAAGAAGCCAGACACAAACACAAAAATACTACACATTGTATGATTCAGTTTATATGAACTTTACAGAAAGGACAAACCTATAGAGACAGAAAGCAGATCTGAGATTGTCTGGGACCAGGTTGAGAATGGGAACTGACTGAAAACAGGAACTTTTGGGGTAATAGGAATGCTACAAAATCTGATTGTGGTAATAGATACAGAAAACATTGAACTGTACACTTACAACGGTTAGATTGTATGGTATGTGAATTCATACCCCTATAAAACTATTAAAATTAGAGAGAAGATTTTACTAAAAATAAAGACAATGGATTAATTCAGGAAATGTATAGTTTTTTAAAAATGTATTCATTGTTTTGTTAAATAAAATGGAAATTAAGTGTGGAGCTAAATTATCTGAGTTGAACTCGTGGCTTGTTGAATTTCTGTAGAACCCTGGTAAAGTGGCCACAGTGAAACCTCAGGCTCCTAAATAGTAGAAACAGAGGTTTAAATACCGATGTCCCTATCTGAAGTCACTGTTGTACAGTTCAAATGAGATATGAAAGTGCTTTGTGAGGCATAAAAAAACGACACAAATGTTAATTATGATAATGATGATTTTTCCCATTAATCTATTTTGAAAAGTCTTTTAGCTTCTTAAGCTTAACGATTTATGATTTTACACCCCGCCATTTTGAGAAGCTGAATAATATCACCTTTGTAATCCTCTTTTCTTCTCTTCAAAATAAATACCACAGAATTTTCTTTAAAAAAATTATGAACGTGAGTTGAACATTACATAGCACATGTAGTATAACTTTACCATGTGTGTGTTTGCAATAATTGGCAATAGGATAAAAAAGAAAATACCATGTATTTCATAAATATTTGAAAGGTAAAATGTGAATATTCCTTGTTATAAGATAAAATGTGAGTATTCCTTGTTGTAAGATAAAATGTGAATATTCCTTGCCTTTGGAGTTACTATTTTTAGAATCTACCTTTGTAAGACATATTACTGAAGACCTCTCTCTGTTGGATATTCACAAATATATCAAAGGTAAAAACCTACATAAGAAATAAATAAAGCATTTTGCAACATCAATTTGTTTATATCAAGCCTCAAAAATCAAGCAAAGTATATTATTTACACATGAGGGGTTCTATTCTGAGTCTGCATACATCTGGCATAGCTCATATTTTTTCTTAATTTAAATAAAAAAGTATTATAATGAGTGACTTCCATTTAATTGCTATACATTGGTATTCTGCCCTAAATTTAGGAATGTGTTTTGCAAGAATGAGCTTCTTATTAAGGCAAACTTTCCCTACCCCATTCCCCATACTTTCCCTTACCTTTACCGTCTTCCAAATGAAGAGCGATTAGAAAGAGTGAAGAAATTCATGCTATCAATATTCTGCAAATAAATGTATACTTATTGGTGGACAACGAAGAGGAGACTGGAAGTCAGTGAGGTATTGTGATTATGACCTGTTTTGGGGGTAGACAGGCTTGGATTAAATCCTGGCCCATCTAAGTATTACCTGTTCATTTATTTGTCTATTCAACAAATATTTACTAAGTAGTCACTTCATGCTAGCATTGTGCTAGATTCTGCCAGTGCAATGGTGAGTTAAAAGATAGATGGTGCTGTTATTCTCAGAGAAGGGTCAGTTTGGTCAGGGATTCAGAGATTAATTATACAATCAGACTAATGAATACAGACTAAAGTTGAAAGTCAATGCTCTGAAGAAAAGAAGCATGATTCATGTAGTGCCATGTCTAAGGATATGACATGTAGAGTGGATCATGTTAACACATCTCTTCCATATGACAAAATTGTTTTCAATACTTTTAATGTAATAATGATTAACACTTACTATTTTAATTATTCTTTAATTTTAAAATAAGAATGCATTTGAATTGTGAAGATATTACTCAAATTAAGCAAAATATTTTGTGTGAACTAAAATTTGTTCTTACCAAATAACAATATTACACTTTGCCATTTGTTCTCCTTTGCCATTTGAACTTTTAAACAGAAATAAAAACTCCAGGTGGTCATAAAGGATTGTAGAACTGAAGCAACTCAAAGTATTTCCTTCACTTACAACTCTGCATTATGACTGTTTATTTAAAACTTACTCTTTAAGCTCAGAAATATGTAGAGTGATAGGGATTGAGATAAATCTAGACCTGAAGCAAGCTGTAATGATTGTTAACTGTTATAGAATTATAACAGTTTGAACATATTTGAACAAATATGTGTAAGTGAGTCCATGTTGAGGGCTGATAACATAACTAGGAGTTCTACAAATTAACTTCCACATAGAATATAATGCTTATGAAAGCATAATTTTAAACCATGTGAAGTGTACATGAATATTGAAACGCAATAGTTTAGAATTTAGACCAACAAAAGATTTATTCAGAAGAGACACCATTTAGAATTGATGATTTAAGGTACCAATAAAAAGCAGACTAATATTTACTGGATTTTATTATTGTTTTTAGATTCTCTGCAGACAACGCACCCCTTTTTTGCTTACACCCTGGCAGACTACTTCTGCCACCCTGTCCTTAGTATACCAGATATATGATGAAAGCATATGAATAACAAAAGGAACTGAATCACAAAACATGTGCCAGAACCCTGAACGAGAAAACATGTTTAAGGAACTATAAAACATTTAGTGTGGTCAGTGCTAAGAAAGCTCTCTAAGAAAGGAAAATATGAAAGCAGTTTGAAGACATATATACACAAAACTATCCAGAGCCTCACATGTCATGTTCAGGATTTTCATTTTTATCCTAAAAACAATAGCCTTTGCAAGTTTTATGATGAAGAAAAAGGTGTGTGTGACGAGGAGGCATCATAGTGAGGTCAACGTTTTGAAGAATCCACTTCAACTAGCCACAGAGAATAGTTTAGATGAAAACCAGTGTCAATGAAGGTCAAAGATGCTACAACGTTAGTATAAGTAAAAGATAGAACTCTGGTGGTGACCACTGAGTTGAGGTGATGTGATTTACAACAAGAAGCATGTATAGAAAGTAAGATCAACGGGGATTGTGGACCGCTGCATGTATTAGTGGGGGTTCTCCAGAAGATCGGAACAGTAGGATATGTGTGTGTGTGCACATTCATGTGTGCATGTATATACAAACGCATTTACAAGTATACACACAAACACAGATACATGTACATATAGGTATATATTTCAAGATCTACAGCTGGCGAGCTAGGTGAGCTGATGTGGCAGCTGTAGTCTGAATGTCAGCAGGATTGAGACCAAGGAAGAAATGATGTTTCAGTTCAAGTCCGAAGGCAGAAAAAACCCAATGTCCCAGCTCCAGGCAATCAGGCAGGAAAAAAAATTTTCCTCTTAGATGAGAAAGGGTCCACTTAGGCTTTCAAATGATTGGATGAGGCACATCCACATTAGGAAGGGCAAGCTGCCAATTCAAATGTTAGCGTTATCTAATAAAAACAGCCTTAGATATTCACGCTGAATAATGCTTGACCCAATATCTGGGCATCTGGTGGCCAACTTGACATACATAATTAGTCATCACTTTGGACACAGGAATGAAAGAGAAGAAGGTGTTTAGAAAGATCCCTATCTTTCTGATGTGAACAATTTGATAGCTGGTGGTTATATTCACTAAGCTGGAAAACACTAAGAAAGCACAAGGTTTTATATCAAAGATCAGAAATTTTATCCTGGATTTTCTGAGTTTGTGATGACTTAGTGACATCTAAGTGGAATTATCAATGGATATACAGTCTGGGACTCAGAAGAGAAATTTGGTTTAGAAAGAATAATGTGGGAGTCAATAGCATGTAGATGTTAATGGAAGCCATCAGCACAGGTAGAGAGGGAAGGAAGAAGAGGGTTACGGCAGAGGAGAGACAGAGAGAGAAGTCCTAAAATCAATCATTGGACAATTATGACATTGGACAATTCAGATCCATTTAATAACTGGATCTGAAACATGACCCTGCCAACAAGTCTGAAAATCACAGTCAGAAAGTAGTAGATATACTGTGAGAATATTGTATAATAGAGCCTAAGGAGAGGATGGGGTGAATGGGGGCACTGAGGTAAGGGGTGTTCCCCAGAATATGGAATATGCGGAAGAGTAAATTAGTGATGATGAACTGGAGGTAGTGTGTAGAGAGACCTTTTGGAAAAGTTTGACTATGAAATAGAACAGAGAATTAGAGCTGCAGATTATAAAGTTCTCAGTGATATAGTTGTAAAATTATCCTTCTTTACAAAACCCAGTGAAATCTACTGCTTAATATAATCAAAAGTAGCAAGGTAGCTCACATAGTCCTCAAAAAATGCATTTGAATGAATAGTTCCTTGAATGCCTGACATCATTCCCTCTGGAAAACCATTCACAACTCATGACTTTACTTTTTTTGTTTCAAATTGGAAACAATGAGCTATAAAATGAATTCTATTAAATGTAATGAATTACAAGAAATATTTACATATATCAATGCATGTAGCACATGATTAAATCTTTCTCATAAAACCTCCTGTGGTATCAAATATCCAAAGCAAACAGTGCACATAAACCACAGGGTTCAAGCAGCAAATTCTGCATATAATCGTGTTTTCTTTATGAGGCCTCATGGGATAAATGCCTCTCTTTTCTCTCTACACAAAGACTTGTTTTTGACTTTTTTTTTTTTTTTTTTACAATTCCCATTGTATAGGCAATGAGAATCACATAA
>NW_012114733.1:1359433-1369361 GCF_000951035.1 Colobus angolensis palliatus | reverse complement strand
TTTTTTTTTTGTATTTTTAGTTGAGACAGTGTTTCACCATTTTGGCCAGGCTGGTCTCTAACTCCTGACCTCAGGTGATCCCCCCACCTTGGCCTCCCAAAGTGCTGGGATTACAAGTGTAAGCCACCGCGCCCGGCCTACATAACACATTGTTTCTATTTTTCTCTTTGCTTTGGGGCAAGGAAGCACAGGTCTAAGCTGTGGTCTACTTGTAACAGTCAGAAACAGGAAACTCAGAGCATGGTTTGTCTACATATCTCATCCCTGGTTTCTTTTTATTTTTCCCTCCTTTCTTTTTAATCACCCCAATTTTCTCAGTCAATCTGGATTACTCTATGTATTTTTGTAATATGCCCTAATTTTTATGAATATAATGGAGTATAAATAGAAACAAATAATCCTAGCAGTCTATACCATTCTGAAGGATGTACCTACAAATGTGTTGCACTGCTTTGTTCCAGACCATAATTAAATGGAACATTTGCTAAAATGGCATGATTCAGACCTCAAGGTTTAATGCTAGAGACGATCTGATGGAAAGGCAGTCAAGGATTTGCAGTTTCACTTTAAAAGTTTATTTTTCATGTGTGTGCATGTGCATGCCCATTCTCCCACCACACCTGTGTAACTGTTAAGCAAGTTTCTCCAAGGATGGGAGGTGTATTTTTAACAAGCAAGACACGTTAAGGGGAATTTGGGGCCTCAGAATCTACAGCGTCACAACAAGCTTTCAATTAAGGGGACATCTATTGAGAATACAGGGGAATCTCTACCCAAAGTCAGTTGCTAATAACATTCACCTGCTCGAGCAGCCAGACAGCCCTATGCACTGAGAAAGGTTGCTTATTTCCTCCATGCTCAATCACACTGCATTAAGTGGCCACCTGGGGAATGTGTTAGTGCATACCTGCTGACCTACCCAGTCTAACAAAACGTACTGAAATCAAACTCTTAAAAGAGACAGAAAGCAGATCCTCCCTCGGCCTAGAAAGGGAGACAGAACAAGCAAATTAGAAAAGGCCCAAGACTGGAAGTACGCAATGAATTGTCAGGAAATTAGCAGTACCTTTGGAATTTTTTCTTAGCATATTGCACTGTTTTTTAAACAGTGGATTTGACGGATTTTAACCAGTAAAAAATTCAGTCCTTTCACTTTTAGAACATCAGCATTTAAATAACAGACCAAATAACAGCCTCGTCTGTAGAGAGTGATACTGAGCAGCACTGAATGTGTGTGTGTGTGTGTGCATGCACGTGTGTGTATGTATGCATATATATTTAGTGATTACTTGTAGCCTATGTTAGAAAACATATTGCACACTTTCCTCCTCTGGATACATGAAAGGTACTTTTCCTAAAACGTACAATTTTGCTCAACTAGATGCCACCTGTTGGGAAGAAATGTTGTATATTTCAGATATTTCTATTCAGATACTTTAAATGAATCACCCAAAGGCTAGTTTATAACACAATATTGTGGACCAAACTTTCTCTAACAAGATGGATTGTATTACTATGGCCACTTGCATGGGCTGTTTTTCTATCTAGTACAAGTCACATTTATTGCTTTTTGTTTGCTTGGTTTTTGTTTATAATTAGGGATGGTCTGTTAACAAACCTCAGAACACCTACAAAGTTTGACGGAAAAAGACCACACATTGTAGAGAACATAAGTTTATTTCTGAGGATTTCTAAACCCACAGGTGGATGTATGCAGATCCTTTTCATCACTTTATTATGCTCTTCTCTATAATGCTGCAAAGTCAAGAAAGGATGAGAGCTGTTATCTAACTGCAGTTTAATAAATTTCAACATGTAATCCCAACACTTTGGGAGGATAAGGTGGGTGGATCACCTGAGGTCAGGAGTTCAAGACCAGCCTGGTCAACATGGTGAAATCCTGTCTCTAGTAAAAATACAAAAATTAGTTGGGCGTGGTGGCGCACACCTATAGTCCCAGTGATTGGGGAGGCTGAGGCAGGAGAATTGTGTGAAGCTAGGGGATGGAGGTTGCGGTGAGCCGAGAATATGCCACTGGATTCCAGCCTGGGTGACAGAGTGAGACCCTGTCTCAAAAAAAAAGAAAAAAGAAATTTCAACCTGAATTATCCAATTTCTGTTGGCCAAACTCCATGTAGTATTTTTTCTCTAGTTTATTTTGCTTGTTTAGATATAGACTTGCTGTATTATTGTAGTTTTCATTCTAAAAATTAGCTTAGCAAAACCTGCTGATTAATGAGGGCATTATGTGCACTGAGAATGCTGTGTCATGTAGAAACATCTCACTTTTCCTATTTTTTCCATACACAGATGTTCATCTTAGGCATAATCACATTTATAGTGTTTTGGAATCATGAAGGTGTACATATCTACACGTATCCAACTGCAGTCATGCATGCATGCATGCATACAAACATGTATACATACATGCACCCATGTACACATGCATATAGGCACACATGCATACACACAAGTGCACATACATGACGTTCATGCATGCAACATGCATACATAGATGTATATATGCACACATGTATGTATACATGGATGCATGTACACACAGGCATGTGGATATACATGGATGCACATACATGCATATATGGATGCATGTATGTTTGCATGTACATGTATGCATGTGTTGTTACAACCAGGAGTATATATATAATGTTAACAAAGCAACACATATGTATATACATATATATTTTTAAAATGAGACTGGGTGCAGTGACTCACACCTGTAATCCTAGCACTTTGGGAGACCAAGGTGGTCAGATTGCCTGAGCTGAGGAGTTTGATACCACCCCGGGCAACATGGCAAATCCCCATCTCTATTAAACTACCAAAAATTAGCCAGGTATGGTGGCAAACACCTGTAGTCCCAGCTACTTGGGAGGCTGGGGCAGGAGAATTGCTTGAACCCAGGAGGCAGAGGTTGCAGTGAGACAAGATCGCACCACTGCACTTCAGCCTGGGCGACAGAGCGAGACTCCAAAAAAAAAAATGTTAAGACAATATTTGTTCTTAAATATTAAGGAGGCAATGTATTTAGAATGAGGAAGATCACTGAAAATATCTATCTTGGTCATATTTTTATAGTTTGATCAAAACGATTAATAAACAAATCCAGTCCTTCCTCTAAGCCAGGGGTGTCCAATCTTTTGGCTTCCCTGGGCCACACCGGAAGAAGAAGAATTGTCTTGGGTCACACATAAAATACACTAACACTAATGACAGCTGATAAGCTAAAACAAAAAATTGCAAAAAAATCTCACAATGTTTTAAGAGAGTTTACAAATTTGTGTTGGCCCACATTCAAAGCCATCCTGGACCACATGTGGCCCACGGCCCGTGGGTTGGACAAGCTTGTTCTAAGCATTTACAGGCAATTGATATAAGACAGAATACTAAAACATGACACAACAGAGTCTGTTATTCCCAAGAAGCATCTCCATTTTCTATTTTATTTTATTTTATTTATTTTATTTTGAGACAGAGTCTCCCTCTGTTGCCCAGGCTATGGTGCAGTGACACAATCTCAGCTCACCACAACCTCCACCACCCGGATTCAAGTGATTCTCCTGTCTCAGCCTCCTGGGTAGCTGGGATTACAGATGCACGCCACCATGCCAGGCTTACTTTGTATTTTTAGTCAAGACGGGGTATCGCCATGTTGGCCAGGCTGGTCTTGAACTCCTGACCTCAGGCAATTTGAGTGCCTGGGCCTCCCAAAGTATTGGGATTACGGGCGTGCCCTGCATCTGGCCGAAGTTACTCTTTTCTGTCTCAAACCAGGAAGGTTTAGAAAACCTGCCACTGGAATCTGTGAGGCTATTCACTGGCACATTAGAAGATAGTTGTACATCCAAAGTAGGAACAGAACTATCATCTACACCAGAAACATGAACTTGATTCTCTTTTATGCAGTGATTCTTCCTGTGTTAAAGCTTCCTGAACTTGCTCTCACTCCTTCTCTCTCACAGACAGACATACCTCACACAGACGACTATCCAGTGATTATTGTGCATATCTGCTCATCAGACTCACTTGGGAGGCTAAATGCTAATTCCCAGTACCTCTTTCTGGATTTACTAAATCTGAGCAGGTGGCTATGGGGCTTATGAATATGTGTTTTTTCAAAAGTTTTCCCGTGATTTTTTTTTTTCTTTTTTGAGACAGAGTCTCATTCTGTCACCCAGGCTGGAGCGCTGTGGCACAATCTTGGCTCACTGCAACCTCTGCCTCCCTGGTTAAAGTGATTCTCCCGACTTAACATCCTGAGTAGCTGGGATTCCAGGTGTGTGCTACCACACTCAGCTAATTTTTGCATTTTTAGTAGAGACGGGGTTTCACCATGTTGGCCAGGCTAGTCTCGAACTCCCGACCTCAAGTGATCCACACACCTTGACCTCCCAAAGTGTTGGGATTACAGGGGTGAGCCACCACAGCTGGCCTGTCATGAAATTTTGATGTGGTGAGTCCAGCATAGTCTTAGAGGAGCCACTGCAATCAATATATCAGCTTCAGCAAATTTAAATAAACAGTCCAAAGTGCATTGGAATGGATGAGTGAGATCTAAAACCGGACAGAGAGGAAGAGGAGGCAAAATAACAGTAAAAGAGAAAGGTGGCCAGGAACAAAGATTGATAGAATCCTAGTCTCTCTTCACCATGAAGAAGTTATTTTGCTAGTGAGGAGGGATTAATGGTTAACATCAAATTCATACTGTTAACAGGCAGAGAATTCATGTGTAGTTTACTCTTTTCAATCTTCATGTTAATACTTATTAAAAGGATGTATTTTGTGCCATTGTGTTTTTCTCAACAAATTCTCTTGACTTTGTTTTTTTCTCTATTAAGTCCAGTGTTAATATATATTTTTGTTGTTACAGAAATTGTTCTGAAATGGGTGAACCCAATTGATAATTTTCATCAATACCAGGACTTTCAGAGGAGAGCTCACTAGCATATTACTTACACAATTGCTCCTTATGAGGAATAGGCATTATTTTTATGCCAAATATCTACACATGCACATATACATACATCATGCTAAATGAACCATTACTCCATAGTCGTATCACTTACTTCCTACGAATATGAGAATACAAAGGTCATTAGGGAAGTTCTTACTTCCTTAACAATACTCAAAATAACATTCCATGTCCTAGATGGCTCTTGTTTATTGTCTTTGCCATCCATCTGCATAGGAACTGATTCAGAGGCCTAATAGGCAGGGATGCAGTTTGATTTAGAATGACCACTTCCATGTAGCTTTTTAATTTCTTCTAATTTTCTTTTCTTTTTTTTTTTTTATTTTTGAGACGGAGTCTCACTCTGTGTCGCTCTGATGCTCTGTCTGCACTGGAGCGCAGTGGCGCCATCTCAGCTCACCACAACCTCTGCCTCCTGGGTTCAAGCGATTGTCTTGTCTCAGCCTCCTGAGTAGCTGGGACTACAGGCACGTGCCATCACGTCTGGCTTTTTTTTTTTTTTTTTTGTATTTTTAGTAGAGATGGGGTTTCACCATTTTAGCCAGGATGGTCTCGAACTCCTGACCTTGTGATCCACTGCCTCGGCCTCCCAAAGTTTTGGGATTACAGGCGTGAGCCACTGCCCCTGACCCAAAGATTTTTCTTTTTTTCTCTTTTCTTTTTCTTTTCTGTCTTTTTTCTTTTCTTTTCTTTCTTTCTTTTTCTTTCTGTCTGTTTTCTTTTGTTGTTTTTGAGACTGAGTCTTGCTCTGTCATCCAGGCTATAGCGCAATGGCGTGGTCTCAGCTCACTGAAACCTCGACCTCCTGGGTTCAAGTGATTCTCCTGCCTCAGCCTCGCAAGTAGCTGGGATTACAAGCACCTGCCACCACGCCCAGCTAATTTTTGTATTTTTAGTAGAGACAGGGTTTCACCATGTTGACCAGGCTGGTCTCAGACTCCTGACCTCAGGTGATCCGCCCACTTCGGCCTCCCAAAGTGCTGGGATTATAGGCGTGAACCACCGCACCTGGCCAACTTCTACATACTTTTTCATTTTAGAAGTTACTCAGAGCCGAGAGCAAGCAATAAAACGAGTCATACCAAAAAGCTGCATTGCTGTCTCCTAAGCCCCAACCACACTCCACTCCTGTGGCCAGTGGTCCAAACAGAAAATAACTGGAGAAGACGAGGAGGTCAAAGGATCAGGGAACTAAGTAAGCATGTGAATTCCCAGCAAGATGTACAGAATGCTTGTGTTTACATTGTTTTTATGAAACTAGCAGAATAAAACTGATCTATTTTTAAAATGCAAAAAAAATTAGAGCCTTTTAAATAATAGGTTAACAACCTTAAATATCTTTAAAAAATAACACAACTTAGGTAAATTATCCAAGTATTGTCCATTTCTTTGATATTCTGTTTATAAACACATGCTACCTACCAAACAGCAATGAACACCAGGACATGTGACTCTACGTGCCAGATGGAGGTAACACACCTCAAATGTAATGACTTTGAAACAATGCAGTGAGTCATATGTGATTTTAAGCCCTGCATTTTTGAGCAAAGCATTGTAAAAATTGGAAAATGCAGTCTATATTTGAGGCTTCCAATTGTTTTAATTAAAAAATCCTTTAAACTGTATTATACCATTTACATAGCTAAAAAGATTGAACTGCTTTACAAGCCATTATCATTTACAAAAAGAAGGCAGTCATTTTCTAAATTTAGAACAGTAGAAATATTTTAATTTTATTATTATGTCTACTATTTGTCTTCATAAGGCGCAGTCCCAGGGGCCTAAGCTACGATTTAATCCAGGACTCTCCCATCACGCCTATGATTCAGTGCTTCTGAGAAAGGGAGTTTAAATAAGTCTACAGTACTGAAAAAGGATCAGCTTGGCAAACTATCAACCCAAAATTTTTAATTCTTTATCTAATGCAAAAATATGGTTGATATTTTTTCCCTAACAAGCACTATTTCAATCACGTATTTATTGAATTCTCAATAGTTCCTCAGCTCTCTGCTTGGTACAAGAGGAGGTAGGAAGAAAAATACAAAACCTAGTCCTTGGTGGGACAGAAAGAGAAACCACTGAGTACTTGCAACATGTCAAATTCACTCTTAGGTGCTCTTGGCATGTTGCATCAATTTGCAGAATTTAGAGTTTATTTGGGGAGGCAAATACTCTTCTTGTAACCATCAGGGAATCAAAGTGTTACTTGAATTTCATAGAGCTGTCAACTCCTTTGTCCTTTCTTAGCATCTCCCCACCTCACCTCCCTAGACGAATGAGTCCATGGAGGCCTCTCCATCATTAGCTAACTCACTAACTCCTCACTTCTACTCGCAGAACTGATCTTGTCTGTGGAAGGAAACTGTTAATGACTCTGCAGTGCTGTCTCATCATCCCTACCCCCATCAATTTCTGGCCATTCAGTAGGGCTTGGCATGAGTCAGCCACCCAGATGTGAACTAGGCTAGAACATATATTTCTTGGAATGTTTCTCTGATTTGCTTTTCTTGAAATGTGACAGTGCTTAGAATTCATGCAATTTCAAAGAGCTGCGTAATCAGAACAGGCCTATGAAGCCATCATTTACAACATGGTTGCCATTTGCTTATGCTGCTGCTGATTGTGGTGAAAATGAACATCATGACTTGCTTGGTCCCATATATTATATTCTCTAAATACTTTGAGAAGTCCTGAGAGCTTACGCCGTAAAACTAAAGCAATTCTTCCTGCTCTTTTTACAACCATCTAAATGTTGGTACTCTCCCAGGTTTCTGTCCTTTGTCCGATTCTCTTCTTACACAACATTTCCTCTGTGTAATCTAATCTACTCCCTGACTCTAATTACTCCCTATGTGACGATGCAGTCAACGTCTTGACTCCAGCCTGAGCATTTTTCTGGGTACTTGTGCCATTAAATGCAGCTACTTGTTGGTCGCTTTCCTACATAAAAGGGTGCTCTTATAGGCAGGGATGGTGTAGGATGGCTCCGAGGCAGGGGATGTGGGGGAAGGTACATTCTCCTCTATATGGTCTCCCAGGTTTAAAATAATGCAGCTATAAGAAAGGTGAAAAATGTCAAAGGCGAGTAAGTTCACCTACACAATTTTGAAACATGACACAGCTGTATTTGTTCTGACAGGACAAAGATTTCATTCCCCGAAACAGAAAAATAAAACAAAGAAAACAAACAAAAAGCAACTACAAGTTATTAAGCTGTACCCTACCCCCCACCAAGATATTTTTCATCTTATGAGGATGGTTACTGCTACATGGAGATCCTCAAAAGACTAGATCAACATTATATAAATAGTCTAAGCCAATATCTTCAATGCCATCCTCAACTTTTCCTTTACACCACACCTTTAGGCACCGAGTAAACACCTCTTGTCTCCTTTCTCCCCACCCCAGCCATCACTATTAGAGAACTACTATACTTAGTTCAAGAAGAACTTAGTTCAGTGCTTCTTCAATTTGTCAGCTGGACTATAGCAAACATTTTTTTTTTTTTTTTTTTACTGATCTCTTGCTTTCAAGTTTGTCCTTATTAATTAAGTACATTTTCCTTTCTATAGAGTTAATATTTCTCTTGTTAACCATCTTTCATCAATTCTCTCCTTTTCAAATGAGAACCCAAACTACTTAAAATAACATGAAATGGTCTTTAGGTCTAGCCCTGGTATTTACAGAAAGTACCACCTCTTGCCATGCCTCATTACACAATTTCTAGTCATTCCCAAGCTTCTTGCAGGCCTTTAACATGGTGTGCCGTCTTCCATCATACTCCATTTGCCCAAACTGCATCCTTTGACTGCAATACCTTTTCTTTTTCCTGCTGCCAAGGTTTTAACAACTCAGCTTTTACTTATCCTTCAAAACTTATTTCAGATGTTACCTCCTCTGGGAAGCTTTCCTTGATCAACACAATCTGTATGGGTTGCCCATTACACAATATGCTGTAGTACCTTATGCTTACCTCAATAAAAATGACAATAGGAGCAAAATATAATAATGTTTATTGGGTAAATACTAGGTCCTAGGCACTGTAATAGCATTTTAATAAATTTTACCTTGTAGAGTTTTCTAATACTTTATGGTAAGTATCTGTCCACTTGATGGTTTCTCCTACATGATCCTGAACTCTAGAAAGGAAAGTTCTGTGTTTTAACAGAAAAGTTCTTATTCACAGAGCCTTGCTCAGTGCCTTGTTCACTGAATGGTCTAAAGTCTGGAAAAGCTGTGACTGTATGTTCTCCATGGAAAATTTCCTAATTCTTTCCACTGGAAATAATCAATCCCATGTCTCAATTCCACTCTGTCAGGATTTGTATTTCTTCCTTGCTCATTTTAAATATTTTTATGTCTATAACTTGGCTGCCCTTCAGGCAGTCTATGCAGTTACTAAGTGACCTCTTCTTGATAATTCTTTCTAAAAACATCTCTAAACATCTTCTAAAACATTTGAAATTCAATTTGTAAAAATTCAAATCTTCCCATTCTTATATTTAAATTTTTTAAGTATTAAGACAATTTAAGGCAGAAAACATCATTTGAGCCCAGGGAATAATGATGAGTCAGTTTACATTTCTTTCTTTTAGAGTGTGGAATTTTTGAGCTCAAAGGTAACTACAAAATCATGCCATCCAATTGCAACCTTTTGACAGAGGAGGAGACTGAGGTCCAGACACTGAATGATTTGTTTAAGGACACAGAGCAAGTTTGTAGTTACATTTTCACTAGCTCTTAAGAACACACACACAAAAGGCCGGGCGCGGTGGCTCAAGCCTGTAATCCCAGCACTTTGGGAGGCCGAGACGGGCGGATCATGAGGTCAGAAGATCGAGACCATCCTAGCTAACACGGTGAAAACCCGTCTCTACTAAAAAATGCAAAAAAACTAGCCGGGCGAGGTGGCGGGCGCCTGTAGTCCCAGCTGCTTGG
>NW_012114733.1:1339814-1359352 GCF_000951035.1 Colobus angolensis palliatus | reverse complement strand
AACACACACACAAAGGCAAAATTCTAATTTAACAGCTTGAAATAAGAGTCCTACCTCTAAACCTTCTCTTTTCTAAGACATGTTTCAATATTGACTGTCTTTTTTCCTAGTTATTCATTTATTTATTTATTTATTTTTATTATACTTTGAGTTCTGGGATGCATGTGCAGAATGTGCAGGTTTGTAACATAGGTATACATGTGCCATGGTGGTTTGCTGCACCCATCAACCCATCATCTACACTAGGTATTTCTCCTAATGCTATTCCCTTCTACACCCCCACCCCACGACAGACCCTGGTGTGTGTTGTTCCCCTCCCTGTGTCCATGTGTTCTCATTGTTCAACTCTCACTTATGAGTGACAACATGTGGTGTTTGGTTTTCTGTTCCTGTGTTAGTTTGCTGAGAATGATGGTTTCCAGCTTCTTCCATGTCCCTGCAAAGGACATGAACTGATTCCTTTTTTATGGCTGCATAGTATTTCATGGTGTAGATGTGCCACATTTTCTTTATCCAGTCTATCATTGATGGGCACTTGGGTTGGTTCCAAGTCTTTGCATTTGCGAACAGTGCTGCAATAAACATATGTGCATATGTGTCTTTATAGTAGAATGATTTATAATCCTTTGGGTATATACCCAGTAACGGGATTGCTGGGTCAAATGGCATTTCTGGTTCTAGGTCCTTGAGGAATTGCCAGACTGTCTTCCACAAGGGTTGAACTAATTTACACTCCCACCAACAGTGTAAAAGCATTCCTATTTCTCTACATCCTCTCAGGCATCTGTTGTTTCTTGACTTTTTAATGATTGCCAATCTAACTGGCATGAGATGGTATCTCATTGTGGTTTTGATTTGCATTTCTCTAATGACCAGTGACGATGAGCTTTTTTTTGTATGTTTGTTGGCCACATAAATGTCTTCTTTTGAGGAGTGTCTGTTCATGTCCCTTGCCCACTTTTTGATGAGGTTGTTTGTTTTTTCCTTGTAAATTTGTTAAAGTTCTTTGTAGCTTCTAGATATTAGCCCTTTGTCAGATGGATAGATTGCAAAAATTTTCTCCCATTCTGTAGGTTTTCTGTTTACTCTGATGATAGTTTCTTTTGCTGTTCAGAAGCTCTTTAGTTTAATTAAATTCTATTTGTCAATTCTGGCTTTTGTTGCCATTGCTTTTGATATTTTAGTCATGAAGTCTTTGCCCATACCTATGTCCTGAATGGGATTGCCTAGGTTTTCTTCTAGGGTTTTTATGGTTTTAGGTCTTAACATTTAAGTCTTCAATCCATCTTTCGTTAATTTTTGCATAAGGTGTTAGGAAGAGGTCCAGTTTCAGTTTTTTGCATATGACTAGCCAGTTTTCCAAACACCATTTTTTAAATAGGGAATCCTTTCTCCATTGCTTGTTTTTGTCAGCTTTGTCAAAGATCAGATGGTTGCAGATGCGTAGCATTATTTCTGAGGCTTCTGTTCTGTTCCATCGTTCTATATATCTGTTTTGGTACCAGTACCATGCTGTTTTGGTTACTCTAGCCTTGTAGTGCAGTTTGAAGTCAGGTAGCATGATGCCTCCGGCTTTGTTCATTTTGCTTAGGATTATCTTGGCTATACGGGCTCTTTTTTGGTTTCATATGAAACTTAAAGTAGCTTTTTCTAATTCTGTGAAGAAAGTCAATGGTAGCTTCATGAGGATAGCATTGAATCTATAAATTACTTTAGGCAATATGGCCATTTTCATGATATTGATTCTTCCTATCCATGAGGATGAAATGTTTTTCAATTTGTTTGTGTCCTCACTTATTTCCTTGAGCAGTGCTTTGTAGTTCTCCTTGAAGAGGTCCTTCACATCCCTTGTAAGTTGGATTGCTAGGTATTTTATTCTCTTTGTAGCAATTGTGAATGAGAGTTCACTCATGATTTGACTCTCTGTTTGTCTATTATTGCTGTATAGGAATGCTTGTGATTTTTGCATGTTGATTTTGTATCCTGAGACTTTGCTGAAGTTGCTTATCAGCCTGAGGAGATTTTGGGCTGAGACAATGGGGTTTTCTAAATACACAACCATGTCATCTGCAAACAGAGACAATTTGACTTCCTCTTTTCCTAAGTGAATACGCTTTATTTCTTTCTCTTGCCTGATTGCCCTGGGCAGAACTTTCAATACTATGTTGAATAGGAGTAGTGAGAGAGGGCATCCTTGTCTTGTGCCAGTTTTCAAAGGGAATGCTTTCAGCTTTTGCCAATTCAGTATGATATTGGCTGTGGGTTTGTCATAAATACCTCTTATTATTTTGAGATACATTCCATCAATACCTAGGTTATTGAGAGTTTTTAGCATGAAGGTGTGTTGAATTTTATCACAGGCCTTGTCTGCATCTACTGAGATAATCATGTGGTTTTTGTCATTGGCTCTGTTTATGTGATGGATTACATTTATTGATTTGCATCTGTTGAACCCACCTTGCATCCCAGGTATGAAGCCAACTTGATCATCATGGATAAGCTTTTTGATGTGCTGCTGGATTCTGTTTGCTAGTATTTTATGGAGGATTTTTGTATCAATGTTCATCAGGGATATTGGACTGAAATTTTCTTTTTTGTGTGTATCTCTTCCAGGTTTTCATATCACTATGATGCTGGTCTCATAAAATGAGTCAGGGAGGAGTCCCTCTTTTTCTATTGTTTGGAATAGTTTCAGAAGGAATGGTACCAGCTCCGCTTTGTACCTCTGGTATAATTCGGCTGTGAATTTGTCTGGTCCTGGGCTTTTTACTGTTGGTAGGCTATTAATTGCTGCTTTAATTTCAGAACTTGTTATTGGTTTATTCAGGGATTCTACTTCTTCCTGGTTTAGCCTAGGAGGGTGTATGTGTCCCAATTTATCCATTTCTTCTAGATTTTCTAGTTTATTTGCATAGATATGTTTACAGTAGGTCGGGTATGGTGGCTCACACCTGTAATCCCAGCACTTTGGGAGGCCAAAGCGGGTGGATCATGAGGTCAGGAGATTGAGACCATCCTGGCTAACACAGTGAAACCCCACCTCTAATAAAAATACAAAAAAATTAGCCAGGCATGGTGGTGGGCGTCTGTAGTCCCAGGTATTCGGGAGGCTGAGGCAGGAAAATGTCATGAACCTGGGGGCAGAGCTTGCAGTGAGCAGAGATCGCGCCACTGCACTGCAGCCTGGGTGACATAGTGAGACTCTGTCTCAAAAAAAAAAATGTTTATAGTATTCTCTGATGGTAGTTTGTATTTCTTTGGGATCAGTGGTGATATCCCCTTTACCATTTTTTAGTGTGCTCGTTTGATTCTTCTCTGTTTTCTTCGTTAGTAGTCTGGCTAGTGGTCTTTCTATTTTGTTAATCTTTCCAGAAAACCAGCTCCTGGATTCATTGATTTTTTGAAGGGTTTTTCGTGTCTCTATCTCCTTCAGTTCTGCTCTGATCTTAATTATTTCTCGTCTTCTGCTAGCTTTTGAATTTGTTTGCTCTTGCTCGCTGTTCCTTTTAATTGTGATGTTAGGGTGTCGATTTAAGATCTTTCCTGCTTTCTCCTGTGGGCATTTAGTGCAATAATTTTTCCTCTAAACCCTGCTTTAGCTGTGTCCCAGAGATTGTGGTAGGTTGTGTCTTTGTTCTCATTGGTTTCAAAGAATATCTTTATTTCTTCCTTCATTTCATTATTTACCAGTAGTCATTCAGGAGCAGGTTGTTGAGTTTCCATGTAGTTGTGCTCCCACAGCTACCCTTTCCCCGAGGTGCTCTGTTGCAGGGAGATGGGAGTTTGGTCTATAAGTCCCCAACTGGGGCTGCTGCCTTTCTTTCAGAGATGTCATTCCCAGAGAGGAGGAATCTGGAGATACAGTCTGGCTACAGCAGCTTTGTCAAGTTGCAGTGGGCTCTGCCCAGTCGGAACTTCCCGGTGGCTTTGTTTACGCTGTGAGGGGAAAACCACCTACTCAAGCCTCAGTAATGGCAGACTCTCCTCCCCCATTTAAGTTCGCGCATCCCAGGTCGAGTTCAGATTGCTGTGCTGGCAGCGAGAATTTCAAGCCCATGGATCTCAGCCTGCTGGGCTCTATGGGGGTGGGATCTGCTGAGCTAGACCACTTGGCTCCCTGGCTTCAGCCCCCTTTCCAAGGGAGTGAAAGGTTCTGTCTTGCTGGCATTCCAGGCACCACAGAAAAAAACTCCTGCAGCTAGCTCGGTGTCTGCCTAAATGGCTGCCCAATTTTGTGCTTAAAACCCAGGGCCCTGGTGGTGTAGGCACCAGAGAGAATCTCCTGGTCTGCCGGTTGCAAAGATGGTGGGAAAAGCATAATATCTGGGCCAGAGTGTACCGTTCCTCACTGCACAGTCCTTCATGGCTCCCCTTAGCTAGCGGAGGGAGTTCCCTAATCCCTTGTGCTTTCTGGGTGAGGCAAGGCCCCACCCTGCTTCTGCTCACCCTTCATGGGCTGTACCCGCTGTCTAACCAGTCCCAGTGAGATGAGCAGGGTACCTCGGTTGGAAATGCAGAAATCACCTGTCTTCTTCATTGGTATTGCTGGGAGTTGCAGACCAGAGCTGTTCCTATTTGTCCATCTTGCCATCCACAACCCTGACTGTTTTTTTGTTTTTTGTTTTTAATGTAAAAGGACTCTAGTATAATAAACGGATAATAATTTATCCCTTTGTTATACCAAGTTTAAGCATTTGTTCTGAATGATTTGAAAGGGATCGGCTGTAGCTTACATGAGTACATGGACACCAATAACATGCTTCTTAAGTCCACAGCCAAAGAATGAATTGAATCAATTTTCTAATGCATGTGACTGATTTTCATTCAGTGAGCTAATGGATACTTGATGTATTTATTCTAACCTAATATAGTTTTTCAAGTGAATATAAAGTATTTTAATGCTTCTAACTATAGAAATATTTGACTCAGTGCCATCACCTGATGTACTACTTCTTAGTTTTTCAGGCAAGTCTATTTTGGGGTTCAGTTGACATCAGAAAATTCCAGAGGTATACAGAGGGACAAGAACATGTTTGGTAGCATTTTGACCAACTTTAATATGGTGCAAGATTATATCTTAATCTTTCCTACTATTAGTGGTCAAAAGTTTAACAGACTTTAATAAATCACAAATCTAGGATTCCTTCTGGCAAGTTCTCGGTATAGAACTCCTTTCCCAGCACCAAAACATAATTACCAACCCTAAAATATATTTCATTTTGGGGCTGGGAAAGGAGATGAAAGATTGGACCCTAAAACTTCAAATGCTTAAGGAAGGTAACTGATTCTACTCCTCAGGACTCCTTTGGTCTCAGTCACCATCTAGCTTCCTTCTCTCAACTCCAGATGTGCAAATGACTAATGCCTAACTGATAAGCGAGGAAGAGAGAACTGGTAACAAGTAAATACTTGTTGATTGAGAAGATGCGATAATATGGAAAAAAGAATGGAAAGATAGGAAGTGGTTTGGTACCTAAACAATTTACATGAAAATAACCTAAAATTAAGTGAAGGCCCATCCTCCTAAATTCAGTTCCAACTTGAACTACCCAAATCAAACCCTGCAGACACCAGGTTTAGCTGGTACCTACATTCTCCTTTCCAGCTTTATTGAGGTGTAATTGACAAATACTAATTATATATATATTTAAGGAAATATATATATATTGAAAGAAATATATATATATTTAAGGAAAACCATATGATGTTTTGATAAACATTGTGAGATGATTACCAGCATCAAGCTAATTAATATATCCATCACCTCACATTGTTTGTTGCAAGAATGCTTAAGATTTACTTTCTTATTTCTGGTATACCCTAGAGTATTATTAATTATAGTCACCATGCTATACATGAGATATTCAGAATGTATTCATACTGCATAACTGAAACTTTTTATCATTCTTCTAACATCTCACCATTTCTCCCACTCTCTAGCCCCTGGCAACCACCATCCTACTCTCTGTATCTGTAAGTTCAACTTTTTAGATTCCATACATAAGTGAGATCAAGTAGTATTTGTCTTTCTGTGCCTGCTTATTTCACTTAGCATAACATCCTCCAGTTTCATCCACGTAGTCATACATGGCAGGATTTTCTTCCCTTTTTAAGGCTGAATAATATTCCATTGTGTGTATAAATATGTCTCTCTGTGTATATATATTTATATGTACACACACACGGAGACATATGTATCACATTTTCTTTATCCATTTATCTGTTGATAAACACAGACTGATTTCATATATTGGCTAATTGTGAATAATGCTGCAGTGAACATAGGTACACAGATACCTTGAAAAGGAAGAAGTAAAATTGCCTCTGTTTGCATATGACACAATCTTACATATAGAATACCCTAAAGACTTCACCAAAAAACTGTTAGAAGTAATAAACAAATTCAGTAACATTGCAGAATACAAAATCAACATTAAAAATCAATTACATTTCTATATACTAACAATTATAAAAAAATAATAAGAAAGTGATCTACTTACAATAGCATCTCAAGAACAAAGAAACAAACAATATAACCTTAAGGATAAATTTAACCAGTGAGTCGAAAGTACATTGGAAAACTAGTACACTGAAAACTAGAAAACACTGTGGTGCCTACCTTTAAAGTAATGTGCTTTGGGGATTTAAAGTAACAGCAAACAAGAGTTTCTTAAAATATCATCCAAAGAGAAAGTCTACTTACTACTTTTTTTTCATGCCTTCACAAACATACTAAATAGATCCTGAGGAAGCCTAAAGAATGAATGCTTCATTCACGTAACTAGTTTTATCTTTACTGGAAGCCCTGGAGGAGAAGGCATCTGAAAGTGTGTAGTTTGCTTCACTGGGGAAAATCCCCCACAGTGGGAAATTACATGAGGCTTAATGCTGTATGAAATGAGAAAGCAGAAAAAGATATTTTTCAAAAGGCATTCCAAAGAACAGGATAGTAAGTCTTACTATGAATAATTACATTCTCTTCTCATAATCGCTCTTTCCCTTTCCATCCAAGAGTGGATATACAATTTCCTTTTGGGGTTACATCACCAATTGGAAAAATGGTTCACAATCCCTGTGTCTCCAAATATTGCTGGAAGTCCCTATGCATGAAGTGAATCTTGAACCTTTTCCCTCAGTTTTAATTCAGCTTTGGTGGGGACTAGGGTGCTCTTGGCTACATGGCTTGACATTTGTTCCATCAGCCTCCAAAGAGGTGTTTGTTTCCTCTGCTCTGACACATTATCTTGGATGACAGAAGACATCTTCAAATCAATTGATGGAAGATTGAGAAAAAGAGAACTTCAGGGCCAGGTGCTGTGACTCATGCCTGTAATCCCAGCACTTTGAGAGGCCAAGGTGAGTGGATCGCTTGAGCTCAGGGGTTTGAGACCAGCCTGGGCAATGTAGCAACACCCCATCTCTACAAAAAATACAAAAATTAGCCAGGTGCAGTGGCATATGCCTGTAGTCGCAGCTACTCGTGGCGGCGGGGGAGGGGTGCGGTGGGAGGATTGCTTGAGCCCGGGAGGCAGAGGTTGTACAGTGACCTTAGATTGCACCACTGCACTCCAGCCTAGGCGACAGAGCAAGACCCTGCCTCAAAAAAAAGAAAAAAAAAAAGAAAAAAGAAAAGAAAAGAATTTTGAGCTACCTAATCCTTATTGTGAAAGACAAGCAATTTAGTGTTTGGTATATGTGGCAACTGTAATTGGTTTAGTTTTCAGTAGTTCATCTCTAAGGCAGTCTTGCTTTGAGGAACTGGAAACTTCAACTGACTATTTACAGGGAATAGAAACAATCACTACATAGGAATGAAAATGTTAAGCTTAGTTTGCCTGTGGTAAAACACTCAAAATCATTTGATTTCACGGGCTTAATTTTATAATCCTGTTCTACCACTGAGTGTTTTCTTACTGGATTTCGGCTATCATAAATGTATTGCTAGATATCCAGAGGATAAATGTTTATATGTTGAACATGGAATAATTCAAAATGGTTTCTTATACAGAATTCACTCTGAGATTTACATTAATTGAATGCAATAGAAATATAGTAATATTTCTGAGTAATTTGGATTTTGCTTACTAATCCATTCTTATCAACTCATCCAGTAAGAGGAGCACATTTTTTGGTTTACTTGTTTTTGGTAACAAGTAAGAAATAAAGTATTTGGATAGATGTTACAGACATTACCACTTTCTGATGGCATATGTTCCTTCTAATATTAAAGAATAGAAATGGTAGTTTTTTCTACTGAATCATAATGTATTGACTATCTGAGAAAAATGTTGATTAGCTATATTGTGTTGAGTAACGTTTTCTTAAAAAGTCTCCAAACAGTTTGAGACAGTCACAGTAACAGTACTATTATCACCTGATGAGCATCATAGGAGGCATGAAAAAATAGATAAGACAGTCAGGAATCAAAGAACGTGCATGGGATTTACAGTTAGTCACACACAGAGAAATGTTTAATTTCACATCAGTTCACATCTGATTCCCTTTCTTATAAAGCCACATTTTCAGAATCACAGTTGAGTATGGTGAAAATAAGCAGAGATTAGGTTTTCAAATTACCTATAATCTGCATTCATAAGTGCTCTAGTTCACCCAGAAAGAAAATACTTGGATGACTGTCATAAATCAGTTCCAATGTTGTTCGTCATGCCTCTCCATTCTCTCCTCTGTGCACCCCACAGTCTGGCATTTTAGCAGTCTTCGTCCCTCAGAGAGGCCCTGTTCCTTTTCAGCTCTACAGCTTTGCACTGCAGCTTGGAATGTTTTTCTCTAACCTTGACTTTTTCACCCTTGCTCATCATTCAAGATTCAAAGTGCAATATATAAATGCTTGAACTTTGGAGCCTTCCTCCTCCTTCTTACAAAAGCTTACAATTAAGCAACTGTGGTTTTCTTTAATCTTTGGCATTTTATTCTATCCATTATTGTTTTAGAACACTCAGAGAAGAGAATTAAAGGGTCAAGAATCTTGTGGCTACATTTTGTTAACCGATTCCCTGATTCAAAGTATAAACTGAAATATGTATTTTCACTGAAAATTAGGTCAATATGCAATCTGTTTTTTATTCATTTATTCCTGAGTTCCCACTATGTGCCAATTTCTGTGATGGCACTAGAAAATAAACACAATGTAGTGTTACTAAACAGACCTAGTTTTATATGGTTCTCAACAAGTTTACAGTTTAGAAAAGGGACACAGACAAATGAACAATTTTAATAATATGAAGTATTGCAAAAGGAACTACTGTAGGCAAGTAGAGGTTTTGTAATAATTTACAAAGTACAGGGTAACCAATTTATTGATGGCAAGATGCTTGAAATTTGTGGATGGTAGAGCCTTTAATAGTGTGTTATCTATAGGAGTTGGCAATTGATTGGATTTTAGGGGAGAGAAACAGAGAGGTGAAAAGAAGAGATGAGAAGAGAGGAAGGAGAAGAGAGAAGAGGAGAGAACAGAAGATGACACAAATGAATTCAAAACACAGCTAGGATTGCTGAGCTGAGTGAAAATGCCATTCAATATAAGAGATGTGACATATAATCACATAATAAATATAGCAATCATATGACCAAAATATACCGCATTAATTCGCCTTGTTAGCTCTTGAGTATCTTTGAGCTTGTCAGGGTATGTGTCTTGATTTCTGGTTTGGGAATACATTTACCATAATACTTAGTATAGCACATAGAGTATTTAGGTTCATACCTCGTAACTGCAGGTTGGTAAAATGCCACTGTTCAATCTGATGGCATTTAAGAGAAGGACACAAATGAAGACTCCTGATGACCCTTCTTAGGGGACAAATTCTTTTAGTACAAAGGGTCCACTAAGAGGCCAAAAAAACAAAAAAAGTCAGTACCATTACTCTGAAGATTCTAACCTCTCCCTAAGACACTGTCTTTGTGGACACATTTTCTACAAAGCAAATTTGAGTTAAGCTTCTCTAAGCTTTCAGTAAAGACATTAGCTTAGTTAGCATATTAATTAAGACAAGTTCAAATGCCCTCTTCCCTTCGTTGCCATGTAATAATTATATGCTCAGCATTTGTCCAGCACAGTTCCATTATGTAAAAGCTGTCTGTCTGAGCTTGCTGGCACTCATAGTCCTGCCCTAAAATTACTGAAGTATGTTAAAGATTCCTGGCCATTGGATGTTTTATTTTTTATACTATGTAATTGAATTTTGAATGTATATTATGTGATTAAGGATTTAGAATACTGCAAGGTCTGTCAGAATCTCTTAATGTGAATGATAATGTTGTACTATTCATGCTGATAATTTAAGTCTATTGTTTATTGCCACTGAAATTCTTCCTCATCCCCTTAGAATGGAGATACTTTCCATTACTACCACTGATGTTTATTTGAACAGCTCATTTAAATTCTGTCTTCTGAATTGCTTGCAAGGAAGAAAATATCTAGAATAGTTTTAAAGACTCTGGAGTCATTCTAAAGTCTTTTTAGATTGAGATGGGGAATAAGTACATAAAGCATATAGACAGATGCATACTCTTAACTTCGTTTTGAAAGATACAAAGTTCTGTAATATTTACTGTGACTTTATCATTTATTAGAATAAAGTAATATTGTTTCTCCACCAAAGAACTATGTAAATAAAATGCATAGCATTGCCACAGACAATATTTATTTCAGCTTTTCATGTATGTGTATGTTGATATATACATAACACACACACACACACATCAGCTTATTTCTAAATGTGCTCTGCACTGCAAATCTTTCCAAAACTAATTTAAAAGGCAATCTGAAAAAGAATATCTTTAACTATTTCTTTCCTTTCATAAAGAGTTTTGGGAGACAGCTAAGGATATTTTTATCTTTCCTTCTAAAGTATTCAACTATTTGAACAGGTTAAATAGAAACTAAAGCAAATCAATGTAATAAATACTGATGATAATACAGACACGGAGGTTCACTTAGTGGTAAACTCGGTGATAGTTTTCTTAAACTCTTTATTTATTCTTTATTATTTATTTATTTTAAAACTAAAGTTTTCTTAAGAAAAACATATAAATTAACATGTATATTTTTGTTCTCTTTAAACTCAGTTATTCTTTTTTTAACCAGAGTAGCAAGGAATAAAATTAGAATAGGTTCAAATATTAGTATTTTAATTGTAGATTATTTCTGTATTTAATTACAAATAAATTTGAAAAAAAAAAAAAAAGACTTACATGCTGGTAAAGGCAAAGGTTTTCAGACTATAGAATGTCCTATATTTCAGTCCGTCAAGACCTGAGGCTCTGAACTCAGACCTCAGGCTACATGGTTCTATCCCTGTTATCTTGTTTACACCTGCTAAATTCTTTCCCCAGAAGACTAAATTGACTAAGGCATTTTGCACATCTCTCCCTCTCTCTCTCTCTTTCCCTCTGTCCTTTTTTTTTTTTTTTTTTTTTTTTTCAGATGGAGTCTTCCTCTGTCGCCCAGGCTGAAGTGCAGTGGCACAATCTCGGCTCACTACAACCTCTGCTTCCTGAGTTCAAGCAATTCTCCTGCCTCAGTCTCCCGAGAAGCTGGGATTACAGGTGCCTATCACCACACCCAGATTTTTTTTGTATCTTTAGTAGAGATGGGGTTTCACCAAGTTGGCCAGGCCGGTCTTGAACTTCTGACCTCAAGTGATCCACCTGCCTCGGCCTCCCAAAGTGCTGGGATTACAGGTGTGAGCCACCGCGCTTGGCCTGCACATCTCTTAAACAGGTTATACCTAATACATCAATATTTGACCCTAAATTAGGAATTTTTACCTCCCACCTGGGAACTTTCTAATGTAATGGCTGACCTGCTGGTTGGAGACACTCTCCATCTTTCCCAGGCCAATAATTCTCTGAAATACATTTGACTTCATTACCCCTTTCAGTACTGTTCCTTGGGTAGATCCTATTCTCTTCTCAAAACTACCATTGCAAAACATTAGTGATGATGATGATGATGTCCACAAGGTCAACCATACCTTTCAGACTCATTTTATGCCTAGATTTATCATGCCTTGAGCCCAAGTTGCACCACTTAAAAGACTTAGTTCAAAGCAAGAACTGAAATGAATGCTTATAGACTAAAGGCATGGCTTCCAGCTTGAAGATTTAAACATTATCATGGCACAGCAGTAATAACGCATCAGGAACTCTTGATAAACCCATCTCAAGAAGTCATTTGTGATATTTTTCCTGACCCTCCCACCAAGTCAGGTAAATGAACTTTATGCTCTCTTCGCTCATAAACACCTCTATTATTCTAAAATCAAGTTTAAAAACTAAAATAAAACTAAAAGATTGGGTAAATTTATCTCCTCAACCTTGTCAAATCAATAAGGAAGCATTTACTAAAATGCTTACTAAAATACTAAAGTAAAAGCTTTACTAAACAAGAGGAGTGTATTTGCAACTACTTTCAGGCACTTTATGAACAAAATTACAAACATATGTGAAATACACACATATACATATATATAATTTTGAATTGTGTATATATAATTTTATAATATATGTGTGTGTATATTTATAATGATTTTAAAAATATTTCTTAGAAAAAGAGCAGTATTTGGGTCCTGGCTCCACTAATCCTAGCTGTGAGACCTTGGATAAGTAACTTAACCTCACTTAATAGCCTAGTTTCCTTTTTTATAAGATGAGGAAATAATTCCTTGGAGTATTATTGGGTGGAGTTTAAATAAGCACATGTAAATTTAAAGTACTACATCCATGAAAAGTCAACATATTATATTTCACAAAGTAAAGTTAAAACAATTTTGAGAGAAAGCTGTCAGTGAGTTAAAGTGGCTGAAACAGATTTGACAAAAATCCAGCAAAAATATGACTTTCATAAAGGGCTTTAAGTAGTTGGTTAATGTAAAACAGATAATAAAGATCTTCCATTTTGTGTGTGTGTGTATGTGTGTGTGTGTGTGTGTGTGTGTGTGTGTGTGTGTGACAGAGTTTTGCTCTTGTTGCCCAGGCTGGAGTGCAATGGCACTGTCTTGGCTCACTGTAACCTCTGCCTGCCGGGTTCAAGTGATTCTCTTGCCTTAGCCTCCCAAGTAGCTGGGACTACAGGTGCCCACCACCATGCCTAGCTAGTTTTTGTATTTTTAGTAGCGACGGGATTTCACCATGTTGTCCAGGCTGGTCTCCAATTCATGACCTCAGGTGATCCTACCTCAACCTTCCAAAGTACTGGGATTATAGGAGTGAGCCACTGTGCCTGGCCTATAATAAAGGTCTTAATGCAACCTGCTGGCATGATTTTGATCATTTGCTGAAATTAGAGTTTGGTGTATACTTTGCCCATTGCCAGCAACTATTTTTTTCTTTTTTTCCCCCCCTCTATCATCTTGTAACTAGCAAGTATTTTAACAATATATTTTTTTTGCTGATGCAATTGCTAGGTTTAAATTCTTTTATTAAGCTGGTCTAAAATAAAAAAGATACAAGTTATCACTTCTGGCCAGTTTCACTGCCTCTCGTTTTATGTGATGAGGTGTACTGTTTCACCGCATAGTTGACATGGCCATTACAATTAGATCCAGTGCACAGGAGAGAGGAAAACAAGACAAACTTCATCAGCAACTGGACTTGCAGTTAGTGATGAGATCAAACACTTCACTGAATGTGGCCATGGAAAAAATCCTACTCAAAGAGAAATTAAAATAACAGCAGTTAAGCGTTAACACTGGGGTAAGGCAAGGCAAGAAATTCCACTGCAGTTATTAAAAGACTTTCAATTTGATTAAACATGACAACACCACACAAGGGTCAAAGCTAATATTTTTTTTTAAAGGGAAGAATAAAACACCAGAATGCAATGGGCTTGGATGACTGATTTCCTTTCTATGCTTGTTCTTGATCAGCTTGTGTATTTGAATTCTGGGCTTCAGCTTTATTATAAATAATTCCTCAGTCACAATTTTTTAAAAAATTTCTTTGCAGAAGAAGCCAAATTATCCTTGTTTGCAGATGGTATTATCTTATATTTGGAAAAACCTAAAGACTCCACCAAAAAATTATTGGATAAGTTTAGATTGATAAACAAATTCAGTAAAGTTGCAGGATACAAAATCAACATGCAAAAATTAGTAGCACTTCTATGTGCCAATAGCAAATAATCTGAAAAAGAAATCAAGAAAGTAACCCTGTTTACAACGTTACAAATAAAATATGTAGGAATTAACCAAAGAAATGAAAAATCACTACAATGAAAACTATAAAATACTGATGCAAGTATTCTATGTTAAAGGATTGAAAGTATCAATGTTCTTAAAATGTCCATAACCCAAAGCAATCTAAAGATTCAATCTCTATCAAAATACCACTGATATTCTTCATAGAAATATAAAAATAATCCTAAAATGTTTATGGAACACGAAAGACTCAGAATAGCCAAAGCTACCCTGAGCAAAAAGAAGAAAATTAGAAGAATCACATAACCTAATTTCAAATTATACTACAGAGTTATATTACCCAAAACAGCATGGTTCTGGGATAAAAAGAGACAAATAGGTCAATGGATCAGAACAGAGAACCCAGAAATAAATCCATACATCTACAGTGAACTTATTTTTGACAAAGGTGCCAAGAAAATACATTGGGGAAAGGACAGTTTCTTCAATAAATAATAAATCATTTTAATAATTTTATTTATTTATTTATTTTTATTTTGTTTATTTTTAACCAATTATATTTAATAATTTATTTTTCACCATTTATCCTGGGAAATAATTTATTATTTATATTTATGATTCTGGGAGAACTAGATAACTACATGTAGAAGAATGAAACTAGACCCCTATCTCTTGACATAAAAAAAATCAAATCTAAATTGGTTAAAAACTTAAATCTAAGACTTTAAACTATGAAACCACTAAAAAAAAAATGGGAGAAACTCAAAGTCTTTGGACTGAGTAAAGATTTCTTCATACTCCAAAGCACAAGCAACCGAAACAAAAAGGGGCAACAAAAAGGATCACATCAAATTAAAAAGTGTCTGCACAGCAAAGGGACCAATCAACAAAGTGAAGAGACAACACATGGAATGGGAGAAAATATTTGCAAACTGTTCATCTGACAAGAGATTAATAACCAGAATATGTAAGGAGCTCAAACAACTAAGTTGGAAAAAAAAATCTAATAATCTGATTTGAAAATGGGCAAAAGATCTTAATAGGTGGTTCTCAAAAAAAGATACACAAATGGCAAAAAGGAATATGGAAAGATGCTCAACATCACTGATCATCAGAGAAATGTAAATCAACACCACAATGAGATATCATCTCACTCCCGTTAAAATGGCTTTTATCCAAAATACAGGAAATAGTGAATGCTGGCAAGGATGTGGAGAAAGGGGAATGCTCATACACTGTTGGTGTGATTGTAAATTAGTACACTCACTATGGACAACAAAAAAAAATTAAACATAGAACTATCATATGATCCAGCAATTCCAGTGCTAAGCATATCAAAGGAAATCAGTATATCAAAGAAATATCTGCACTCCCATGTTTACTGCAGCACTATGAAGAATAGCCAAGATTTGGAAGCGACCTAAGGGTCCATTCACAGATGAATGGATAAAGAAAATGTGGTACATATATACCATGAAGTACTATTCAGCTATAAAAGAGCATGAGATCCTGTCATTTGCAACAAGGATGAAACTAAACAACATTGTATTACTTGAAATAAGCCTGCCACAGAAAGATAAATTTTGTATGTTCTCACTCAATTGTAGAGGTAAAAATTAAAACAATTAAATTCATGGATATAGGATGATGGTTACTATAAGCTGGGAAGAGTCATGGGGTTGGGTTGAAATGGGGATGATTAATGGGTACAAAAATACAGTTAGATAGAATGAATAAGATCTAGGATTTGATAGCACACCAGAATGACTACAGTCAGCGATAATTTGTTGTACATTTTAGAATACATGAGGGAGTATAATACAACTGGAATGTCCATAACACAAAGAAATGATAAATGCTTGAGGTGGTAGATACCCCATTTACTCTGATGTGATTATAACACATTGTATGCCTCTATCAAAGTATCTTATACCACCATAAACATATGTACTTACTATGTACTCATGAAAATGTAAAAATCCTTAAAAAAGAAAATTACAAAAAGGGAAAGAAAACCATAGCAATCTGAAATCAGGCAAACAATTTACTTTGCTAAATTAAATTTTAAGATTGAACTCTGGATCAGTTTGTGTTGCTGTAGTCTCTCTTGAATTTATCAAACAGAAAATCATTCGTGGTAATTTAATTATGATGGAGCTGGAAGGCATAGATACTTGTGAATCTGCTACTTAAGACCTAAATTATTAATATGTTTTTTTATTTAGAATAAAATATATATTTGGGAAAAAAATCTCTTTCCTTCATTGACTCTCACCTCCTGCCTGTATCAGAGCAGTCACCAAGACTTGTCTTTTCACTTTTCCTTCTTTTCTGTTTTTACTCTATTTCAAATTATTTTCTTCCTCTTCACTTCTACAGCTGTCATTACTTTATTAATTTGCACCTGACCATCCACTGCAATTCATCTTGCTCACTAGAATCTTCCTAAAGCATCTATAAAGATACTCTGTAGGAGTATCTTTATGATACTCTCTTGAAAAAAAGACACAATAAAGTCTTCACTGGCAATTGATTCAGATTCATGCTCTACACCTTGGTATTCAAGGCCTCTCTCAGTTTATCTCACTGTCTTTTTCCTGTTTTATCATCGATTATTTCACAATGGATTCCACAATCCCATCTGCACTAGCATTTATACATACCACACTCATCTTTGCCTGCGTACCTTTGGACATAGTGTCCCATCCACCTAAGATGCATCCTGCTTTTCATCAGCTAAACCAAATTCTATACTTCCTTCAAGTCTCCGTTTAAAATCCAATTCCTTCAAGAAGCCTTCCTTAGATAAGTCAGTGAACAACTACAGGTTTACACTAAAGTCATATTCCAGTTCTTAATTCCTGTAATATATTCTCCTCACCTCAAAACACTTCAGGGTTTCTCAAACTTATTCCCCTAGAAAAGTTCTCCTAAGCCATGTTACTCTTGTAGAAAGAGCATGAGATACTGATTTAATTCACTCATACAAAACTAGGAACATCCTTGCTAGCAAATTGTAAATACACACATGTCTATTACACAATATAAAATGGTAACCAAGAGCATTTGTGTTCAAGAAAAAGATAACTAGTTATTAACATCACTAGATAGCTATTCCTAAATTTTTACATTGACAATTACTTGTTTTTTGTTCCTTCATCTTAGTGTCAGTTTGTATTCTGTGAGAAAACTGATAGCAGCCATCATGGCTTGAGATAAAATTAATAAAATAAAAGTCTGATCATGAGGTCAGGAGATCGAAACCATCCTGGTGAACACGGTGAAATCCCATCTCTACTAAATCTACAAAAAATTAGCCAGGTGTGGTGGCGGGCGCCTGTAGTACCAGCTACTTGGGATGTTGAGGCAGGAAAATGGCATGAAACTGAGAGGCAGAGCTTGCAGTGAGCAGAGATCGCGCCACTGCGCTCCAGTCTGGGCGACAGAGTGAGACTCCTCCTCATAAAAAAAAAAAGAAAAAAAAATATGGAGACCGCCTGCCATCACCCCAAGGAGACAGCGGTACATAGGTTTGGAGGGTTTTGTTGGAGTGCTGGCTCCTCTTTGTGTGCTTGGGAAGTTACTTTACCTCTACGAGCCTCATTTTATTTATGGGAGTAATAGGAGGTTAATAATACTGGACTTGGGAAAGGATTAAGTGATATATGAAAATCCCTTATTAGTTAGCATAGCCTTGGTGGCTGTAGCTGATTGGCTTTAGTAGAAGTTCACAGGTCTCTGTTCACCACTCTTGCATTTTTCTATCCCCAAGGAAGTGGAGTGCTGCTAATGGGGGATGTTTCTTTGTCTGATGTAAGGGCCAAGAATCAGGGAGTGCAGTCTCTGTTTTCTTTTATCTTCCTTCAGAGTCAGATATTAACAGATCCCCAGGTTGCTCTCTTCCAGGAGCCTGGAGAAGGAAAGTATCACCCAAGGTCCTCTCAGCCCTGTCTCTGGCTCAATTACCATGACCCTTTGTCCCTGTTTTATTCCCACATAATTTCTATTTTTATAATTTTCTCTTTGTCTCCATCCTACTTCTTAAGTCTCTCTCTTTTTCTGTTGGACTCTTTATTTCTGTCTCTAACTCTGTCTCTTTATGTCTGTCTCCCTCTGCATCTCTCTTCCTATTTCTGCCTTTTTGTTTTGTTTTGTTTTTCTTTCTCTAGCTTTCTATCTCTGTCTGTCTCTATTTTTTCCTTTTTTGTGTGTTTGTCTCTATCTTCCTCCAGTTTTATGTATCTCTTACTCTTTTAAATGTTCTTTATTATATTATTTGTTATTCTCGTCTACTCTTTCCTAATTTCAATGCAGCTTTATTTAATTTTTAAAAATTACTATGGTAGGCTGGGCGTGGTGGCTCACGCCTGTAATCCCAGCACTTTGGGAGGCTGAGGTGGGTGGATCACGAGGTCAGGAGATTGAGACCATCCTGGCTAACATGGTGAAACCCCGTCTCTACTAAAAATACAAAAAATTAGCTGGGCGTGGTGGCGCGCGCCTGTAGTCCCAGCTATTCGGGAGACTGAGGCAGGAGAATCGCTTGAACCCAGGAAGAGGAGGTTGCTGTGAGCCAAGATTGCGCCAGTGAACTCCAGCCTGGGCGACAGAGCGAGCCTTTGTCTAATAAATAAATAACTGTGGTAAGGTCTGAGTCTTAGGTTCAGCCTTAGAAAAAGTAACCAGTACTGATGTTCATCCTCCTGTGTTTCAAGGACATTCACTCTGCCCTTGGATAGGAAATAAATTCTTCTTAGGGACCAGATGAACTCCTAGAATTCTGTGCTTTTGTTTTGTTTTGTTTCTATTGATGGGTAGGTGGTACAATATCTCAGCAAATACTTCATTTTTGGTTTGCTTTATGTACATGTTCTGTATTCCTTCCATGGATCTCAAGAAAAGATTACTGTGACAGGATACAACAGATATGTTTTTGGCAAAATAATGATGATAGCTTATATTTATGAAACAAAATGTGCCAGACACTATTTTAAGTATTTTCCTTTTATCAGCTCATCTAATCCTCACAAATACACCATAAATTGGTATTACTAGGACCATTGCAGCGAGGTTCAGTGTGTTGCCTAAGATCATACACTAGTAAGTTATGTCCAGACCTTATATCCAGAGTCTGGCTTCTTTTTTTTTTGAGACGGAGTCTTGCTCTGTTACCAGGCTGAAATGCAGTGGTGTGATCTCTGCTCAGTGCAATCTGTGCCTCCTGGGTTTGAGCGATTCTCCTGCCTCAGCTTCCTGAGTAGCTGGGACTACAGTCATGTGCCACCACACCCAGCTAATGTTTGTATTTTTAGTAAGGACGGGGTTTCACCATGTTGGCCAGGATGGTCTCCATCTCTTGACCTTGTGGTCCACCTGCCT
>NW_012114733.1:1332200-1333759 GCF_000951035.1 Colobus angolensis palliatus | reverse complement strand
CATGAAATAAAACTAATTGGTAGATAAAATATGTGAAGAGTGGTAAAAATAATTTATGATAATGTCTTATTATTTTTAAAGACAACATTTTACCTAAAAATCACTTCCTTTCACTTACATGGACACAGTGTCATTGCTACTGCTTGGTTCGTAGCTTAATCTGAATGAAAACCCTTAGTAGGAAAAACAGTAAAAATGCAACTGGATTAGTCATAAATAATAATCACTTCCATTTACATAACGCCTTTGGAAAGGTCTCTAGAAACTCGCTAACTTTTGAAGTCATGCATCAGATTACAAAAGCAAAACATTCTGCTAATGTGATGTTGAGGTTATAAATTTAAATACATTGAGGTCACCAAATGCAAGAGGTATGGTTCTCATTATGACATCTCGCCCACATAAGCATGCTATTTTTCTTAATATTCTTTATTTAAGAATTCAACTGCTACTGAAAATATTTTGTCTTTCTAAGTATTTAGCACAACAAAATGTAAACATTGTGGGATTGTTGTCTTCTATGTGTTGCTTTTTAAAATTATAGCATAAAATTGGTCCAATTTGAATTTTGATTGTTGCCTAGAGTCATGAACAAAATGAAAATGCTGATTCAGAAGACAAATAGAAATTTTATCTGCTCACTTCAGTTACTTTTATTTGCCTATTCCCTGCATTCAAGAATGAAGGAGGCACAGAAGGGAGAGTAGTACAGGAAGACTGTCTATCATGTTTGAAATACTGTGTTAGGTGCTTTGCCCATGTTAATTCATCAATTGTGCTGCAATTCTACAAAATAGGTATTGGAATGTCTATTTTACAAGTGAGAAAATGGAGGCTTAGATTACGTGACTTGGCCAACATGAAAATACTAAGGGAATGCAAATCTAAATTTGTTAGTTTCTAATGTCTCCCACTCCTCTCACTAGATGGGGTAGGGGGAACAACCTACTAAGTATCTCTACCTACTGCCTGCCAATTTCTCAAATCAGGGTTGTAATTTAGAAATTAGGCATGGTTGTGAGATAGGTCATAGGAAAAATGCAAGGGCAAAATTTTAAGCACAAAGTTAAAATTTTCCAACATATTCCTCACAATTGACATCCAACATTTTAATTTAGGAACATATGGAGAAGGGTATGTGAGTCCAGTTGAGAAGAAAGCTGTGGGGTAAGACCATCTGCTTATGTGCACCAATTCAGTCACCTTCTGAAAAAATAATAAGCATGATGCAGTTTATCCAACAAGTTCACATAGCACTGGGTTAAGAAGGTTTCTCAAATAACAGAGCACTCTGTAATGAAAACATATTTTCAGATGTTATAACATTGTATACAATGATATATAGAACTCTGTATATAATGGAGCAAGTATCCATTTTTTCCAATAATGGAATAACGGGTGTATAGGATTCTTCCCAGAATCCTATACACCCATTTTATGCTATTAAGACTTAGAATTGTGTATTTTTTTTTTAATAGAGCTTGAAAGAATCTAATAGCAATTCCTTTCCCACTCCGAATCTTTCAGAAATGTGAACACTAAGGTCAGAGAGGTTAGTT
>NW_012114733.1:1326902-1332150 GCF_000951035.1 Colobus angolensis palliatus | reverse complement strand
ATAGCACTGGGTTAAGAAGGTTTCTCAAATAACAGAGCACTCTGTAATGAAAACATATTTTCAGATGTTATAACATTGTATACAATGATATATAGGACTCTGTATATAATGGAGCAAGTATCCATTTTTTCCAATAGATAGAACTTCCCAGAATCCTATACACCCATTTTATGCTATTAAGACTTAGAATTGTGTATTTTTTTTTAATAGAGCTTGAAAGAATCTAATAGCAATTCCTTTCCCACTCCGAATCTTTCAGAAATGTGAACACTAAGGTCAGAGAGGTTAGTTGAATGGTTAAGCTACTACGTGTCAGAGCCAAGACTAGAACCTGGGTTCACTTACTCTACTTGTTCAGATTTTATTGCCAGTTTCTGACCACTGCAAATATACTTTGCAAGGCCATTTCAGAGTTCCAGCATGCTTTACAACAGAAAAGTATTTCAGAAAAGTTTCGATAGTTGAATCCTATTTGGGATAGGCTGGAAGAGTTCATTATTTAAAGATACGTTTTTGGAATCCTTTCAGTAAGTAAAGAGTCTTACGTAACGTGAATATTATCTTTCTTATTTTAAGGCTAAAAGTTTATATGGTTGTGTTAAGCCATTTGTTCAGGAAAAAGAAGAGTGTGTGTGTATGTGTGTGTGTGTGTGAGAGAGAAAGAGAGAGAGAGGAAGAGGAGAAACAGAAAGCAAGTGTTGGTAGACATCAACTACTTGAAAGAGATTTTCCACAGTCTTTCTTGTATACTACACTTCTCTAGTTTTTTTCTTACCATATGGGCCACTCCTTCTTAATTATTTCTCTGCTGGATCCTCTTTTTTTTCTTTTTCAGTCCCCTAAATATAGAAATATGCCAGGGCTCAGACTTCAGTCTTTCTTCTCTTTCCTCCTTAACATGTAGGTTATCTGACTGAACCCAATATAATCTGTAGGCTGTTAACTTCAAGCACTGAACTTTCTACTGAAATCTAGACTCATGTAGCTGACAATATACTTGATATTTCTACTTTGTTACCTAGTAGCTGTTTCATATTCAGCATATCACAACCAAATTCTTGATCTTCCATCTCCCATCTCCTGTGTCTAATGTTCTTTATTGCACGGCTAGTCACCCAGTTGCTCAGGCCAGAAACCTTGAAATTATTCTTGACTCCATTCTTTCATTCAGGCAATTAGGGAATCTTGTATGATTTACTTTCGGATACAATACATCCAGGGTCTAACTTCCCAACACTATCACCACAGCACCCAAGTTCACCCCAAGTTCTTGTGTGGAAAATGACAAGAATCATGTTGTTTCTCTAATTCCACGTTTGTCCTGTATTCTCCATTCACACAGTAGTGAAAATTGTCTCCTACTCAAAATTCTCCAACGAGTTTCTAATCACACTTGAAATGAATTCCAAAGAACTTACTATGGTGTACAACGCTGCTTCCCTAATTTATTCGTTGGTCTCTGCTCAATTGATTTCTGAAAGGCCATTCATGAATATATATATATATATTATATATAATACTACATATTATATATGTATTTATACACACATATAAAAATATCCATGAAAGAGTAGTCTTCCCTTACTTAACTGTAACTATTTACCTTATTTCTCTCTGATTAATGTTCTCTCTATGTAATTCTGAATTGCCTTCCCCACTAAAATAATGTGAGCTTCATGAGGGCAGGGACTTTGTTTTGCTCACTTCTTTGTTTTGTTTTGTTCACTTCTACACATTAAATACCAACCTCTAATAGATACTTGTTGAAGAAACAAACTGATAATTAATGCATGTTCTTATATGTCAAATCTCATGGACCTTGGAACACACAGCTAAAAATTCAGCATATTAATATAAGTAATTGTCATCAAGGTGCATTTTATTTGCAGTATTCCATAAAGGAATGCACAGGGCAACTTTTCTTGAATTAACCATATAATCAATATGTTTTACCTCTACTCTTAAACCATATCAACTAGCATAACTATAAATGTTGGGCTGATGCTTAACATGTGCATACATACACATAGTCACACATTATCCCAAATCAATAAGCATGGGGAAATGAAGCTTTCTTTGATCCCAGTGGTTTCTGATTAACTTTAAATGGTAATGATGGAGATTCTATAATCCAGGAGCTTCAAGAAAATTAATTCAACAGGTTGTAGGTAACCAGTCAAGCAGGGGGCAGAGGTATGTTTACAGAAAGAAAAAAATATTTATTTGGTTCTTAAAGGTATTGAAAAATTAAGATTTTCATGAAAGATTGAATTCTAGGTAGAAGTGATCATGTGGCAAAAAATAATAAAAAGGTGAAAGAAAATGAAGGAATTTAAACAGTTTATGATTTGTTTTTTTTTGCTCACTCTTAATATGATATAACCTGAAGTCTCAAGATTCATATAAGCAATAAAAGCATAACAAAGAAGAATCAATTGATCTTTCACTGACTTCTGTTCCAAAGCAACTTTTAGTATATGTTAGGTTGTACCTACTGCAATAAAATGTTTGCAGACCCAGAAATCTGTGGCTGTTTTTTGTTCCTCCGTTCCAAAAATTTTATAATATAAGCAATGAATTATATTTTAGAATAGTTTTTTTTCAGGTAAAATATATGCTTTTGGTTAGTGTAGGAGATGTGCAGGATGCTATGGGAGCTCATAACAAGGGTGACTATGCCGTTTCCTGTGGCACATTTGTGCAAAAGTGTGAGAAATGTGGGAGTTTCAGAAAGGTACATCCCAAGAGAAGGGCCGTTACAGCTGAGAAATGAGAAACGCCCAGATAGATAACTGGCTATCCATATGCAGAAGAATGAAACTGGATCTCTACCTATCACCATATGCAAAAATTAACTAAGGATGGATTAAAGACCTCAAACTATGAACATCTTCACACAAAACCTAGGAATAAATACCCTTCTTGATGTCAGCCTTGGCAAAGAATTTATAGCTAAGCCCTCAAAAGCAATTGCAACGAAAACAAAAATTAATAAGTGGGGACCTAATTAAAGAGCTTCAGCACAGCAAGAGAAATTATCAAGGGAATAAACAGACAACCTACAGAATGGGAGAAAATGTTCACAAACTAGGCATCTCTCAAAGGTCTAATATCCAGAATGTATAAGGAACTTAAATACATCAAAAAGTCAAAAACAAATAACCCAATTAAAATGTAGGCAAAGGAATGGATACTTCTTAACAGAAGACATACAAGCAAGCCACAAACATATGAAAAAATGTTCCACATCACTAATCATCAGAGAAATGCAACTCAAAACCACAATGACATGCCATCTCGTACCAATCAGAATGGCTTTTATTAAAAAGTCAGAAATAACAGATATTGGCAAGGCTGCAAAGAGAAGGGGACACTTTTACACTGGTGGGAATGTAATTAGTCCTGCCACTGTGGAAAGCAGTTTGGAGACTTCTTAGAGAACTTCAAACAGTACTATAATTCGACCCAGCAATCCCATTACTAGTTATATACCCAAAGTAAAAGAAATCATTCTACCGAAAGGACACATGCACTCACATGTTCATTGCAGTGCTGTTCACAGCAGGAAAAACTTGGAATCAATCCAGGTGCTCATTCATGATGGAATGACTAAAGAAAACGCAGTACTTATATACCATGGAATACAATGCAGCCATTAAAAAGAACAAAATCATGTTCTTCACAGCAACATACATGCAGCTGAAGGCCATTATCCTAAATGAACTAATGCAGAAACAGAAAACCAAATACTACATGTTCTCACGTATAGGTGGGAGTTAAACACTAAGTACACATGGACATAAAAAAAAAAGGAGCAGAAGACACTGGGGACTACTACATGGGAGAAAGGGAGGAGGCAAGGGCTGAAAAACTACCTATTGGATACTATGCTTACTACCTGGGTTACAATTTCAATCATATCCCAAACTTCAGCATCACAAAATATACCTTTATAATAAACCTGCACATATTCTCCACAATTCTAAGGGAAAAGTCAAAAAAGAGAGAAAGAAGAAAGTGGCAAACATGGGGAAAAAAAATCATAGTACAATAATGCAAAACAGCAAAAACAAAAAACCACCCAGCTAAAGAGCCTGACTAGTGGGCTTGTGCTTTGGAGAGCTGTTCCAGTGAGAAGTAACAGGATGAGTTTCAAAACCAACATATTAGTTAGTATGCAAAGAAGTCCTCGGGTCCAGTTTTGATTTCATTGCTTTCTGCTTTCTTGGGCATTTAGATAAATGATAATGATTTTCTCTTTAGGTATATAATGTAGATAAAAACAATGGACTCAAGGTCTCAATGTAAAGATTGCATTGAAGAAAAATAAACAATATGAGTAAATAATGAAAATAATCTGTGCAAAAACTGTAACTTATTTTAAAGAAACCTACCAAAGTTGGTTATCACTACAGGTGCAGAATATAGACAACCATGTTCTTTCTCAGATTCATCTTCTGTAGTCTTGTGAAACATTTGTGTTCACTCCAGGCTGTTGTACTTTTAAAACAATATTGAAAAATTAGGCAGCATCTAAGAAAAAAGCAATAAATTGATGGAGAGGAAACTTGATATAAGACTAAAGAGTTTACATTATTTGGTCTGGAAGAGAGATAGCTGAAGTGGGCTATAATAATACTCTTAAAAAATATGAAGAGCTATTATTAGGAAAATGTAGGCCAGCTGTTCTTCAGCTCCAGTGAGGTCAGAATATGAAAAAGTTGGCTGAGTTTGTTAAAACATTTGAGAGAAAGCCTTGAAAGTAAAGGATACTTATGGATTCCTGGAGACAGGAGATCTTGAGATACCATCTGCTTGGATGGATAGAGATAGTCCTACTCAGAGGTGGCCCTTTGTGCTCAGACTATCAGCTCTTAGACTCAATTATTCTGGTATCACAGCTATCAGTAATTGGTAAAGGACAGGGGGAGAGCTCATTTGAAAGATAATCACCAGCATAAATGCTCTGCTCTCAGGGAAATGGAAGTGCCCTTTCCTGAGTTGCTCTTCCTTATAAGCTTCCCTTGAGCCTTGAACAGAATGATGCTTCCCCTGATAGGCTATTTCTGTTTTCTTTTTTTTTTTTTTTAAATTATCTTCCATAGAAGCTTATTTTCAAAACACAAGGCAAAAACAAAGTCTTTAAAATTCTTAGGGAAATGGAAGTGCCCTTTCCTGAGTTGCTCTTCCTTATAAGCTTCCCTTGAGCCTTGAACAGAATGATGCTTCCCCTGATAGGCTATTTCTG
>NW_012114733.1:1276039-1326852 GCF_000951035.1 Colobus angolensis palliatus | reverse complement strand
AAAAAATCATAGTACAATAATGCAAAACAGCAAAAACAAAAAACCACCCAGCTAAAGAGCCTGACTAGTGGGCTTGTGCTTTGGAGAGCTGTTCCAGTGAGAAGTAACAGGATGAGTTTCAAAACCAACATATTAGTTAGTATGCAAAGAAGTCCTCGGGTCCAGTTTTGATTTCATTGCTTTCTGCTTTCTTGGGCATTTAGATAAATGATAATGATTTTCTCTTTAGGTATATAATGTAGATAAAAACAATGGACTCAAGGTCTCAATGTAAAGATTGCATTGAAGAAAAATAAACAATATGAGTAAATAATGAAAATAATCTGTGCAAAAACTGTAACTTATTTTAAAGAAACCTACCAAAGTTGGTTATCACTACAGGTGCAGAATATAGACAACCATGTTCTTTCTCAGATTCATCTTCTGTAGTCTTGTGAAACATTTGTGTTCACTCCAGGCTGTTGTACTTTTAAAACAATATTGAAAAATTAGGCAGCATCTAAGAAAAAAGCAATAAATTGATGGAGAGGAAACTTGATATAAGACTAAAGAGTTTACATTATTTGGTCTGGAAGAGAGATAGCTGAAGTGGGCTATAATAATACTCTTAAAAAATATGAAGAGCTATTATTAGGAAAATGTAGGCCAGCTGTTCTTCAGCTCCAGTGAGGTCAGAATATGAAAAAGTTGGCTGAGTTTGTTAAAACATTTGAGAGAAAGCCTTGAAAGTAAAGGATACTTATGGATTCCTGGAGACAGGAGATCTTGAGATACCATCTGCTTGGATGGATAGAGATAGTCCTACTCAGAGGTGGCCCTTTGTGCTCAGACTATCAGCTCTTAGACTCAATTATTCTGGTATCACAGCTATCAGTAATTGGTAAAGGACAGGGGGAGAGCTCATTTGAAAGATAATCACCAGCATAAATGCTCTGCTCTCAGGGAAATGGAAGTGCCCTTTCCTGAGTTGCTCTTCCTTATAAGCTTCCCTTGAGCCTTGAACAGAATGATGCTTCCCCTGATAGGCTATTTCTGTTTTCTTTTTTTTTTTTTTTAAATTATCTTCCATAGAAGCTTATTTTCAAAACACAAGGCAAAAACAAAGTCTTTAAAATTCTTTATCACATTTTGAAACATCAGAATTTGAAATCTAAAATATATGCCTTTTAATTAAAAAAAGTATTTCACACACATCTAACTCCTGTAACATATATAGTGCTAACTCATTAAATCATCTTAAATGTAACTGTCCTTTGCTAAAGAAGAAAAGAAACTCATGCCTTAGACCTACATATAGCATTCATTTGCATATCTATGCATATACACACACCTTATTTTACATTAAATCTGTCTCCATACTATTTATATTTATACCCATTTGCTGAGTCCAAATATATCTGGCTGTTTTTGAATTCCATCAAGTATCCTTTAGAAAGTATTCCTAAGAAGTTATACTTGGTAAGACTTTGCAACAAAGCTGAATTATGGTGGAAATCCTATACAAATGCTCAATCTTTCCAGCAGCAATAAATTACAATGTCAGAAACATAAGGTGCTGACCTCCCAGCATGAACAAAGAGTGTGGGGAGAGTGAAAGGGATAAAGCTCTTGATTATAAATGTTTTTCTTGAAGAATACTGCATTTATGCAGAGAAACAGCCATGAATAAAGTCTATCACCTCCTGATGTTTATCCATATAAAGCACAAGATGATTTTTCTTCAAAGAAAGAAAAAAGAAAAATAAAAACCGTACACTTTGGACTAATACTTAACGTTATTCATGTTTAATACACCTGATGACTATAATTCTACATTTTCTTTTTTCCTGTAAACAAATGAAGACATAATCTGTTTTTCTTTTTCTTTCTTTCTTTTTTTTTTTTAACAAAGAAGAAGCAAATGAACAATCCTCTGAGTGAGAAACTGTTCTGTAAGTTTAGAATATAGAAGTGACTAGTGGGCTATATGCAAATTTCTTTGAAAAACAACAGCACACTGCTTGTGCTGGATTGTATTTTTAAAAGTCAGGATCAAGGATTGGAGCTATGTAACATGCTTCACAATAGAGGGGCAGTTATCAAGCTCCTGAACTCCACCAACCATGACAGAAGCAGAACATTTCTTTCATTCTGTTCCTGCCTCCCTCCCTCTAAAAAATCCTGATAAAATATATCTGCAATAGGAGAGGATTTTCACAGAAACTGAACCCACCATCATCTGTTTCAGTGTATCTTAACCCTTGATGCAGTTTGCTTTTATAAACTACCAATTACCCAGGCCCCACTAAAGACTAATTATTTGGGAGGCCTAAACATTGCTATCTTTCAAAACTCTGCAGATGATTCTAATGTGAAGCCAGGCTTGGGAACTCCTTTGACACCCACTTTCATGTCCCTGCGTTAATGACAATAAGGATAACTCGGTGATGTAAGCTAACTATTTAAATCCTGTTGTGAGATTCTTTTCTTTCTTTACCACTGACTAGTCTCTTTACTACATCAATAGTCAATTCCTTTCCTTGACAAAGCTGCACTATGACAATAGGTGAATCTTGACTCTCTCCTAGCTAGGTTTCATCACACACAGGGATTTTCCTTTCATACAACTTTCACGTAACTTTCATCCTTTTATTATCTAAATATAGTCCCCATATTTTCTGGGGCTCCCTACTCCTCCAGGGAAACATTCAAATTTTTAAAATAGAGTGTTCTAGGCCCTCTGTAATCTGGCTTAGAGTTTCTTTCCAAGTTGAGAATGCTTTATTCCACAGCAGGGATCTTCATTTTTTTTCTAGCCTTTCTACATTCAGTATTTCCTTACTGAACACCTTACTCAAGCCTACTTTCTTTAATGTTTCCTTCTGTTCTGTTTTTGAAATGCTGACTCTGCTCAGCCAAAATCAAACCCTGTCCACTATGAGTCCTAGTTCAAGTATTCTGTCCTGAAGCACTTCTCAACCATGCAAGCAACCTCTCATCAAATCACTGTCTTTAGTACTTATTTTGGGGCACCATACGATTTGCATTTTTTGCACAATTCCTTGTATCTTTAATCAGTTTTGCTCCTGATGCTGTTATAAGCTCTTCAAAGACAAGATGTATATCTCATCTGCAGCTCAAAGCACCTGGCACAGTGTCTCACACATAGTAGGCACTCAATACTCATTTGTTAAAGGAATATAAAGTGATTAAATGGCACAGAGCTTACATGATCTCATATCTTAGTGGCCTAATGCTGAGTATGCAAGTGCTGGAAAGTGCTGTCTGAATTCCAGTGCCAGAATTATATTTATGAGGACGTATGGAGGACAAAACAGAAAGGAAAGCTATAGTCTCAAATGAAAAAAAAAATATCATTCTCAGAAAAAGAAGACCATTCTTTACCTTACAGTGCATTTAGATCTTCAGAAGATCACAAAAAGAAGTGATGAAAAGTAATACCTTAGCAGGGGAACAACCATTCATTATATGCTCCTTAAAAAGTAATGCTAATCATTTGTTCTGTAAATGAAACTTTAAATATCTTTATTTTAATTCCAGTACCCTGAGTGACTGGTCAAGATCCCTCCATCTTGCAGGTGCGAAATGTGTGCTTTTAAAGATTAGATGGGTGCCAGAACTTGCTCTCAAAACAGAAGTTATGTATCTGGAGACTCATGATGCCTCATTTGCTTCCTTGTGTCCTGCTTGCCACTTCTCTCTCTGCCTGAACACGGAAGATGTGGGGACACAAATGTTCCATATACTTCTCCCTCATAAGAATAATTTCTACTTTCCTCCCAGAATGAATTTTGATTTTGATATAGCATCTGACTGAACTTCGATGTTTAGCCTTTTCAAAAAAAAATCAAAGTGATGAGCATAATATTGGTACAGTTTTGAGAAGATGACAGTAGTGGACATTTTGCCCTAATCTCTAGCCATTTAGAATTCAGCAATGTGATGGCCCAGGAGCAGACCAAGGAAACTAATCATGATAAACCCATTATCCATGTCGATGACTGACTCAGAAACCAAGGCCTAAGCCAATGAGCCTTCCTAAATGATAGCAAATATTTGAGAAACAGACACATAGCTGGATTTGAGCCAATAAGGTACAGAAGGAATGGAGCCTAGTTATTTCTCAAACAAGTGTTTTTCTTTTTTTCCAAACTTTTATAAGAGATTCAGAAGAGAAAGTGTCTCTCAGCGTCTCTCACTGGACATGCCTGAAGAAGCATGCAGTCTTAACTGCTACTGACATCATCGCATAACCACAATGGAAAAGGACTGGAGATATTGTCTGAGAGGTAAGATCATAGGGATCAGTCACTGGATCAAATTCCCTGAAAGTCCACACCTCCTTCTAGTCTTCCTACTATGTGAGCCAATGAATTTTGTTTTAAGTTAGTTAGAGTTGAGTTTCTTATCACTTTCAGCCCAGTGTACCTTATATGATCATGGCAACTGAGACGGGTCCTCAAGGAAGCACATATCTGATTCCAAATGCCTAACACACTCACCAAGTCAAGACATACTTGCTTTCATATTATCTTGTTGTGACAATGGCTATTGACAATGGCTATTGACAGGGAGAAGGAATCCCTGAGAAATGGACTTTTACTTCAAAATTTGATATATGAGTTGAGGAGAGCCAGGAAAATAGTGGGGGAAGAAGAAACAATACATGTAAGTCCTGGCCAAAACATGGAGTGTAATATTTTGGAGAATTTGAAGAGCTCAAATGGAGAAAGAGTGAGAGGAGGAGAGCAGCGATCAGAAATCAAAAGCCTTGAGAATCATCATGGTAGGCATTTTGGGCTTCATCCAAAGTCTTGAAACATCACAAGTACAAGTATCAGATGCTATGTTAGAAGATTAACATGATTTTAACCATTTGCATTTAGTAGTTGTTTAAAATAAAGTCTATATTTAGATGCAGTAAGTTGGGAATTAATTTTAATGAAAGAATCATTGAGTATTTCCTTTGGAAAGCAGCTATATTTCTTATCAAATCCTCCACTAAGCCAGATGGATAAGGTTTCATGATCTTGAAAATTTTTGAGTGCTTTAGAATATTTAAAAAACAAATATTTTCCTCCAGGGCATGTAGATGGAGCTGCTAAAACATTCTCAGTTTTATAACATTAACTAAATTAGAGCTTGGGCATGAAAATGTTATTCCAGCAGTATTTACCGAGTACCTCACCTATCAGGTGACAAGTGTACAACATCATCTTTCTTTCCCCAGTCACATTATGCACACATTCATTTATTTATAATGGTTGATTTTACAGAAATTTACCAATAGGTAAATTTGGGTTAAAAGGAATGCTTAGGGTTAAAAGGAATGCTTTCAGAAATTAGATGCCTTTTAGTTCATATTTCCTTGGAAATTTACTAGCTGTGTCACCTGGGGCATGTCACATAACTTCTCTAAGCCTCAATTTCCTTCTTTGTACGATGGTGATAGTATTAGTTCTAGGTCATGAGTTTTGTCCTCAGGAACAGATAAGGTAGTACTTATTGAACACTGTGTGTGGAACAAGGCAAACACTGAGAAGTATTAGTTATTATCATTAGTTATCACGATTGCTAATTCATGATACAGTTAGAAATGTGTGGAGCTGCAGTGTAATGATAGGATCACTGGGCTGCCATACTTAGGAACCTCTGGTATATTCAGAGAGAGAAGTGGTCCCAGTAACAGGGACATGTACTAGGACACTGGGCTTTGCATAGGCAGCAGGATCAGTAAAAGAAATCCAGGCTAAATTCTGACATCCAAGAAATCTGACATCCAAGGTTCAAAGTGCAGTTGCCTAGCTCCGTTTTAAAGATCTGTTAGCCCTGAGGCAGTGACTCTTTAGTCTATGGGAGAACTAAAGGCTCAACATAGACTCTGACTGAAGCCAGAGACCTGCTTTCTAGCTTAATTTTGACATAAACTATTGAAGCTGGCCAATTATGTGTCATTTTGATGATTCAGTTTCCTAATCAGTAAAATGGTGATAATTATATGTGATTTGTGTATCACACAGCATTGCTGAGTTATTAAATGAGGTACCGGATAAGAAAGCACTTGGAAAATTCCAAGGTACTATATGAAATCATTAATAAACCTATTCGGTAATATTTATGAAGTTTTATCTTGTTCCTGGGATTGCAGTACAAAGACGAAAAGAAAAACTCTATTGCTTTAAGGCACTCATTGTCCACTAGAGAGTCAAATATCAACAATCAATTATAATTAATATATAATAAGCAGTATATAATATAATAAAATACCAGCTGCCAAAAAGACATGCATAAGGTTCAGTAAAATCCAAAGTGGAAGGAACACCTAAGTTGCCTAGCGTGACGGGGAAAGACTTCAGAGAGGAGATACATTGCAAGCTTATATTTGATATATGACTGCGAGCTTTCCAGGTGGACAATGAAAAGAAAGGCTGTTTCAGGGACAAAGGGCAGATAGATGTACATAAAACACAATGGTATCTTTGTGGATTGAATTAGAAACAAAAGTTGCAAGTAAATCAAGCCAAAGGCTACTTGAGGTCTTACATTCTTTTCCAGTGTCATCACGGTCATTTCAGTTGCAGAACATGTTGGGAAATGACTGACCTTGATCCTGGAATACTCCTCCCATTTGGCCTAGTTCTGTAATTCTTTCAACTAGGTCAGAGTCAGCCTTGCACCTGCAAGTATCACTGTCTCTAGTAGTCAACAGTAAGCATGCCCTGTGCTCTGACTTCCACCAGGCACATGTTTTACATTCATCAAGGCAGCCCTTCTGCATCAAGGTTGAGGACATTAACTAAGCAACCACTGTGGCTGATTTCATCATTTTTGCCCCGTAGCTGAACAGAAGGTTTTAGTTTCCACTGCCTGCTAGGCTACTTAACCCTTCTAAAGCAGAAATATTCAGACAAAGAAGCCCAACTGTTACTATAATTTTGTCGATGTAAAGACATCTGCATATGACTTCACAGCATCTGGCACTGTTTGAAACACAGAATCCAGGACTGCAGTTTCCATTTCTCTAAGTACCCCATGTGACAGTTTAGAAAACATTCACTCACCATGACAGCATGAAAACCCTGCCTCCAAACAAAGCAAAATAAGAAAAAGTGTGTATTCTGCAGCAATAATTATATAGGAATATATATGAAATTTACAGTATGTGGAAAATTCCAGTCAATGCGATGTCATTTCATGTATTTTTAAATCATCTCCCCTTTATGTCAACATGGGTTCTCATAAAGTATCTTTTACATTGGAGCATGTAAAAAGGGCCATTCTTCTTTCTAATTCATTTAACAAACTTTTATTTAGCTCCTATTTTGTGCTAACCATCCTGTTGGACAATGGGAACAAAGATATGAAAGACTCCTTCAAGGAAGGTAAGATATAAGTGAACAAATAATTACTTGGTGAGAACAAGTCATATACACACATGGGCATCATTTCCTTTGCAGAACCACTCTGTGTGGTTTTGATGAGGTGGTCAGTCTAGGTGCTCTGCCCTCTGAACAACCCTGACAGAGAAGGCACATGATTCAGAGAGGCTAATATGTACCACCTTGGGACTTTCCTATGAAGACATGCAGGACAGATTGTCTCTTTTCACATGGATTGGAAGGTGGGAAGATGGTACTTTGGATGTCATCTTCCCTGCCAAATGACTGAAGATAAGACATGGGGGAGGGAATAAAAACAGGAGGAAGGGAAGAAGAGAGAGAGAGCTCTTAGGACATCATTTAAGCTTTGTATCAAGGGTGCCCATTTTAAAAATTGATTTGTCACTTACTTAGAAATTTGTTTCTTTAACTGATATCTGAATGTAGGGTTCTAAAATTACCATATTCTAAAATAACAAATTAGCTGAGTCAAGGAGGGCTGAAGAGAAAATTTATCTCTTCTACGGGGAATTTGATTAGGATGAAGAAAAGAAACTGGTTAATCCACATGTATTACATTTTAGGACTCAAGCGACCAAAGGTAAAGCTTTGAAAAACTGTTACAAGCATTTCTTGAAAGCAATATGGAATCATCTGGTAACACTGAGGTGATATGAATACTCCATTAACCAGCAATGCAGCTCTTAGGAAATGATGGACATACACATCAGGATATACACAAAAGATTTCCCAGCAACACTGTTTGTAATAGACTTGAGCTAGAAACAATAAATGTCCACCAAGAGTAAAATGTGTAAAATATACAATGGAATACTAGACATCAATGAAAATGAATAAACTGTAACTACATTTACATGGTAATCTTACTGTCATAATGTCGAATGATAGAAGCTAGACATAGGAAATGCATAAAATATGATTCCATTCATTTACAGTATAAAAAAGAAAACTGAGATATGTAATTTGTGAATACTTGATGAAAGTGAAGAGAAACAAGGAAATGATTATCAGAAAAGCTAGGATATAGTTACTTTTCGGAAGACATTAGTGGTTTGGAATCAGGAGGTAATACATGGGAGGCTTTTAGGTATTATTATAGTAAGGTTTAATTTTCAACTGGGTGGTGTTATGGGTGTTCACATATAGTTATTCATGAAATTACATTTATACATGTTTTATGCATTTTGTATGTGTTATATTTCACAGAAAAAAATATAAACAAAACACGAAGGGATGTTGGATTCTATCGAAAACTTTTTCCATATCTACTGAGATGATCATATGGTTTTTGTTTTTCAATTCTGTTTATGTAGTGAATCACATTTATTGATTTGAATATGTTGAACAAACTTGGATCCCAGAAATAAAGCCTACATGATCACAATTAACTTTTTTTTCTTTGAGACGTGGTCTTGCACTGTTGCCCAGACTGAAGTGCGGTGGTGTGATCATGGCTCACTGCAGCCTCAGCCTCTTGGGCTCAAACCATCCTCCCACCTCAGCCTTCTGAGTAGGTGGGACTACAGGCACACACCACTATACCTGGCTAATTATTTTTTGTAGAGATGGGGTCTCCCTATGCTGCCCAGGCTGGTCTCAAACTCCTGGGTTCAATGGGTCCTCCTGCCTCAGTCTTCCAAAGTGCTGGGATTACAGGCATGAGCCACTGCACCCAGCCTAAATTAAGTTTTTGATGTGCTGTTGAATTTGGTTTGCTTGTGTTTTCTTGAGGATTTTTGTGTTTATGTTTATCAGGGATATTGGCCTGTAGTTTTCTTTTTCATTGTTTCTTTGCCATGTTTTCAGATCAGAGTGATGCTGGCTTCGTAGAATGAGTCACAGAGGAGTCCCTCCTCTTTGATTTTATTTTTTGGAATTGTTTCAGTAGAATTGGTACTAGCTCTTCTTTGTACATCTGGTAGAATTTGGCTGTGAATCTATCTGGTTCAGGGCTGTTTTTGGTTGATAGGTTTTTTTAATTACTGATTCAATTTTGGAACTTGATATTGGTCTGTTCAGTGTTTCAACTTCTTCCTAATTCAATCTTGGGAGATTGTGTGCTTCCAGGAATTTATAAATTTCCTCACTATTTTCTACTTCATGTCCATAGAGGTGTTCATAATAGTTTCTGAGGATATTTTCTATTTCTGTGGAATCAGTTGTAATGTCACTGTTGTTGTTTCTGATTGTGCTTGTTTAGACCTTCTCTCTTTTTGTCTTTGTTAATCTAGTTAGTGACCTATCGATCTTGTTTATCCTTTTAATGAACCAATTTTTGGTTTCATTGATTCTTTGTATGTATTTTTGGTCTCAATTTTATTCAGTTTAGCTCTGATTTTAGTTATTTCTTTTATTCTGCTAGTTTGGAGTTAGTTTTGTCTTGTTTTTCTAGTTCCTCCAGATGTGATGCTAAATCATTAATTTAAGATCTCTCTGACTTTTTGAAGTAGGCATTTAGTGCTAAAAACTTTCCTCTTGACACTGCTTTTGCTGCATCCCAGAGATTTTGTTTTGCTGTGTCTCTGTTTTCACTTACTTCAAATAATTTTATTTTATTTCTACCTTGATTTCATTGTTTATCCAAAAGTCATTCAGGAGAAATTCATTTGCATATAATTGTGTGGTTTTGAGAAATCTTCTTGGTATTGATTTCTATTCTTATTCCACTGTTGTCCAAGAGTATGGATGGTATAGTTTTGATTTTTTAAAAAGTTTATTGAGACTTACTTTACAACCAAGCATGTGGTTGATCTTGGGGTATGTTCCTTGTGAAGATGAGAATATGTATTCTGTGGTTGATGGGTGCATGTAGATGTCTATAAGTCCAGTTGGTCAAGTGTCAAGTTTAAGTTCAGGATTTCTTTCTTAGGCTGGGCACAGTAGTTCATGTCTGTAATCACAGCAGTTTGGGAGGCTGAGGCAGGCAGATCACCTGAGGTCAGGAGTTCGAGACCAGCTTGGCTAATATGGTGAAACCCCTTAACTACTAAAAATAATTCTTAAAAAAATAGCCAGTTGTGGTGGCGCATGCCTATAATCTCAGCTACTAGGGAGGCTGAGGCAGGAGAATCACTTGAACCCGGGAGGTGGAGGTTACAGTGAGCCGAGATCATGCTATTGCACTCCAGCCTGGGTGACAGAGCAATACTCTGTTTCAGGAAAAAAAAAAAAAAAGAATTTGTTAGTTTTCTGCCTCACTGATCTGTCAGTGAAGTGCTGAAGTCCTCCACTCTTATTGTGTGGCTGTCTAAGTCTTCTTGTACTTCTAGAAATACTTATTTTATGAATCTGGGAGCTCCAATGTTAGATGTGTGTATATTTAGGATGGTTAAGTCTTCTTGTTGATATGAATCCTTTACCATTATGTAATGCCCTCCTTTGTCTTTTTTACTGTTGTTGGTTTAAAGTAAGGAAGATTCCTTAAAATAGTAATTGTCATCTATGACAAGCCCACAGCTAACATTACACCAAATGGGCAAAAACTGGAAGCATTCCCCTTGAGAACTGGAACAAAACAAGGATGCCCATTCTCACCATCTCTATCTAACAAAGCATTAAAAGTTCTAGCCAGCGCAATTAGGTAAGAGAAAGAAATAAAAGGCATCCAAATAGGAGAAGAAGTCAAATTATTTCTCTTCACTGACAATATGATCCTATAGTTAGAAAACCCTAAGGACTCTGACAAAAGACTATGAGAACTGATAAAAAATTTTAGCAAGGTTTCAGAATACAAAATCAATGTACAGAAATCAGCAATATTTCTTTTTTTATTATTAGACTTTAAGTTCTAGGGTACATGTGCACAACATGCAGGTTTGTTACATATGTACACATGTGCCATATTGGTGTGCTGCACCCATTAACTTGTCATTTACATTAGGTATATCTCCCAGCGCTATCCCTCCCCCTTCCCCCCACCCTACAACAGGCCCCAGTGTGTGATGTTCCCCTTCCTGTGTCCAAGTGTTCTTATTGTTCAATTCCCACCTATGAGTGAGAACATGTGGTGTTTGATTTTTTATCCTTGCGATAGTTTGTTAAGAATGATAGTTTCCAGCTTCATCCATGTCCCTGCAAAGGACATGAACTCATCCTTCTTTATGGCTGCGTAGTATTCCATGGTGTATATGTGCCACATTTTCTTAATCCAGTCTATCCTTGATGGACATTTGGGTTGGTTCCAACTCCTTGCTATTGTGAATAGTGCCACAATAAACATATGTGTGCTTGTGTCTTTATAGCAGCATGATTTATAATCCTTTGGGTATATACCCAGTAATGGGATGGCTGGGTCAAACGGTATTTCTAGTTCTAGATCCTTGAGGAATCTCCACATTGTCTTCCACAATGGTTGAACTAGTTTACAGTCCCACAAACAGTGTAAAAGCATTCCTATTTCTCCACATCGTCTCCAGCACCTGTTGTTTCCTGACTTTTTAATGATTGCCATTCTAACTAGTGTGAATGGCATCTTATTGTGGTTTTGATTTGCATTTCTCAATCAGCAACATTTCTATACACCAGTAATGCTCAAGCTAAGATGAATCAAGAATACAATCCCATTTACAATAGCTGCACATACACAAAAATACCTAGGGATACATATAACCAAGGAGGTGAAAGATCTTTTGAAGAACTTCAAAATACTGCTAAAAGACATCATAAATGACACAAATAACAGTCCATGCATATGGATTGGAAGAATCAATATCATTAAAAGCAATCTACAGATTCTATGCTATTCCTATCAAATTTCCAAATAATTTTTCACAGAATTGGAAAAAAACTGCTAATTTTCGTATTGAAAAACAAAGATCCTTAATAGCCAAAGAAATCCTAAGCAAAAAGAACCAAACCAGAGGCATCACATTACCTGACTTCAAACTACACTATAAGTCTACAGTAACCAAAACAGCATGGCACTGGCACAAAAACAGACACAGAGACCAATGGAAGAGAAAAAACAAACAAACAAACAAAAAACAGGAATAAAGCCACATACCTACATCCATCTGATATTCAACAAAGTAGTCAAAAAACAAGCAATGGTGAAAGGATTCCTTCTTTAATAAATGGTACTGATACAACTGGCCAGCCATATCCAGAAGAATGAAACTAGACTCCCACCTTTCACTATATAAAAAAATTAACTCAAGATGGATTAATGATTTAAATGTAAGACCTCAAACTATAAGAATCCTAGAAGAAAACCAAGGAAATACCCTTCTCAATATCAGCCTTGGAAAAGAATTTATTACTAAGTCCTCAAAAACAATTGCGACAAAACCAAAACATGACAAATTAGACCTATTAAACTAAAGAGCTTCTGCACAGCAAAAGAAACTATCAACAGAGTAAACAGACAACCTGCAGAACGGGAGGAAATATTCACAAACTGTGCATCTGACAAAGATCTAATATCCGAATCTCTAAGGAACTTAAACAGTTGAACAAGCAAAACAAAACAAATAAACAAAAAACAAACAAAAAACAAATAACCCCATTAAAAAATGGACAAAAGACATGAACAGACACTTCTTAAAAGAAGACATACAGGTGGCCAATAAACACACGAAAAAAGGCTATTATCACTAACGTAAGAGAAAGGCAAATCAAAACCACAGTGATATACCATCTCACACTAGTCAGAATGGCAATTATTAAAGTAAAAAAAAAAAATAGATGTTGGTTAGGCAGTGGAGAAAAGGGAATGCTTATACACTGTTGGTGGGAATGTAAATTCATCTTGCCACTATGGAAAGCAGTTTGGAGATTTCTCAAAGAACTTGGAGCAGAACTGCTATATGACTCAGCAATCCCATTATTTGATTGGATATGAAATGAAAACAAATCATCCTACTAAATGGAAACAAATCATCCTACCAAAAAGACACATGCACTTGCATGTTCACTGTGGCACTATCCACAACGGCAAACACATGGGATCAGCACAGATGCCCCATTAACAGCGGATTGGATAAAGAAAATGTGGTACATATTATACCACGGAATACTACATAGCCATAAAAAATGAAAAATCATGTCCTTTGCAATAACACAGATGAAGCTGGAGGCCATTATCCTAAGCAAATTAACACACCAAACCAATCTTGGAGGTCAATAACTAAGAACCTGGTATCAAAAAGCAATAGGAAATGAATGAGTCACTTAGTATATGGTATTGAAAATGATTCATAACATGCAAAAAATAAAACTGAATTCTTACTGAAATATACATATGTTATTTATCATAACAGCAATATTTATACAATGCTCAGTATGTACAGGCAGGCAGTTAGTTTTAAGAGTTTTTTACGTATTAGCTCATTCAGTTCTTACCATAATCCTATTGCGTTCATTAGTACTACCAACCCCATTTTACAGACAAAGGAAAAGTTATTTAAAGGTTAAGTTATCCAAATTCACTGGATTAGTAAATGAAGGAGCCAAGACTGTAAATCCAAATAGTGTGATTTCAGTATCCCTTGTCTTAATTACTATACTGTCAATGCAAAACTATAAATGAAACAGTAAGTTTGTGTGATATAGATATAAGAAAATACCTTCCAAACAAAATCCAAAAAGCAAAATCATTGAGACAAAGAAAGAATGGATTTTGTAAAATAAGAATTAAAGATTTTTATTCACTGAAGATTGAATGGAAAAAGTTCACAAAAATCAGATGATAGCTTGGTAGAGAAAATTTAATTTGTAGTGTCTAAAACTGACAAGAGATTTATAATTAGATTATTAAGCAAGTCCTATTAATTAACAAGAAGATGGCAACTTGATTAAAAAAATAAGCAAATGATAAAGGACATTCAATAAATGAAAGGAACCACTCCTCCTCCTCAACCCATTCCTCCCTCTAAAACCATTTATAATGAAATCATGCCCAAATTCATATCATTAGAGAAACAGAAACTAAAACACTGACATCACTTTTCACTCATGGTACTAACAAAAATTAAAAAGCTGAATTATGCCAAGTGTTGGCAGGGTTACAGGTGCCCTCATCAAATTTCTGCAGATGTTATAGACTAAGACAATCATCATGGAGAATGATCTGGCAAATTCAGAACATGCACAGACTATGACCATCAAAGCCACTCCTGAGCATATATGCCATATAAACTTTTCCTCAAATATGAAAGGATTCATATGCACAGAAGTTCATTAGTAGATTGTGTTATTGAAGAGATAGAGGTTGCTAGGTAAATGTAATAGTTTCATATTATATAAGACTATAAATCAAATAGAAGCAAAGATAATAGACATGCAGCAATATGGATGAAATTTTAAAACAATGCTGAACAAAAATAAGATACAGAATGAGTTCTATGTTTTATAAAAAGGTATGCAAATAAAACATATTAGAATAGTGTCTATTAGGGGAGAGAAATGGGAATGGGGAATGAAGAAAAAAGAGAATAAATAAATGGATGGATGGATGGGTAAATAAAATTGACCATCATTGATAGTGTGCCATCAGAATGAGGAGTCTGATGTCATACTTTTGCCCCTGAGGTCAAGAAAAGTATAGAAAAGTAATAAGAAAGCAAAACCAACAAAGACCCAGACTTTATAGAGTTTACATTCTAAAGCAGGAGATAGATATCCAACTACTAATTACAACATTGCCTTGTAAATCACTATTTTGATTAGTGTCATGATAGATAAAAGCATGGTGTGTTATGAGAATGTAATAAGGTGTAAAAGAAAATTAGTATTTCTCTCAAGTAGAAACCACTAGATGAGTGTTTGTGAGATACAAGAAATTGGACTAGGAGTTAGGTACTTATTCTATCCAATTTTAAAACTGAAGGGTATGTGGAGTTGCCATGTGTTCAGTTCTTAACTAGAAATTCTAGACTCATTTATTATTTTTGTCTAAAAACTTAATATATATTATGCAAATTTGAGCATGAGTGTTCTTGCTCATTCTCCAGGCTAGTGCTATGGGCTTATCACCATAATTTACATATTAAATAAAAGAGCATAAGCCTTATCATCTGTATATCTGCAGAAACACTATGACAGCCCTACACAGTAGAGCTGAAAATAGCATCTTTTCAAAAATAGTGGGTTCTAAATAACCTCTGTTTAAAGATGAATAACCAGAAAGAAACTTGGTCTTGACTTGTGAAAAAATTCCGCAAAACCAAAGAAAGAGTCCATCATCCAAAAGATTATAAAAAAAAACCATCTAAAACTTATTTATTTAAGGAAACAGTAGAAAATTACTTCTAAAAGTGATAATCAAATATAAGAATTCATGAATTCTATGAGACAGCAAAAAGGAGACAAGGAAACAATAGGCTATTAAAAAAGACATAGAAGTGGAGATGTAAACAACAACAACAACAACAACAAACCACTAAAAACTCCAAATTACAACAACTAAAAATCTGCTTCAGAGGACATAAAATTAACATTACAAAAGCTCAAATCAGTGAAGTCAACACCTTAGAAACTCTTTCAAAATCACCCTAACAAACAGAAAACCTAAGTTCAAGGAAAATTTTCAGTTGTTTTTGATAAAGTAGGACAAAATAAAACCATAACACATGGAAGAAAACTAAAAGATGCAACAATGTAGCTCATCTGAAGACATATTTCTGAGTTGAAGAGAGCTTTGAGTGTGCATTTTACAAAAAAAAAAAAACACACACACACACACAGAATACATCAGAGATAAGTTCTAATAAAATTTTTAAGTAATCAAAGTTTTTAAAAAGCTTAAAAGCATTTTCATAGAAATTCAGGATATCAACAAAGAAACAAACATCAAACTGTCAAAATTCTTTTCTTCTATAACTTTAAAATGTTAGAAGACAATGTTTCAAATGTGTCATATTATTTGCAAATATAAGTAATTTTCAATGAACATTTTAACCCAAGTACTTTATATTGAGTCAAATTGTTATTATGTATAAAAACAAGAAATACTTTATTAGATATAAGTTAACTTAGAATTTACGTCTTTACTGAATGTCATGAGTCAAAGACATACTTCAGCTGGCCAAGATTTAGACACATATAATCCACAATTGAGAAAAATGATAAATTTTAAAAAATCCCAAACCTCCCTGCCTGTTCAAAGTCAATATAATACAGTGGTTAAGTACTGGCTTGAGCTTGAGTTTGCAGCCTGGCTCCTGTAATTGCTTGATTTCTTTGTATTTCATTTTTTTTATCTGTTAGGTGGGAAGGACAGTTATACCTAATTCACAAAGTTATTGTGATTATTAAATGAACTGATATAGGTAAGTGTTTAGGATGGGGTCTACTACACAGTAAAAGTTCAATGAATATGATCTATAATTACATGTTGAGATTCTAGGGAAAAACTATAGAAGTTTCCTGCTTTGTCAAATTCGTATGGGGAATCATCTTATCTAATGAGATGACAGAAAATGAAGTCAAACAATAATAATATTAATAATAATTAAATATTTATCGAACATTTAATATGTGGCAAGAATTATATTACTTTATTTAATCCTGATAATAAATCTGAAAACTGCTGTTATTGTTCCCATTTTATAAATAAGAAAAATAAGGACAGAAGAATAAGCCATTTCTAAAGTCACACAGCTTGCAAGTGGCAGAGCTAGGATAATTCATCAAAGTATATTATTCATATTTTCCTACACGAGATTTGAATCAAGCTATCCTATCTCATTGCCTACCTCTTTTTCTTTAAATACTCTTATTACAAAATTGAAATTATTTAAAATAGCATACAATTCTGTGGCAGGTTAGCTCAGAGGGAAAAAGATATTTAAATGGCCTAACATGGAAGAACTCAATCCAGGAGACAGTTCTGATAGCATTATCTCACCCAGTGACCAAGTAACCTCATATATGCATCTACGATATTATACCTTATCATACGCATTCTTGATATGTCTCTCTCTTTCAGTGGACTAATACAGGACTGGTGTTCAATAAATGCATGTTAAAATTTTAGCTGAGAGTCACTGATAACATTTCCTAAAGAAACTTGTCAATAACTCTATTAGACGTGAATAAAATACAAAAGAATGACAAAAATATCACAAAGAAGAAGTTAACACATTCTGATTCAAAGGACTTTTCCCCAAAAGTCACATTTAACATTTCCCCAAAAGTGACATTTAAATGAAGTCAAACATACATACTAATTGTCTTAGAATACATTTACAATTAGGAAGAATTAATGTAGACGAAAGAAAAGGAAGAAAGGGAAGAGGAGAGGAAAGGAGGGAAGGAAAGGAGATAGGAAGGGAAGAATGAAGGAAAAGAACAAGTGAAATGGAAGTGAATATTTATTGAAGACTGTTAGTCAATAACCTTGATATTAATTTGCATTATCTCATTTAATTCTTATAAAAACACTTCATGGATGCAAAGGATTTCCTTTTTTCAGTAAGAAAACTGAAAACCAAGACAGGTTGAAAACTTCCTAGTGATTTTTATGACCAAGTACAGACTTTGGTTTTAATCTACGTATTTCCCAAAAGCATTTAATGAATGGAAATCTACCAAGGTTTGCAAGCTGACCTGAGAAATAAATATGTGCCATAGATAAATGGTGACGACGTTCAACTAGGAAACACATTCCTATTCTAGTTGACTTGTTTTTGGGTTGATCAATGTTTTAGAGATGTTTAATAGACTAGTAGATAAAATTTAAGTTTCTTTCTGCTTTCATTTGCAGGCATATTATTCTTCATTGACTACCCCTAGGGAGGAAAAAAAAAAAACTTTGATAGCTGAAAGATATTATTGAGAAGTATGTGCATCATTATTCAAATTAAAGAAATTGCCTTTTAAAAATATTCAGCTTTGATTTTAGTCACAGGGGGCAAATGTGTAGATTTGTTACATGAATATATTGGACCCAGGGGGTGAGCAGAGTACCTAATAGGTAGTTTTTCAACCCACTCCCTCCTCTTTCCCTCCTCCCTCTAATCATCTGCTATGTCTATTTTTTTTCCATGTTTATGTCCCTACATGCTCAGTGTTTAGCTTCCACTTATAAATGAACACACAGGATTTAGTTTTCTGTTCCTCCAGTAATTTGCTTAGGATAATGATCCCTAGCTTTAACCATGTTGCTGCAAAGGACATGATTTCATTCTTTTTTATGGCTGTTTAGTATTTCACAGTATGTATGTATCACAGTTTCTTTTCCAATTCACTGTTGATAGGTACCTAGGGTGATTCCATGTCTTTGCCATTATGAATTGTGTTGCGATGAACATATGAGTGCATGTGTCTTTTTGGTATAATGATCTATATTCCTTTGGGTATATGCCCAGTAATGGGTTTGCTGGGTTGAATGGTAGCTCTGTTTTAAGTTCTTTGAGAAATCTCCAAAATGCTTTCTACAGTGGCTGAACTAATTAACATTCCCACCAACAGTGTATAAGCATTCCCATTTCTCCATAACCTCACCAGCATTTGGTGTTTTTTGACTTTTAATAATCACCATTCTGAGTGATGTGAAATAGTATCTCATTGTGGTTTTGATTTGCATTTCTCTGATGATTAGTGGTGTAGAGCATTTTTTCATGTTTGTTGGCTGCTTGTATGTCTTCTTTTAAGAAATACTTGTTTGTGTCTTTTGCCTATTTATAATGGGGTTATTTGGTTTTTTTGTTTGTTTTTTGTTTAATTGTTTATGTTCCATATAGATTCTAGACATTAGACCTTTGTGAGATTCATTGTTTGTAAGTATTTTCTCCCATACTGTGCTTACTCTGTCCATAGTTTCTTTTGTCGTGCAGAAGTTCTTTAGGTCCCATTTGCCAACTTTTGTTTTTGTTGCAATTACTTTTGGGGACTTGGCCATAAATTATTTGCCAAGGCCGATGTTGAGAAGGGTATTTTCTAGGTTTTCCTTTAGAATTTTTATAGTTTGAGGTATTACATTTAAATCTTAAACCCATTCTGAGTTAATTTTTGTACATAGTGAAAGGTAAAGATCTAATTTCATTCTTCTGCATATGGCTAGCCAGTTATCCTAGTACCTTTTATTGAATAGGGAATCTTTTCCTTATTGTTTGTTTTTGTCAGAAATTGCCTTTAAAAAAATTACAGTTCTACTAGCATACTAACTCTTGGGTATACTCCTTTATTTTATTTTATTTATGATACTTTAAGTTCTGGGATACATGTGTAGAACGTGCAGCTTTGTTACGTAGGTATATATGTGCCATGGCGGTTTGCTGCACCCATCAACCCATCATCTAGGACATCTAGGATATACTCCTTTTAATGTGCTACTTTTCGAAGACCAGAGGAGTTATTTTCAAGATGGCATCTGTTGCCATCAGTAGAGGAATGGCCATTTCCCTTCACTGGATTACCTGAATTGACCATGTATACTGCTTACATGTATTAATCCTCTTTAAGCCTTTGCTTTATAGATGGCATACATCTATAATCAACTTTAGAATCACATTAAAAGAATAAAGTGTAAACAGCATACGTAACAGATATATGTTAATATACAATAACATACCCTATGTACCAAGAAAGATTTTTGGGCCAGGCGTGGTGGCTAATACCTTTAATCCCAGCACTATGGGAGGCTGGGTGGGGTGGATCCCCTGAAGTCAGGAGTTTGAGATCAGCCTGGCCAACATGGTGAAACCGCGTCTCTACTAAAAATACAAAAATTACCCAGTCGTGGTGGTGAGTGACTGTATTCCTAGCTACTTGGGAGGCTGAGGCAGGAGAATCACTTGAACCCGGGAGGTAGAGATTGCAGTGAGCCAAGTTCATGCCATTGCACTCCAGCCTGGGTGACAAGAGCAAAACTCTGTCTCAAAAAATAAATAAAATAAAAATAAGATTTTCAGAGGCTATTCATCAAAGCAGTTGGAAAGAAAACATGATGAAGGGAATGAATACATACTGAATGTATTTTTGTGTATAAATAAACTTCTACTTTACCCGTGTAAACAATTTCAGTCATTAGGAGATACCAAAAAGTAAAACTACTGATGGTGTTATTGATTCCTAATAATCATTAAACAATCACTTTGTTTCAAGAACAGTTCTATGTGCTCCTAACTCTGCTTTTCAGCTGAAAAAACTGAGGCCTAGGGAGATTAGGTAACTTGTGTAAAGCTGGTAATATATTATTCCATTGAAAAGAAATAATTGATTCATTTTATCTCTATGTACATATAATTCCAAAAGGAAGATCTACCTTGTCTATTTAATTACATGGTATATAGTAAAAATATTCAACATGTTTAGATATATTTTTTGAAATCTGAAATTAATGTTATATTAATGACAATTTCAGGAAAGGAGTGAGTTTTTCCCTACCTGCAAAGAATAAACATTGAACTGTGAGTAAGCCTCATGAAATGACTTATCTTGATGTATGTATTTATTCAGTGTAATAAACATTTTGGATAAATGTGTAACTCTGATATTTTTTAGATATATTAAAACATTTTAAATCTCACATATTTCCTGAAGAAAAGATGGAAATTACAGAAGCGTATATTGAGAAGACATACATATATTTATATATATATATCCAAAATTGATATTAAATGATAAATTTTCTCTATACTAACTTTCTTAGCATTATATCATGACAGCACTTGTACTTCAAAAACATGAGTTTCATTCATTGTTGAATAATATATAGATATGTTGTAATCAATTTAAGTAATCCCTTATAGTTGAATGTTTAATTTGCTTCCACTTTGCCATTACTGTAAAACATTTGTAAGATGATACGTTTTTGCCTTCACTTCGAATTATTTCCTCATGATACAACTAAGTATTTTTCTGGGGAGTCCTCATAAATGCAGGATTTACATGAATGTCATTATATCTCACTTCACTTCCCTTCTTTTTCTGCACCCTTGCTATCTTTTGCCCTATCTGGGGAAAGTTCACCATATTGTTTGTGTTTAAGTTCTTTGATAGTTAGGGTAATCACTACTATTAGTTTTGAATCTTTCTCTGGTAATTAGTACAGTGTTTTGCACATAGTTATTAAGAAATGTTTGTGAAATAAGTGACCTACTTCATGATAGAACTAGGACCTAATTCATACTTCCAGATATGACTTAGGAATCACTATCAAACACTAGGCTTCACATGTTCTTTTGCTGTGCCAAGTTAATAAGCAAAAGGATTATTTGGGTGATAATAATTAGGAGTGCATTTTAGCAACTCTTCTAGTAAATAAAATGGAAAAACATATATATTAAGTTTGTGCTTCCACAGCCAGTGCAAGTATTTGTTTAATCTGGACTACATCAAGTATTTCCCAGACTTAAAACAATTGCATAAGATTGTCGGTGTGAAGAAAAGTTTTGTCTAATTCAATTTTGGCCTTGTGTTCTTTCTTCTTCTGTGCTGGGAAATCTAACCATTGATAACATTTGATTAATATTTTGCTTGCATCCTCTCTACAGTCTGATTTTTAAGAGCCAAATATGAATTTTGAATATTTTCCTCTCAGAGTAATGGAATTGGAGAGTATTCCTAAATGGAAGAGGATATTGTTGATTTTTTGGAATGGTTAAAGCAGTACACTGTACTTGCCTGTTAAGGTGAAGGAAAAGATGCTGCTTTTACTATAAGAATGATGTTCCCATTTTTATCTCTAACCCTGACTTTTCTTCAAAGCTTTAGTTCTACTTCTCCATTTGTCTGTCGGACATTTCTACCAAGATGTCCATTTGACTCTGCAAAAAAGAGCCATCCAAAAATGAACTCTTTAAATCACTTCCCAAACTTGCTTCTCCTGAGATATCTTCTGTTACCTGTCCTCTTAACCATCCATCAATGATCAGTTACCAAGTCCTGTTGATTCTGTATTGGTAATATCTCTGATATCTATTCTCTCTTCTCCATTTTTCCAGCAACTTCAAAAACTCAGGCCTCGATTACCCTCTGCTAGTTTAACTGACTAGTTTACCTTCTTCAAATTTTAACCTTTTGCAAAACTTATCCCATTAATTCTTGCCAGACTCACAGTTTCAAAGCATAACTTGGATCCTATCACTCCCTAATCAAAATACTTTAAAGGCTTCCAAGATCTCTTAAAGTCCTGACCTGAGATATTCTGCCCTCTGTGATCTGGTTCTATTTGGTATTTCTAAATGATCTTGTTCTAGCTCTCTTCATACATTAGTTAACCTATGCCCCATTTAAACTAAATTATTGGCTGTTTCCCATAAGGGCTTTATGTGCTGTTGCTGAAACTATCAATTCTTTATGAAAAGTTCCCTTTCATTCTATCTTGTCATACAGTCATCATCCTGAACCCTCGAAGTTCTGTTTAAACGTCAATCCAAGGAAATTTTACTCTCTATTTTAATAATTCATAAAAATTTATTTATGAAGCATATATTGAGAAGACATACATATATTTATATATATATATCCAAAATTGATATTAAATGATAAATTTATTTATCATTTAATAAATTAGCCAGGTAGCTTAGCCAGGTACTATTCTGTAACAAGGAGAATTTTTGTTTGTTTGTTTGTTTTTGCTAGTCCTCAATTGTCTCTTTGTTTAGAAGAATGCCCTGGTACACAACTTTGAGATAGATAGAAAGTGAGGTGCCAAGGGCATATCTTGGAAGGAGACAGTAAAAAGAGGTTTAAATTAACTTATCAAAGAAATGAGAGAAATTTAGGGCTGGGAAAGACTGAGGGAGGTAGAAAATGAGATGGAAAAACGTAATATAGCAGGTCTTACAGAGAAAGGTGGCCAGTAAAATACTCTCAGTTACAAATATCCAATATTCAATTTTAAATTGTTTACACTGTTGTCTTTCACATGCATAAATGCCTTGGGGTGTTTCATTTTGTTTGGATTTAAAGTAATCCAAGCAAAATGTTGGCAGGGAGAAGAAAGAAGAAAAGCATTCTAGGAGATGAGATAAGTAGGAGATGAAATTCCAAGGAAGCAGAAACTGGGATCCAGGGTGAATTTGAATCCATAAGCCTTAAGTAATTAACTTAAATTCTGGGGAAGGGAGATCTTTGCCATTTCCACACAATGTGGAACAAGAAGCCTAAGTTGGATTTGTCTCAGTCTCAAAGGGTAGCAAGGCCTTAGCTGACACATGGACAACATTCTTCTTCACCAACTTACTTTCTGCTGGCATTATGATCGTTCCTGTGTAAGTCCGTTATCAATTCTGCTAGAGCACAAATGCTCTGCATTAAGTACTCACCTTTGTACTTTGTAAAGCTTAGCCTGGTAGTTTTCATATATTAGGCTCTCAATAAATATCCACGGAATGAACTATTGGGAAACTATGAGAGAGATTTAGGTACAAGGAGCCAGCTTCATTAGGGTGCCTCTATGCAAAATTGAGAAAGGCGCCCTCTTTAGGCAGACCCAGACCTATCAGCATTAGCTGATGAAATGACCAAGCGCACATAGCCTTGAATCAGGGTAAGGGTTTCGTGGATGCAGCATAAGCTGGAGCTGAAACTTACTCCCCACCACCCTACCTCTCCATCTTGGTTTGTGCCAGGCACAAGTATAACCTACACAGCCTTAGATGGCAGTACTGCTTTGGAGGGAGAGACAAAAGGAACAATGGAGGAAATAATAGTTGCCACATGGAGACTTAAGTAATGATGCTAAGTGAGGCTCAGAAAATGAAAAGGACCTGCTTTTAGAGAAGCAAAAGCTACTATATCTTACCTGCTTCACTTTACTGCTAATGATTCCTGAAAATGTCACTTTGCAAGGCAATGCACATGTAGTTATTTAGAGTTGACTTTGAAAGATATTCATTTGAATCCAATGAAGCTGCCATCTTTTTTATTTTTCTAACCTTTACAGTCATGGTTACTTTAAAGATTCTTGTGAAGTTAAAAAATCTCAACTTTGGCAACAAACCCAGACTTGTAATTCATTTCTTGTATGTTTCTTTTTAAAGGTTAAAAGCAGTTCAGTTGCTTATGTACAGGCACACACCAGGCAAGCCTGAAGTTGTTAAAATTCAAAAGATTATTTTTCAGATTTAGATAATTTTAGAGAATTCTTAAAAGCACTTATAGCTAACAAAATTATTATGAAATATTCAGAGGTTTTCTGAAGTATTCCTAAAAAACTGAACAAGAAACCTAACAGATAATAATATCATGATATAAAAGTCTATTGGACATTGGGCTTGGCAATAATTTTTTTTGGATATCACACCAAAGGCTTAGGCTACAAAAGCAAAAATAAATGAAACTACTTCAAACTGAGAAGTTTCTTAATAGCAAAGAAAATAACCAACAAATGAAAAGGTAACCTTTGGACTGGAAAAAAGTATTTTTAAACCACGTATCTGATAAGGGGCTACTATCTAAAATTTGTAAAGAACTCTTCAAAGCAATAGAATAAGAACAAATAACTCCACTTAAAAATGGGCAAAGGACCTGAACAGACATTTCTGCAAAGGAGACATAAAACTGGCCAACAATTATATGAAAAGGTGCTCAACATCACTAATTATCAGGGAAGTGCAAATTAAAACCAGTATCAGATATCACCTCACAACCTACAAGGATGGCTTTTATCAATAAGACAAGAGATAACAGATGTTGATGACTGGAGAAAAAGGAGCATTAGTACACTGATGGTGGGAACAGAGATTGGTACAGCCATTATGGAAAAAAGTATGACCCTTCCTAAAGAAATTAAAGCAATTCCTCTTTTGGATATATACCCAAAGAAGATGAAATCACCACTTTGAAAAGATATCTGCATTCCCATCACTGCAGTAATATTCATAGTAGCCAAAGTATGGAAACAACCTAAATGTCTATTGATGAGCAAATGGATACAGAACATGTGGTGTGTGTTCACATACACACACACACACACGCACGCATGCACGCACAGGAATATTATTCAGCTTTAAAAAAAGAAGGAAATCCTGCCATTTGCCTTAACTTGGATGTACCTGAAGGACATTGCATTAAGTGAAATAAGCCAGACACAGAAATAAAAATATTGCATGATCTCACATATGTGATTTTTTTTTTTTAAAGGAAGTCAAATACACAGAGATAGAGAACGAAACCATGTTTACCATCAGTGGGGTTGGGGGCAAGGAAATGGGAGATATGGGTCAAAGGATACAAAGTAGCAGTTACGTGGATGAACAAGTTTAGAGATTTAATTTACAACATGTAGCCTAAAGTTAATAAAATTGTATTATATTAGGGATTTTAAAATCTGAGTAGATTTTAGCTGCTTTTGTCGTAAAAACAGAAACTATGTAAGATGATAGATATGTTAATCTGCTTCACTATAGTAACCATTTTACTATCTATACGTATCCATAATATTGTATGTAAACCTTAAATAAACACAATAAAATTTATTTTTAAAAAGTCTATTGGAAAATAACGTTAGGTTTCTAGAAATTTTATCAACATTCTCAAGGATATTAAAGTTATCTCAGAAAATTCCCCCTGGACAAACTGAAAGTTATGTTTTCCTAAACAAATGGAATTTTTCCCATTAGAGAAATGGCTCTGACATTCCATTAGGAAGAGACTGAACAATGTGATCATAAATATATGCAGCCCCAAATCCCTACCTTGAATGATAGAGGCTAAACTTTCCAAAGGTGAATTCTGTGCTTATAGCATATTTCTCAGAGCGAATCCCTGGGGACTCATGGTGTAGATTTATGAATCATGTAGGGCAAAGGGTGGTTCCAAACAGGAAATAAAAGAGACCATGAACGGATAACATATGCATTTTTTCAGGCCAAAATTCCATTGTTTAGATTTGCATGAACATAATGGGTATAAAACTGACATTGACATCAACCTCAACATTATGAGCATGGGCCTCCCAGGAGTAGAAGCTGAAAGCTCCCCATAATCTTTGAGCAGCATGCGGAATTACTTGTCTCCAGCACCTCACTAACGAAATTTCTTATCTTTCTTTTATTTTCAAGAGCTTGGTGCTTTCAGGATGCTGATCTAATATTGGGGTTATTTGTCACCAAAATCAGCTTATAAAATGTATTTTGTTCTTCAGTGAAAACACATCTGCTGGATACTTAATAAAGAGCTCAGCATTAGAGATTAAAAAAGGAAGCTAGTACTACTTATTTCACTGCTTTCATTAGTGGGATCATAATTATTTTTAGGAAAAGTTTTTAATGTAAGGGGATGTCTACACACTAAATAAAGTCTTGTTAGTGTGCTAGAAATTATTCTAAAACATATGTTGCCATTTGATTCAGTTCTTTAGTCTGATTTTTTTTTTTTTTTAAGCAGGTATCGTTTAGTAAAGTCAAGTGTTCATACTGAAGGGAGTTCCATGGAGCCACTGGATTTAGATTTTCAGTAAGTTGAAAAGAATCATGAAAACACTTGCAAATCATCCACTTGGCTGGGAATCTTTGTGGAGTGAAAGTGGTGCAACTATATGTGGCAACCCAGTGCTTATTTTTTCTATTAATACAATAAATAATAGCTAATCTAGAAAAAAAATGTATGAGCAAAAAAAGAGACTGGGCTGGGCACACAGAATTCCATTTCTGAACTTCAGTTTCCTTTTCCTCCTCCTTACAGGATTTTTTTTGAAGACTAAATGAAATAATGTATGTGACTATACACAATATAATTGCAAAATACTATGCAAAAAGGCAATGTGATTATTTGGCTTTCTAATTTTCTACAAATTTGGAAAATAAAATTCTCTTGCTAGAAGTAAGAAATGGGAATGGCAAAATAATGATAAAAATCATTTGTCTTTTTGTTGTTTGGAATCTCTTTTCTTTCTGTTGATTTTCCGCTGACTCTCTAGGATGATTTAATCTTGCCAGAGCAAAGGGTAGATCACTTTTTAAAAGACTTAATATAAATGAAAGTTAAGGTATGGGTAAGAAAATTTGTAACTTAATAGGGACAAAAGTAAGAAAAAGGCCAAGAAGTGAATGGCAATGAAAGTAGAGTTATTTCAAAGTGAAACTAATACACTGAATTAAATAATTTCACATTGTTAAGAGGAGAAAATATTGCTACACAATTATCAAATTACACATGTGATCTGATTGGCTTAGTATTGAATGGTATTTCATTGAAATGCACGTATTCCAATGGCTTCTTGTAGAAATTATATAAACTTTCTTTCCATTGTATGTTCTGGGTTTGTTCCAAAGACCATGCGTTAGCTTGTTTTAGGGCATAAACTTTATAGATTTTACACTTCATTTATTTCCCTCTATCAGTCTCATAAGGGAAGTCCTTCGCTCTGTTTTCCTGACAAGAATAACTTTTTATCTGAAGCGAATACTTCCCCAGCAATTCAATACTGAAATCAGCACTTTAATCATTGTAAATGGATTCCTCCACATTTGTACCATAGTTTTCAAAATGACATTTAAGTATGAATCTTACTTAAAAAAAAGAGAATGAAAATATGACCTAAAGGGAAAGGTCAGAAAAAAATAAACAAAATCTACACAATCATCATCTTATTATAAATTCATTTTTATAACTTCTGGGATAAAGTGTTTCTAAAATACTTCTATCTCACCTATCTAGTTCATTCCTATCTGCGAGTTCACTACTTTCTTTTTCTAGATTATCAATTCATATTTAGCAGCCCCCATGTCTTTGGACTATAAATATAGCAAATATTTTTTATTTTCCTTATTTTTACAATATTCAGAACTGCTTATATTCAGAAGCTCCTTTTTGAGACTATTCACATGCAAATCACTACCCAGCAAACATTATGTTTTTGGCTAATAATGTAGCTTCCAGAGAGAATGTGATATCTCTGTATAGGGATACACTCTAGGGCTGACATTTGAGATTGTTGAAGTGGATCATCAATTAACCTCACTTAGAATGAATTGAATCATACCATGTTCTATTACTCTATAATGTACTGTGGAAAAAAATCTATTTGATGTGATACAATTTTTCTTTCTTTCATAAATTATTTTTTTCTTTTCTCTAGTCTGTTTTCATCATGAGTTATTTAATATTTTAGTGGCTTTTCATCACACTAGTAATATTGTGATTAGCAATAATTAGAATGGCCAAAATTAACCTACCTGGCTGTGAATGAAATCAACCTTCTTTATATCATGAAAATTTCACTGAGTTATTCTAGCCTGGAGAGATACTGATGAAAATAAAATGCATCATTAGAAATTATAATAAATGACAATGTCAAATAAGTAGGGGAAAAAAACCTCTGATGCCAGTCGAAAATATACTCAATTGATAATTTTCTACCCTTACCTCTTATGTTTTCCTGTAGTAATATCAAGAGTCTCAACCCGAGTTGTTATTGTTCAATACGCTTTCTCTTAAGTGACTCTTTTGTGTTTAGGAAATGTGTTATTTATTTTACACATTTTCTTCCCCCCCGACCCCCCCTGACCCCTCCCCCCCTTTTTTTTGGAGAAAGCGCCTCACTTTCTGGCCTAGGTGGGAGTGTAATCACATGTCACTGCAATCTTGAACTTCTGGGCTCAAGCAATCCTCCCGCCTCAGCCTCCAGGGAAGCTAGGACTGCATGTGTGCTCCACCATGCCTGGCTAATTTTTTTATTTTTTACTTTCTGTAGAGACAGGGTTTCATTATGTTGCCAAGGCTGAGCTCAAACTCCTGACCTCAAAGAACCTCCCACCTCAGCCTCCCAAAGCACTGGGATTACAGGCATGAGACACTGCACCCAGCCAATTTTATATACTTTCTTAATTTCATCTTTACCATAACTATCTAATCTAGGTATTATCATTGCTTTTTTACATGTGAAAAAGAGGTTCAAAGAAATTAATTCATATTATTAGTAAGTCTTATATCTGAGTCACACACTCAGATCCAAAGACCAATATTTTACAATTCCAAATGAACTTCTTACACTGCAAATATATTTTTAAATGGTGGCAATTTCTATACTATAACATATATTTAGTATATGTCTGTCCTACTTAATATAGAATATCGTTTAAAAACTGCATGTGCATATGGGAAGAGCCTATTTTTTAAGTACTAATTGCAGCAACATCATAAAAACAATACAAAGAAATGCAATTTTTATTGAATGAGATATTACATGTATTCAATACAGTTTTTATTTAAGTTAAAATTTTAATTTACCGATCTGCTTTCAAACATTTTATAAATTTTTTGTACAATTACTGGTATTTCATGAGACCTGGATCATAAAATATGTCCTAAGTGGAAAGGTAAAGAACAGAAATGAATTTTTTTAAAAAAATAAATAAGTACGATGAATCTTTAACAACAAGAACCTCCAATTTTGATAGCTATGCTTCCTCTCCACATATATCAATATAAAAAATCATTTAAGTTATTTGAAGTTTAACACAAAATGATAAAGCATCATACTGATGGAAATTGCAACCTAAATTATGAGCTGTTCTGAAACATACAATAAATTCCTTGGGATGAGAAGACTTCTAGAAGCACAAGCAAGGAAGCAGTGGTAAAATCCATTTTTCTTCTGACTTCTCAGGCACATTAGGCTAATTCCAGAAATAAATTCAGTCAGTTGGCAAGTTAACCTCTCACTCTTGTCACAGAAGTCATCTGAAGCCTGGAGTTTAACTGTTTTCTTTCTTCTTGGTCTTGGTCCTTTATGTAGTAGCCCTGTATTTATGGTACCACTTGGGAAATTATCTATGATAAGAATCTACCTCTGAGGAGCATTTATTTTACAAAAGCTTGAATGAGGGAATCATATATTACATAAAATCTCTTTAATTCTTTTAACATGGATTCTTTTTTTCTGCTGTGGAGTACACTAAGTCACTCATTTGATGGTTTTGTGTTTTCAGTCTTATTTGCTCAGGACTCATTTTATTTGGGCTTTGGAAATGATTGAATCAAGTTGGATGAAAATTTACTTTTCATCCATTTAATTCTAACCTTTCTTGCAAGCTCAATTTTTAGAATCTAGTTCAATGGGGTGAAAGAAAAACATCTTGCAATAGAGAGTTTATTTCTTGTGTGATCAGAAATGCTAATAGTAAATATGAACATATTTGCTTTAAAAATTTAGATTTGAAATACATTTTGCTTAGACTTTCAGAAGTTTTTAGAAGAACAACTATCTTAAATACCAAAAATATACTAGGCATATATATGCATTTATAAATGTTGTTGATAAATACTATTTTGTGGCAGAACTAGATGATTGGATGCATTATTCAATATAAAAAATTTTATGTCTTATATACTGCAGTGAAGCTACAACTTATTTGAAACACATTCTGATACTTAATCTTTAGCAAATTATTGAATAACCATGACCAACATAGATTGGGTAATACAGGTTATAATAGCTAAAAGCAATGACAGGTCACATTCATGTGGAATTTACTGTGGGTCCTACTTCATTCTAAGAACCTGACTTATTTAAATAGCTTAATCTTCCAACAATTCTAAATACAGCATGGTTGAGCAATTTGTTCAAGATTATACATGCAGGGATAATCACTCAGTGGTTCCTTCCTTGGACATGTAAATAAAATTTGTATGCCTTTTACAAAAAAAAAAAGATTCTGCAGGTGTTAGGTGGTAAAGCTGGGATACATTTCCTGCTGTGTCCAGAACTCAGCAACTATAAGAATATATGCTTTGATTAAATTTCCTATTCAACAATATATTGTGCACCTATAGCCTGAGGTTAATGAAGTTATTGAATGCCTATTTAAAATAAAATACTGGATAGAATATTATGTTCATGCACACCTAATTAAAGCAAACTCTCATGAAAATATCCACTGAAAAACAAAATTACTTTTCTTCCTTTCCATTAGCTAAAATATGCATTTTTGCTCTATCATTTCCATTATTTCTTTCACCCTACTGTGTTCATCAAATATTAGCTATAAAAGCTTTTTTATGGTAGTTGATTTAAATTATAAAACTAACTTTTTGAGTCTGTTGGTAGGAGCTTGGAAGGGCCTTGATAATTCAGTTGCGCAAGGATTAGTGTGCTGTAATACCAACCTTCAGAGCGAGCTCTGCACTTAAACTAGATTTTCCAGCATGGGTTGGGTGCAGAACAGTTTTTGATTTTGCTACAGATATCTGTTTCTCAACTTTCTATGGACTCTCCAGAAGAAATCCACACATTATTATTTTTTGATGGTTCATATCCACACTTTGACTTCAGTTCTCATCTAAATAGATATTATTTTTTATTTATGTAAGTGATGTAGAATCATTGCAGAAGAGTTAAAAATGTAGAGAAGAAAACAGAACCACTAAAATGCAAATCAAGAGTTAATAGTTGTTTTCATTTTGTGTAATTTTTTGTGTTTAAAAAATATACATTATATGCATATATATGTCATATACTTTTTTCTTATTTTATATACCTCATAAACAGTTTAGTATCTTCATTTTTCATTCAGCAGTTTATCATAAAAATCTACCTTTAACTTAAAATATATAGAGTTATATAATATCCCTTCTTATGTTCGGATGATTTTGAATACTTAGAAGCATTCCTATATTTAGCCCTCATAAATAATTGCGGTGAACAGCAGAGAACACAAATTTTGTAAAAACTTTAAAAACTAGATGCTCACTTTTTAGCCTGAATAACTAGATTGGGAAGTGCCAGATACAAACGTGTAAGCATTTTAAATGTTTTTGCATGCTAATATCAAATGAGTATTTCTACTGGCAGTTTCAGAGTGCCCATCTCAAGTCAGTCTTGCAGTTACTGAAGTTTTTTTCAGTTGTCATTATTTGATGTTTGAAAGTGACGTACTACTTTAGCAATTGTCTGTCTCTGAGGACTAAAGAGGCTGAATGTTTTTACATATTAATATTTCTTTTCCTGTGAATTGCTTGCTTTCTGGTTTCTATTTGTTATTTGCAACCCAAAAATGATCACTAATAAATAAACCATAAACACATTTCTCTTAGAAGTTTAAGACATCACTGGAATTCATCCAACTCTAGCATGTTGTCAAAATAACCTAAGCTCGAAGTGTATTCCCCATTTACTAAAAGGACTATCACAGGAAAGATATGTTTTATATATTTATTTGTCATTAGTAGCATTAGGTTTCTGCTGACATGTTTCACCAGATGTGAGATGACTGGCCATGGTGAAAGGTATGTGTGAGGGTGTGGGTGCGTATATATGGGTATGTGTGGTGGGTAGAGAATGAACCTCATTAGGGTTCAGGATTTTGGGTTTCTTAACAGCTTCCTTTAACACAAATACTTCCAGCAGGAGTATGCATTTCAGTACATTAACACAATGATTACTACACTAATGCAGCTCCATCTTAGCTTTCCTCATTCCTTTTTGCAGTTTTAGAACAGGCATAAAGACATTAGGCGGTGGTAATCATTTGGAGAGAAGAGAAAGAAAAGTGTTGTGTTCATGTGTGTTTTACCCAATCACCAAAATTTTTGATCATGTGATGTGTGCCAAGTGAAATATTAAGTGCTAATATGCGAATGCATATGTGGGTCTTTATGTATGTGTTTGTTTATGTGAACTATCGGTTTAGATTTGGGGTGATATATACAATAAGACAATGATTGCGGAAGTCATTTAACACAGGTAGCACCAAATCAGCCTTTAAGAAGGAAGTTGAATGAATTTGAAATTATGCAACAGAGAGAAGTTGCAAGGAAGAAGATAAAATTTAAATGGCTCTGATAAATACATTTAATTGGAAATGTCTAATAGAAAGGAGAGATGTCTTAGGTAAATCAGGCCTGAAGGTCTAATTTGGGAATCCTTAGTTTGGAGGCAATAGTTAAAGCCATACGGCTGAATGACCCTTGTAAAGAGTACTGTGGAGAGGGACAGGCAGCTGAAGATGGAGCAATAATGGTAGAAATATGAGGGAGGTGGAGTGAAAGCAAAAGGGAGAGAGAGGCAGGAGGAGGGGTGAGGAGGAAGGCAGGGGGAGGGGTGAAGAGGAAGGCAGGGAGAGAGAGAGATTAGAAATGTAGATGCTTTCCAAAAATAGTACAGGTATATGACAGCTAAGATAAGAAGGCATTTCAATGAGGTAGTTGTAGTTCATATTATAAAATAAAAATCAAAGGTACCACCCACACCCTCCTCCTGGACTGAAGAAAGTGTGACTATTGGCGGCTGAGTAAAGGGATAAAAAACTCAATTTCACGTCATTTAATATTTAAATAAGATGATTAACCTACCACTGGCCCTGCATAATTATATTTAAGATGTTTAAATAGAGAAATATGGAGTCCAATTAATCTGTTTCTTTAACTCCCATCAATTGTTGCAGTGACATCTATTAGGGCTATTTTTCTTTAAGAAAAACCGTAAGAAATCCTGGCTTTAATAATCAAAGCTATGGGTGGTTATCTTTGATTAGTGTTCATTACTTAGGGTCAGATAATAAAATGCTTGATTTAATGACTTTATTTGTTGGTGTGACCTGAAATGTTATGTTACTGGAGATAAAAACAGGTTTTAGCAGTTCCTCTGATGATGGGCTTTATTTCGAAAAAGAAATCCCTTCTATTAATTTACACAGAAATGATTTAACAGTGTAATCCCTCCATTTTCATTAACATTACAATTTTTTAGGCCCTTCTTCAACACATTGTTTTATGGGAAGAATTAAATTTTGCTCCCGTGTCTCTTTCATTACACAAAGTTTGTTTTCATTTGTTTGTGTTGTGGTCTTAATTGGAAATTTAATATGTTTTTCTCTTGAAAACAAGCAGACACCAATCTTTTCTTCTACACAGAATTGTTCCAGAGAAGTAATGTCACTCCTTAGAGATATAAATTCAGAAGAAAATAGGCATGAATGAATGGAAATTGCTGCATTCAGAATTGGGAAAGCTAGATTCAGTTTATTCTTTACTATACAAATATTTACATAAGTTCTTTTCATAATATTCTGATGAATTTCATAATTAATATTAGTAGTTGTTTTGAGTCACAATCAGGATTTCAACTAGCTACATCTCAGGTTTTTTATTGCTATATGATAGTTGTATATATTTTGGGGGGGCACATATGATATTTTGATACATATACACAATGGGTAATGATCAAATCAGGGTGGGGATATTCATTACCTCAAATATTTATCTTTTTATGTTGGAATCATTGCCATTCTCTTCTACTTGTTTTGAAATATACAATACATTACTTTAACCATAACTTCCCTACTCTACTATTGAATACTAGAACTGATCCCCTCTAACTGTATTTTCATACCCCTTCACCAATTTCTCTTCATTCCTCCTTCCCCTTTTGCTTCTCAGCCTCTAGTAATCACCATTCTATTCTCTATCTCTATGAAGTCTATTTTAGCTCCCACATACGAGTAAGAATATGTGATATTTGTTTTACTGTGCCTGGTTTATTTCACTTACTATAATGACCTCCAGTTCCATCAATGTTGCTGGAAATGACAAGATTTAATTCCTCTTATGGCTGAATAGTATTCCATTGTGCATATATCCAACATTTCCTTATACATTCATCCATTGACAGTCACTGAATCTCGGTTTTTTCATCTGTCAAGTTATGTGACTAAATCCCACCCTATGATTTTAAAGGGTTCAGAAAGGCATGACCAATATTTAAGATATAGAGAGTTCACTCTTTAAAAAAAAATTATAAGCAATTCTTACTTATGTCTTTATTTGTTTTATGCTCAAAAGATAGATAAAGTGCTCCTGAGAATTAAGAGGCACAGTGCCAGAAACTGTGAAGCTTTGCAAAAGAAACATTAAGGAAATTAAAAAGAAATCATGATTTAATCTTAAAGTGAAATAAAATTGCCAATATAAGTTTACATCTGCATTTTAAATTACAATATTTACTTAGACACTTCTCTGTATAAGGGCCATAAAGAAACTTATTTTGGAAATAAACTACAATAAAACCACAATAATCTAGACCTCATTTAATCAGAATTTGGGATAACATGGATAAGTTTGGACTTGTCTTTTCCCATTATTTGTAAAGAAGGTATTTGTTAAGCAAACTTAACAGTGCCACAAAACTTTAATGTCTCCAAGTACTTTCATGCACACTAAGGGTACAAGTTTACATGGAAAACCTGTGTCCAAATTCAGCTGGCCTCTGGACTTAAAGATCTATTGAAAGAAGAGAGATTGCAACACACTACAGGGGCAAGGGTCCCACTTAGAAATAGTCATTGTTAAATGATTCTGCATCAGTTATATGGTATATAGTGAGATATTATCCATTTGATGAAAAAGATTATAGGTTTACAGCATACGTGCATCTGCTTGTACCTAAAATGTAATTCACAGAGAGCACGGGCTGAACTTACCAACTGTGTAGGTAGCACATAGTAGGTTGTTGGGGCTCAGAAAACAAAATCCCAAAGTGAAAGCCTCAGAAGTGGCCTCAGAAGCTCTTTCTCTCTGACCTTCCCCAGCCCTCCTGTCCCTGGCCTCTCATTCTGCCCCATGGCAAGTCACAGAAACGAGAATACCTCCCTCTTCCGTCAGGTGAGTCATAGAAACCAGAACCCCTTTTTCCCAAAGCCAGCCAAAAAAACTAAAAACATTATTCTCACCTTCCCCTGCCTTTCTGTGTAGGAGCTGGCCAAAAAGAGATTCTCTGTTCTACCTTGTTTGATAGTAGTCATAAGACCCCCATTCCAGAGAAAGGCTGCCCCATATCCAGAAAGAAGGAATGCTTCAGAGAAAGGACAGGAAGAATCTGAACAGACAAGCTTTTCTGGGTTTCCTCACTCAGTCTACTGACATAAGATTATACTCTTGGCCGGGCGCGGTGGCTCAAGCCTGTAATCCCAGCACTTTGGGAGGCCGAGACGGGCGGATCACGAGGTCAGGAGATGGAGACCATCCTGGCTAACACGGTGAAACCCCGTCTCTACTAAAAACTACAAAAAACTAGCCGGGCGAGGTAGCGGCGCCTGTAGTCCCAGCTACCCGGGAGGCTGAGGCAGGAGAATGGCCTGAACCCGGGAGGCGGAGCTTGCAGTGAGCTGAGATCCGGCCACAGCACTCCAGCCCGGTGACAAAGCAAGACTCCGTCTCAAAAAAAAAAAAAAAAAAAAAAAAAAATATTATACTCTTTTGGTCCAAGCACATTGCTACATGGCTCTCTATACCTCATTGAACCTAAGCATAAAAATTGACTGATAGTCCAGGCACAGTGACTCACGTCTATAGTCCCAGACCTTTGGGAGGTCAAGGCGGGAGGATCACTTGAAGCTAGAAGTTTGCGACCAGACTGGCCAATATGGTGATACCTCATCTCTACTAAAAGTAAAAAAATTAGCCAGGCATGGTGGTGCATGCCTGTAGTCCCACGTACTCGGGAGGCTGAGGCAGGAGAATCACTTGAACTCAGGAGGCGGAGGCTGCAGTGAGCTGAGATCATGCCACTGCACTCCAGCCTGGGTGACAGAGTGAGACTCTGTCTCAAAAAAAAGAAAAAAGAGAAAAACAGTTTTTTTTTTTTTTTGGTTGATAGTTTTCCCTGGGTCATTTGGTCTTCATCCTGAAAGTTCCCATGTCACGTAAAACTATGATTAAATAAATTTGTTGTGCTTTTCTCTTGTTAACCTGTCTTTTGTTACAGGAGTGTCAGCTGTGACCCTTATAATGGGTAAGACTTTCTTTTCACCCACTACAAGGCGCTCAGTAAATATTTTTATGAATAAATCCCTTGCCTTATGTAATTTCCCTTAACTCTAATCTATTAATGCTTATTGAGGACTTGATTAGCACCAGATACCCTCAGTCCTGTATGAAGGACTTGTGTATCTACACATTTCTAGTTCATTTGTGTGAGAGTAAGATGAAAAACACAGGTAAATGGAGGCTTAGATTTTCCTCAGAATGGATCAGGAAAACTATTTTCCTTAATTTTTTTCTGATTGAAAGTCTTTGAATAACACATTAGTTCTGTGCAATTTGCTTCTTAGGGTAATTTTAATTAGAAGGTAAGTTTGCCCTGTCCATCAGATCAACAGTATTTTTAAATAGTTAATTATATATTTACTAGTTCATAATTAAGATTTGGAAATCTGCCTATATGTCTTAATTCAGAGAAATACTAAATTAAATATGTCCCTCAATGCCTAATTTGTTAGAATACTTCTAAAGAAATAGCAATTAGCTAGGACTAAAAAGTAAATTTTAAAGTTATTTTATAAAAGACATTTGCAATAGTAATATAGAATTGCGGTCTTCAGAATGGAAACATGAAGTAAAAAAGAATGTTCTAGAAAGAGTCTGAGAGAGAGAAGGATGGTGAATTTATAGCCCAAATTATCCTATACTCCACATTTACCTTCCTCTAATAGTCTTCTGTTTGGTGGCCCAAACAAGGAATCTGATGTCTGATGATACTATTATGACAGACAAATTTGCTGGTGGAAATAACTATTTAACCCTGAATGGCTACAGAAGGAAAGAAATATTCTAAAATGTCAAGTATCAACATATCAAACTGTAATAGTGACACCCCAAATTGACACCCTTCTTTCTAAGGAAAGACTTTTTCACACTGGTTTCTCCATACTTTTACTTGTAATCTTGTTGATAACTTACATTATACTACTAAAATAAAGAGTGTGATAAACCTTTGTAAAAGTTAATTTGTACCCTAGTGTGCAGACTGGAGGCAAGAAATGGGGGTTAGCTAACATTTGAAGTACTCTAATTGGGACTATTCCCACCAGGACGGTTGCTCAGAAGCTCTCACTCTAGAGACAGTGTTACTATAAGACCTCCGGCTATTCTATTTTACTTCTCATTAATACTAGAGGTTTGGTTATTAAGCACAATGAATATTAGGAATGAATTTTTATGGTGAGATAGGGTTCAAGATACATGGATTACTGCAAAATAATATAAGGCTCTTTTCAGTCTTGAACAAACTGGGCTCAGTAATCTAGTGATCCCAAGAACCTACATCTTTCAAAATATTGCCCTGGATTTAGGATTTTATACCAGTCCTTTGCTTAAATATTTATCAGAGGATTCTGTTAGCTGGTTCTGACTAGAAATAAATTAAGCCATGCCTTAAGTGAAACTTAAGTGCAAGGTGCAGTTAGAGGGCCTAAAGGGACAGAAATTGAAGATCTCATCTGCTTACAGGTAATATGGCTGTTTCCATGCCAGCATTCCTATAAGTATTTGTTGGTGAGGCTGATTTTGGTTTGCAATTTGCTTTCAAATTATAACACACTCTATAAGATTACAGAAGACAGGACATACAGTTTTGTCTTCCTAAGCTGTTGGAATTCTCTTGACTAACTACCAAAGATGGCTACAGTTGATCAAATAGTGTTAGACAATCTTATCTTTGAAATCAGTCAGAGGAAGAATAATTATATTTTATGCCTTATATGTTTTATACACAGATAGGGACTCATTTAAAATCTCATAGGTATGAAGCAGGGACTATTCCCTTGGTCTAGAGAACCTGGCTCTAAGGCTAGAACCATTGTCCTCTGTTTATAAGCTGTGAGCCGTACGACAGGTTGCTTAACTATTTCCTCATTTGTAGAATGAGTTTAATAACAGTATCTACCTCTTACTGTTGTTTTGGAAATTTAAAGGATAAAAATATGTGAAAAATTTGGCTTATAAGGATGTATATAACAAACTATAGCTATTACTATCACAAAATGGACACATAATGTCTTGTGCTCTCTAACTATTCTGTTGAAAATTTTCCCTCTAACTATTCTGTTGAAAATTTATTCGTTTATACTTGTCTTTCTATAATGTATGGATAGTTTGAGCAATATCAACCATATAATAAAGTAACTAATAAAATGCAATGATATATTTGGATCAAAGTTTTCCTAAAATTTTCAGGGAAAATCAACCAAGATAATTCTATTTTTTCCTGAGTTTAAACGGAAGAAAATCTTACGTATCTTAGAATCTTTGAGCTCAGTTCTGTTAAGCACATTCTACTAATTCTACTGCTTTGCTTTATTCATGCAAGCCCTGATGAAGGAAGAGTTTCTCAGACTTTTCAGCAAAGAAATTTTTCTTTCTTTATGAAATGTTTATTAAGCACCTGTTATTACACAGTGGGGGACACGAAGAGGTATACAACAGCTTATTTATGAGACCTAGCAGGAGGAACACAATATAAACATGAGCAAATGACAATAAAAATTCTATTTGAAATAAATGTAATATTTGATAAGTGTTCAAGACATTTAGAGGAGGGAGTCATCATTGCATCCCAATAATTTTGTGAACAAGCACTGAATCGGTACATGTGGAAGGATTCAGGAAACTTTCATCCACAAAGTAGGATTTAAGCAACACTTTGAAGAATACATAAGATTCAGAAAGATGCTGACTAGAACTAGATGGAGAGGGAGTTCAATGAACTTAAGAATCTCTGTTCTAGAAACACCTTCTGCTCTTTCTGTCTCAGTCTCCCTCCCTCAACCAACTTACTTATTGCTTTAAATAACTTGCTTAATTTCACTTTGCATTCATACTGAAATTCTACCAAATAGGGATGCATTTGAAAGGAATGACATGGTCAGCTTCTTGTACTATGATGTGATTTAGTTAGTTCTTTAATGACAATTGCCAGGTCTGTTTGTAGATAGTTACTTCAACAATGCCTAGCACAATGCTTAGTAAGCAGTACATGTCAATGAAAACAGGTTTCTTTTATTTGGTTTATTTAATCAAATAATTTTTTACTCTAACAGGTTACTGAGATCAACAGGACAATTATTCAAATAAAAGAGGGAAACAAAGAGCTATAAATCTGAGAGTATGAAATAATTAAGTGGCTAGAAAGCTTGGAGGGGGAAGTAAAGGGCAGTGGGAAAGGATTTTGCCAAGAATGGAAGATCAGGATAGATATGATGGCGAGCAGAAATTAAGACAATTATAATTACAGTTTTGGGAGGGTTGTTTGCTTTTGTAATGAGTGACACAATGAGGGAAGGCAAGGGAAAAGGCAGGAATAAAGAAGAGTAAAGAATTCGTGTTGGGTAATATTGGGAGATAAATTTGGAAAGGTAGCACAAGCCTGTGCTGAACTGTGGAGGATCACACTAAAGAATTTAGATTTCATCTTATATGCAACCAAAAATAGTCTTAGTTGTTCTACTTATATCCTACTGCTCAAAATTAAGCTAAAGGGAACTTTGCAGATATTCTGCAGCATTTGGGAAAAAATGGCAGTGATTGGTGTAATTTTCAAATCTCCCCCAATCTGCCCTCCTTCCATAGCTAAAGCAAGTAAAATACATAGGAGCAAGTAAAGGAGACACAGGAGACATGAGGGTAGAGAAACCTGTTCAAGACCAGAAGAATGCAATGAGAAAAGCTCTACAGGGAAATTTACAAATTTCTTTGATAAATAACTGGCATTTTTTAAAGGGAGAAGAAATTTAATAGATGTAACAACCAAATGCAATATTTTAGACAGTGAAATTTGGACCTGTACTAGGAATTAGGTAACATTAAATAATGACTTTATTGGTTGTGATAATGGCATTATGTTATGTTTTTAAATTCCCTGTCTGTTAGAGATACTCACTGACATATTCACAAGTAAAGTGATATGATATCTGAAATATACTGTAAAAGGATCACATTTTCCTCATCCTCCACGTTGATATTAAGAATATAATATTGCAATATATTGATAACATTGAAACTTGCTGCTGGGACACTGACTTTCATTATTCTCTCTTCTTATGGGGGTGTTTGAAAATCTCCACAGTGGGTATTTTACAGTTTAACACACGAAAGTGTATGGGGCTTTTATAGAATTTTAGGATTTGACAACCCTCTCTACACCCTCTTGAATGAACATTATTCAAGAGACCATTTCCATGTCAATTAACGTCCAGAACATTCATACAGAGAGTTGAAATCAGATTCCCCTATCACAGAGAGTGCCACTGGCTTCTCCTTTCCTACCAGAGAATCAAAGCAGAGCTAATACACAGAAGTTTCTGGTTTCACAGTGATATATGCTGGTTCCTAAAAATTCTATTTAGGATACACAATACTAGTTTACATTTTACCATGTTATGAAGTATAAAAGGATATTTCCATGAGCTGAGGGGCAAACTGATGCAACATGACATTATAGACAAAGTTCAAAGAGCAAAGTCTCTTCCTTTTATTAAACATGTACTTCTAGTCATTAATTCACTGTATCTGTAGTAATTAATAAATGATCATAAGGAGTTACAATTGTCACAATGGAATGACTAAACCATAAAATATTGCTGATATTAATTCAAAATAGGAATGCTATTTTGAAAAATGGTTTGGCAGTTTCTTATAAAGGTAAACATACACTTTATATACAACTTAAATACGCCACTCCCAAAACTCCAAGGTGTTTACCCAGGAGAGAAGAAAACTTAGGTTCTCACAAAAACCTATATTCAAATGACTATAGCAACTTTAATTCATAATCACTCCAAACTGAAAACAATCGAAAAGTCCTTCCACTGGTGAATGGATAAATGAATTGTGGTACATCCATACCTGCAATACTGTTCAGTTAAAAAATCACAACAAAAATAAACTACTGATACACACAACGACACAGTAGGATCTCAAATGCAATACGCTAAATGAAAGCAGCCAGAGTCAAGGGTTACATAATGGACGGTTATATTTATATGATGTTCTGGAAAAAGAAAAACGTAGGGGCGGCAAACAGAGCAGTTGTTGCCTAAGGATAGAGGTGGAGAAAGGCATTGACTGCAAAGAGGAATGAAGGGATCTATGGGGTGCCTTACTCCATTTGGGCTGCTATAACAAAATACCTTAGACTGGGTAGTTTATAAACAGAAATTTATTCCTCACAGTAAGGATGGGACGTCCAAGACCAAGGCACCAGCAGATTCAGTGTCTGGTGAGGGCCTGTTCCTCTCAGACAGCACCCTCTGGCCATGTCCTCACATGGCAGAAGGGGTAAACAAGCTCCTTCAAGCCTCTTTTATAAGGATAGTAATTCCTTTAGCCAAGCAGGCTGAGCCTCGTGGCCTAATCACCTCTCCAAGGCCCTACCTCTTAATACTTTTACTTAATACTTTTGGGGTTAGATTTCAATATATGAATTTCGGGACATACGACATTTGGACCATAGCAGAGGATGATGGAATTGTTCCGTATCTTGATTGTGATATTGATTGCTTGATTCTATGTGTTTGTCAATACTCAGAATTACATGCTAAAAAGAATAGATTTTATGTATATAACTTATACCTCGATGAACCTGACCAAAAATAGTGATAAACAATCTAATAGAATTCTTCCTCATTTTCTTGCACTGGATTCTCATTTCTTTCCTTGTTTCTTTATTTGTGAAAAAGCTCAATGGCTGTATAATATTCTATCATTTGGACAAACTGTGACTTGCAAACATGTTTTCTATCTGAACATTTAAGCTATCTTTTAACTTTTCCCTATTATAAATAAAAGTCAAATATACAGGTGCACCTTGTATTACAGTGCTTTGCTGTTTCTGCTTCACAAATATTGTATATTTTACAAATTGAAGGTTTGTGGCAGTCCTTCATCAAGCAAGTCTATCAACATCATTTTCCCAAAAGTATGTGCTCACTTCATGTCTCTGTGTCACATTTAGGTAATTTTGACAATATTTCAAACTCTTTCATTATTAGCATATCTTTTATAGTAATCTATAATCAGTGATCTTTGATGTTACTCTTTTTATCTAGTTGTTGTAGGGCACCACAAACCACGTCCATGTGAGACAGTGAGCTTAACCGACAAATGTGAGTGTGCATTCTGAATGCTCCACCAACTGGCCATTCTCCCATCTCTCTGCCTCTCCTTACACCTCCCTGTTCCCTGAAACACAACAATTTTGAAATTATGCCCCTTCATAACCTATGATGGCCTCAAAGTGTTCAAGTGAAAGGGAGAGTCACACATTTTTCACTTTAAATCAAAAGCTAGAAATGATTAGGCTTGATGACGAAGGAAAGTGAAACACCCAGATAGGCTGAAAGCTAGGCCTCTTGTGCCAAAAAACTAGCCAAATTGTCAATGCAAAGGAAAAATTCTTGAAGGAAATTAAAAGTCTACTCCAGTGAACACACAAATGATAAGAAAGTGAAACAGCCTTATTGCTGATATGAAGAAAGTTTGAATAGTCTGGATAGAAGATCAAACCAGCCACATTTCCTTAATACTAATCCAGACCACAGCTCTAACTCTCTTTAATTCTATGAAGTCTGAGAGAGGCAAGGAAGCTGCAGAAGAAAAGTGGGAATCTAGCAGACATTGATTCATGAGTTTTAAAAGAAGAAACTGTCTCCATAACATAAAAGTGCAAGGTAAAGCATCAAGTGCTGATGTAGAAGTTGCAGCAAGTTAGCTAGAAGATTTAGCTAAAATAATTGATGAAGGTGGCTACATTACACAACAGATTCAATGTAGACAAACAGGCTTCTATTGGAAGAAGATACATCTAGGGCTTTCATAGCTAGAGAGAAGTCAATGTCTGGCTTCAATTCTTCAAAGGATAGACTGACTATCTTGTTAAGGACTAATGCAGGTGGTGACTTTTAGTTGAAGACAATACTCATTTACCATTCCAAAAATCTCAGAGCCCTTAAGAATTATGCTAAATCTACCCTGCCTGTGTTCTATTAATCGAACAACAAAGCCTGGATGACAGCACATCTATTTAGCAGCATGACTTACCATGAATATTTTAAGCCCATTGTTGAGACCTACTGCTTAGAAAAGAAAAATTTCTTTTAAAATGTTGCTGCTCATTGACAAGCACCTACTTACCCAAGAGCTCTGAAGGAAATATATAAGGAGATTAACACTGTTTTCATGACTGCTAATACAACAGTCATTCTCTAGCCTGTGGATCAAGAAGTAATATCAACACTTAAGTCTTATTATTTAATAAACACATTTTATAAGACTAGAGCTGCTATAGATAGTGATTCCTCTGATGGATCTGAGCAAAGTAAATCTAAAATCTTCCGGAAAGTATTCACTAGTCTACATGCCATTAAGAACATTTGGGATTCATGGGTTGAGGTCAAAATATCAACATTAATAGTTTGAAAGTTAATGGAATTTGGAAGAAGTTGATTCCAATCCTCACGGATGACTTTGAGAGGTTCAAGACTTCAGTGGAGGAAGTAACTGCAGATGTGGTGAAAACACCAAGAGAACTAGAATTAGAAGTGGAGCCTGAAGATGTGACGGAATTGCTACAATCCCATGATAAAGTTTAATGGATGAGCAGTTGCATTTTATGCATGAACCAAGAAAATGGTTGCTTGAGATGGAATCTACTCCTGGGAAAGATGCTGTGAACATTGTTGAAATGAAAGAAAGAATGTAAAATATTACACAAAGTTAGTTGGTAAAGTAGTGGCAGGATTTAAGAAGATTGACTCTAGTTTTGAAAGATATTCTACCGTGGATAAAATGCTATCGAACACCGTCACACACAACAGAGAAATCTTTCATGAAAGGAATAGTAAATTGATGTGCAACTGATGAAGCAAACTTCACTGTTGTCTTGTTTTAAAAATTTGCAGCAGCCACCCTGACCTTCTGCAACCCCCAGCCTGATCAGTCAGTAGTCATAAGCATGGAGGAACAACCCTCCACTAGCAAAAAGATTATGACTTGCTGAAGGCTCAGATGATTGTTAGCATATTTTAGCAATAAACTATTTTTAATTAAGATACATACATTGTTTTTTAAGACATAATGCTATCAACACTTAATAGACTACAATAGACTGTGAACATAACTTTTATACACACTAGGAAACCAAAACATTCATGTGACTTGCTCTTTTGTGATATTGCTTTATTGCAGTGGTTTGGAACTGAACCTGTAATATCTCCAAGGTATGGTTGTAAAAATAAATCATCAGTATTAGTTCCTCTACAGATATGTTAACATGGCTGGGAATATTTTGATAGTCCTTTGTAACTGATATTGCTACTTTGTTTTTCCATCAGAGCCAGGCCTGGTGGATTCTACATAAACACGAAAAATATGCTCAAAACAATGTTAATTTTCAGAAATGTAGATTTCTATTTTGATGATCAAAGTCTGTAGATTGAGCTTTGTGGAACAGGGGGATGGGGTGTTGACAGATAAAGAAAAATAAATCCTCCCAACAATTTTCTAAAAGCCTGGCTAAACTAGGGTCAAAATATCTGAGAAGCAGCGTAAATATTCCAATGAGTTTCATTTCCTGATCAGATATATTAGTTTCCATATGCCAGAGTCCTGGTGGCAAATTTACACTCTATCCAAATGCTGCTTTTATGGGTAACCGGAGGCTCTGTGTGCAGCTTCAGGATCTGTAATAATGACTTTGTACAAGAGACATGTCGAATAAAGTTGAAAGTATAGATAATTTCATTGATTGCTTTAAATTCCACCATTGGCGCTGCATGTGGAGCTGCGTTCGGAATCACTCCAGATGCACATCCTTTTAGAACAGCAGTCCTGCCACCATCCTAGTACCCATAAAGGTCTTTAATTAGGTAATCTCCAAATAGCAACAGCACCATCCTCTGACTTTATTAACATAAAATCTCTCTTTTGCAAAGCTATTTCAATGTGCAATAGGGGAGAATCCCTGGATGAAGACAGGCAGGTAAGAGTAAAGAGAGAAGACACAGAAATGGAAATGATAAAACAGATAAAAGCGGAGTCATATCGTGGTTCATCTTGAGGTGCTTGTTATAACTTCACTTTAAGAAACTTTAACCTATTAACCTTTTTAAAAAACTCGGCCTCTGCTAAGGATCTGCATCACTAACAAGAACATTTCTTTATTAAGACTCCCTGTGTGTCTAAGCATTTTTTATGACCCCCATTGCCATGGCACCATCTGCACACCTGACATTTTAAAAACAAACATTTCAGCATAAGTGATGAATTCTACCTTAGGTGGCTATTATGCAGGTCTGACTGCTAAAAAAACAGGCAACTCTCATTCCACCAAATTAAACCCTGCCAAGCAGAAATATCACATTGAACAATTTAGTATGGGTGTATTATGAAGAAAGCTTAACTTGAAGAGACCCTCTATAACAATAAAGCTGATGGACTCACAACAAACAAACTACAAGAAATAACCAGGTGGATTTTGGCCAGAGTATACTCACAATGGAGAGGTAGCAGGGAGATGTCAGTATTGCACCTGAGTCATATCTTAACCATACAAACAGCTACAGCAGAGCACGCACAGCCAGCAAATGACCCATCCATTGAACAGCCATGATTATCCTGCCTTCCACTATAAGAGGACATACCCTTTGCTAATACCCTCTCAAATTTCTGTCGATTGTGGAGAAAGGTGGGGGAATTAATTCAAAAAGGCACTGGTTACTAATGAAGCACTTTTGATGCATGCATTCATTTATTTAACATAATCAACAGAAATGGATTTATATGTGAAGTACTATTCGAGGTCCTGGGGTTGCAGCAATAAACAAGACCATTTCCCCACATCTTTACACTTAAGATCCCCTTGGGGCCTGGGGGAGGTTTAGCAGAAGCCTTTGAGCTATCTGTGCATTTGTGAATTAAATATTGCTCTTCGTTTTGCATGGATCAGGGAACCAAGACTCTGACAGATTGAGTTACCTGTACAAGTTTACATAACTAGTAGGTTACAGAAATAGCCCTAGGATCTAGGACCCCAACATAGCTCATTTTTGCACAATCAGGAAGCTTGCTTCAGGTAAACACCGTCTGCCTCATTTCCTTCAGGCACCTCTAGATAAATGGCACCATAGGCTTCTTTAGGTTCAGTACTTAAAGCTCTGGATCGGGTTCAAAAATTGGAGCTTTTTAGGAGAAGTTGGTGGAACTCAGGGCTCAGAGCTTCTTAATTTAATTTCCGCTAGGTTAGGACTTTGAGAGGTTTTTTTGTACTACCATTGTGAGCTACATTGCTGCTCTAGGAAAAACACATCCAGAGTCCTAAATGAGTGACTTACAAATCAACTTTTGGAGCCTACTAACCCGCTCTTTTGACTTTTAACTCTCTGATTTCTAACATCTACTTTTCCATATGAGTTTCCAGCTCATGCCGTCCTAAATAAAGTAGAAACTAGGCACATATTTTTCTTCTTTGATTCTTCCTATTCCTTTCAGAATTGTCCTCATGCAATAAGCACCTGTCTAGTTTCTGCCCACGTGGCTTACAACATGCAATAATTGATTACTACCACTACCTCCCTGTGCATGTGTGTGTATGTGTGTGTGTCGGGTCGGGGTGGGGGAGGGAGTTCAAGCCCTTATATTACAGCATTCTGAAACTCTAATCAAATCACTCTAATCATCATAACAAAAGTTTTTTTCCCTGTTTTACAAGAAGTTTTAACATAGCCTGATTCATAATATTGTATACCATACATTGTCTAGAAGATAGGATATTAATCTCTAGGGAAATGATAAGGTAAAGGGAGAAACAAAATATTCAATATAAAAAAGCATTTACCCAAGATTTTTAAGAAAAACCACATTTGTAGATCTTAATATTAATGAGGCACTAAAATATATTAAGAATTGTAATGTACAAATTAACATAATGAAAAGAATTAAAAGAAAGCTAAGTAATGAACAAGTCAAAAGGCAGCCCATACTAAAGACGAATTTGCAGAATCAAAATTCAACAGGATATACCACTATTAGTGAAAAAATTAATTATTCTATTATATAAACTTACTTTTGCCATTTTTAGAAGTTATGCCTGTTTCTTTTATAATTAATTATGTGCCTATAGTGGTAGAGAATTTATAGTTCAGACATACATATACAAATAGAATTTTCCACACCAACAATAAGGCCTTTTATGATGTCTAATTTATATTACTTGATATTTTATATGTAACTAGATTTCTTTTTTCCAGTCTTAACAACTTATGTTTTGGCCTCAATCTGGTTACTGGGCTTCCGCCTACTTCTTTGTACCCAAATCTGTGTCTTAGAAATTGCTTAATATCCTAATCCCTCTAGGACTTGAGGAAGTTGTTCTTGCTTGACCAGCTCTTTCCAGGAGATTGGAGCCCTGCTCATTGCACCCATCAAGTAAGGGTCACCACAATGTACCAAGGCTTCCTTGTGCTGTCTCCCTCCTTAGATTTTTAATGTTACTTTCAGTGGTATGTTGAAACAAGCTCTTACTGACTTGCAGTAGCCTGTTGTTAAATATTCAAGAATTTTGTGAGCGGGACTATTGCTGGAAATCAGTCACCATAGAAGTATTTAAACCAAAGAAATCATGAAATGCTTTATACTCCTGGAGAGCTGGCTTATCAACAGACACACCACTGGATCATTGCCCCTTTCAGAATACATTAGATAACTCTGTTTGGATCCCCTGACCATTAACTATTATTGAAATGTTTATTTTATATAATATTCTACTGGACTTTGTCTCAGTACTTTCAGCTGGCCTTAGTTGAAAGTAACTGCCTTACTTGAAAGTAACTGCCTCACCCTAGTAAGACAGTGTGGTTCTGGATTCTAGTTCCTTCAGTTTTTCCTCTATTGTTCTATGAGCAACTAAGACACAAACAGTTGAATCTAAATCCCTAACCCTCTGAATACTCTAGGCAGTCTGACACTTGCATCTGAGGCTGTCCTTTTGTTACCCAAAGCCTCCCTCTGCTGGCCCCAACTATTAAAATATACCTATTTGTGTTCTGCCCTCTCAAATGCCTACTCTCCTTTAGTATGGACACATTTTGACTATGGTTTTGGAAGTACAGACTCTAACAGAGGTGAGCTAAGACATGACTGGTCTATGATGGTGATTGTTGGCTGGATCTCAGTGCTCATTTTGGATGTCCTAATTTAATGCCAGTTAAACAGTCATCTAACTCAACTGTAGCATGAAGCCTTTTTAGCAATAGGCAGTAAGTAAATTGTGAATGACAGGCTTAGCTGGGCTTTGTTATCATTAGCAAGAATGTTGGTTGCTTACTTGCTGCTTCAAATCGATTCTCCCTAATGCCCATTCTGTGTTTTCAAACTGGCCTGTGATAGCTGGAAAAAGGCTCTTCTCTTCTTACTAAGACTTAGCTCTATTAGTAAAATCAGAAAACTCACAATCTGTAAATGCCTGATAACATTACTACACATAGGAACATGACAATGCATCAACTTTCTTGTGATTTGTTGTCTTTCAAACTACTTCTTAGTTTTATGACCATTGCATTCCTAAACCAACTCAACCTCTGGACTAGGTCTCATCTCACTATAAATCATTTGCTGCATTGCAAAGACCAATATTGAGTGTCCTTGTGCTTATATTTCTCCTTTAGATAAATCTTTTTGTGTTCTCACAGACTCTAACCCCTTATAGATACCAGTTTTGTTGTTTGAAAGAATTTAAGGTAAACAGCTTTTGTCAATCAGAACTCTTCAAATTATTATATGTTTTGATATTCAGTATCATTTTTAGTGGTATAATCCGTAATTTAGGAAGCATACATATTATTTCAATTCATTTTGAATTTTAAGAATATGCCACAAAAAGATTTGAAATATCTCCAGGCTATATAAAAAATATTTTAAACAAATTATCATATAAAATAAAAACCTCATACCCTTATTATCTTCCTACATTTCAACCATCTCAACACAATAATTCTTGGAGCTATATAATCATGCCAATTTAAAATCACCTATATAGTATAACTCCCTGGAATTAGAAACTTTTGGCACATAACACTCTGTGGCTGTTTTTTTTACTTGGCTCTTGTTGGCTAAGATGATCAAGATCCGGAATGACTGCATCCCATTTAATTCTTCCCAAATGTTTCTCTTCCTGACATTCTTTAGCCATATGGATCACTCCCATTTTCAAAAGGTGAAAAAGTACCAGGAAAAATTAATTTATGTTTGGATGATATAACCACCCTGAAAATTAAGAGAACAAGGGCAAAACTGCCTGTGTACCAGAGGTAGGAGTGAAAATCAAAGCTCCCCTGGAGCCCATAGAACTCATGTCTTTTGGTGTAGCAAGAGCAGAGGAACTAGTAAGTGTACAGCACTGAGCCATAGCTCAGATTCAAAACACGTGTGTATAGGAAAAACAAACAAAACAAAACAAAACTCCAAACTGGGCTTATTTTCAATGTAAGTTTTGTTCAATTGCACAGGGCATGGGGAAACCAAAAATGAGCTAATTTTCAGTGCCATTTGCATTATCTGCCAGGTGTTAAACTCATTATAGGCCATAGCATCATTTGCTGGAACCAGCCATTCCTTCATTAGCCATGCTCTTTTTATGCCCTCTAGTGCATGTATTTTGAATGGACCTTCAGGGGAAAGATCCAAGTAGTTTTTCTTTTTTTTTTTTTTTTTTTTCACCCAGGCTGGAGTGCAGTGGCACAATCTTGGCTCACTGCAAGC
>NW_012114733.1:1202143-1275633 GCF_000951035.1 Colobus angolensis palliatus | reverse complement strand
CCACTGGTTGAAATGGAAGCAAGTTAAACTAGCTTAGAGGAGCTTAATAATAAGCCAGGCAACAACAGGTATTGACAACTTTCTATCTGCTCAGTTCATTGCTAGACATTTTAAACGATACAGAAGAAATGCAAAACTCCATCTGGGTGCCAATTTGCTCCTCAATAAAATGCAGATAAAATGGCAACCACCTTGCCGGAATGTTATGAAAACAAGAAATAGCATGTGTAAGTGGAAGTAGCATGGTGAATGCTACATATGAGATGCCTAATAAATAATGACTGTTATTAATGATAATTTATAATTCCCATGAGAGAGGAACATCATCATGAAATAATTGATGTGCAAAACAAGGAAGTATGAAATTAATCTGCATCCTGAATGAACCACCCAACTTTCACAGATCATTTAAAAAGAGGCCTGCAATTACACTTTCCTGATCCTTCTTGGGTGAAAAGAAGGATCTTATAAAAACCTAATAAATAAATAAATAAAATCTTATAAAAATCCTTCTTGGTGAAAAGGCATCTTATAGAAACCTAAGTAGAAGAAGACTAAAATTCTGCTGCTCTCAGCTGTACAGGATGACGAAATTGCACCCAAGGGCGCCTTTTAATAAAGTTCACTTTATTATTCTCTAATGCATTTTAGCAAGCTTCACTGGCTATAACCATGGCTTTCTTAAATGAGAGATCCTTTTTTTTTCAGAGGAGGAAATCAAGATTTCTTATCATAATTGGGGATGTCTGTAAGGCAGACTTATACTCTGATTGTTCAGTGGCTGGGCTAATATTCTAGACCAGTTAACTGGCTTCACTAACCTGTAGGACTTGCTATAGAAAAATAAAGTCATACACGTGATGATTATTTGGAAAATGTACAGCTCTAGAATTTCCTTTACCAGAGAGCTTCTGGGGCTCCTGTCTGAATAGCCGGGATTTTTTTTTAAATTTTCTTATCGTAAATTAAATAACTTTTAATCTTCATAGAACAAAATACATCAATGAACCCATAAGATGGCTGCTGTCTGGTTTAGAATGAAGCACAGTGCAACTGATTCATTGAAGACTTCTTTCACTTTTGTGTGTGAAGCACATGAATTTAGCTGTTAAAAGAAAGATTAGAGGTGTATCCAAATGATGATGTAATGTGATTTTCAACATTCAAGTCTGACTCTATTATTCTAGGTCCTCCTACGTTAGACAGGCTATGAGAGCAAATATAATGGTGCATAATTTATAAATTTGGATTCTCCTCCTCTTTTCTTTTTGTTCTTCTTCTTGTTCTCAAGAATGAACAAAACATACACTTTTGAAAGGAAAGTCTATTTATGTTAAGGAATAGACAAGGCACAAATCATTCATTCCCTTGGTATTTACAAATTTAATTTTAAAGACTAACGTTATTATGAATAGTCACTGATCCCCAGAGTTTTATCTCTGTAAGTGACTTCTTGTTAAAATGGAGATTGAACTCTAAATTTGCAATTCCCATTGGGCTGCAATTACCATATTTATTCACATAATCTACCTGTTATTTTTACTTTGAAATTGGGAAATGATATCATGTAAGCATCTGCCTGCTGGTCTAACCACACTTTTAGGGAGTACTACTGATATTATAAATCAGTTTCCCTGATATTTAAAAATAAGTTTCATACCTTGGCATAGTAAGAAATCAAGGATAAGGATTAATTGGAGTTCAAATGACTTCACAGACATTTTTCAATACGTTTTTTCTTTTTTTATAGCATGGAAAAAAAACTCTATTTAATGAAGCAGTACTTGTCTATTAAAGAAGTGATTTTAAAAAATATTAGGGGGTCATATTTACATTTAATATAGCTAGATAAAGGTAGACAGTAAATCTAATAGCTCTTTCTTCCTCTATCCCAACCTATAGCAAGATAGGGTAGAGCAAATGTACTATTTGTAACATTTAATGATTTGCCTATTTATAGCAAGTAAAAAGTAAGTTCAACTTATCTTAACTTCTGACTGCCTGATTATTTTAAAGTATAAAATTAAAAGACTATGTGTGCTCCCATCCACATGTTTTAAGGAAATTAAAATGAAAAGATACATTAAATTTCATTTCAAACTGTGGATGAGGTTATGAGTAGAGGTATATGTAGAAATATACGGTATGTGTTTTAGGAAAATATAAAAATTTAATTTCGATAGACTTCTTCATTCTACCCTTCAACTCTGAATCACTTGATTTTGTTTTCCACACTAGATGACTTTGTGCTAACTGGTAGCCCAAAGATGGCTAAGGGTGACAGAGGAACAAGGAAGGTGTAGGCTCCATTACCCTCCAAAGCCTCTAAAATTAATACAATCCAAGAAAAACTAACGTGTTTTTGTACAACTATACCTTCAATACAAGTCCCTGATGAATTTTAAAAATATACTTAGTTGTTTTATGTGCTTGGCCCTATTACTTTTTTCTGAAATACTCTAATAGACCGAATACAAACCTATCAATATTTCTTTCTAATCATTCCAAAACAGCTACAAACTTTCCATCAATTCCAGTCCCTTCTCAGAGACCACCATGCCTTTACCTTCTTACATCAATCTGGACCTGTTGCTTTAGATGCCTATATATAGTTATTTTTCTGAGAATTCCCTTTTCTCTCTTCTAGCATGCAGGTATTTAATGCTATTTTGAGAACTACAATGTCATTCTTATTCTCATCTCCTATTATATGACCTGGGATTACCACTACCCTCCCTGCTGTCTGCACTCCTCAGGTTTAGAATATTTAGCTTGGTTATTCTGTAATTTTACCATGACATGCTTCACAGTGGGTCTTTTAAAAAATTCGTATGTTGAGAAAACACTGGATCCTTTCAACTTGATGCATCATGTCCTTCAGTTCTAGGAAGATTTTCTTCTCCTGTGTTTGACCTCCTGTTACTTGGATCCTTTTTTTTTTTTTTTTTTCATGGTGGTTTACACCCCCCTAAATGTTGCTTAAGCATATCTTTCAGTTCTTTCTTATGATAGATTAGATGGGAAGTGATTTTAAAAATACTTTGCCTGTCTGAAATTACCTGATTATCCCTTCATGCTTTACTGACAGTTTGGATGGATATAGAATTCTAAGTTGAAAATCCCTTTTCCCCTAGAACTTTGGAGGTTTCTCTCTTCTAGCATGCAGGTATTCAATGCTATTTTGAGAAATATGTCATTCTTATTCTCATCTCCCAGTGTATGACCTGGGATTACCACTGCCCTCCCTGCTGTCTATACCCCTTGGGTTTAGAACATTTAGCTTGGTTATTCTGTAATTTTACCATGACATGCTTCACAGTAGGTCTTTTAAAAAATTCATATGTAGAGAAAACACTGGATCCTTCCAACTTGATGAATCATGTCCTTCAGTTCTAGGAAGATTTTCTCTTGTTATATCTATGTTATTTTAATTCCTTAGATTTTTTAAAAGTGTCTCTCTTGTCTTTTTTAAAGAAGTAATTTTAGTGAGATACTGTATATCTTGGATTAATTCTTTCATTTAAACATTTTTTTCTTATTATCAGTTTGTTTTTTTGTTCCATTTTCTATGGTTTTTCACCTTTATCCTTCATCCCTCCTCTTGCATTTTGTCTATCTGCTATATTTTAAATATCCAGGATCTTTATACTTTCTCTGCATATTCTATTTTTGAAATAACATCCTGTTGTAATTTCATAAATCTAATATTTTAAAATTCTGCTCTCTGGTTTGTATCTTTTTTGTTTTGTTCTTTTTTTGTTGTTGTTGTAACTGTTCCTTATATGTCTGGTCATCCTTGACTATCTGAGTTGTGCTATAAGAAGCTCTTTTGGGCAGTCCTGTGTCAGTTTGTGTGCAGTGGAGGTGCTAGTTGGTTCAGGAGCTTTATGACAGGATGATAGGGTGATTGGATAATGAGATAGCTGTATCTTGGAATGACAACCTCCGTATATCATTATATGTGCGTATTTTCTCAAGCACCATTATGTTTCTCCAAAGCAGAATACTTGAATTTTAGTCTTTGTTCTTGTACCCTGGAAGTAGGAAGTTTGTGTCTAGGAAAGGTAGATCTGAGTCCCTTTTCTCATAATTTCTTACCAGTGCCTCATTTCAGCACTCCTTTCTTTTGATATTCTTGATTTTTAGTTCAATTTCTCCAAAGTTTTATACCTCTAATCTCTTGTAAGAATGGGGGAAAGGTGGTCTCATAGCTATACATGAACATGGAAAGTGATTTGGCGACCTAAGCATATCTTAGAGACTTTCTAATAATCCCCCTATTTTCAGTGTTAAGCTTTTTTTTTTTTTTTTGTTCTGTATACTGGTACATCCAAGTCCTGAGCCTTTTGAGGTTTTCAGAGGGGTGGGGGTGAATTGGCACATTTGTCACTGCCATCTAAGCTGTTGGCACATTATCTTCAGATTTCTCCACTTTGTCAACTTATCTACTTTCCATCTTTCAAAACTTTGTTGACATCTCTCAACCAATTTTACCTTTTCCTGTTCAATGTGTCTTCATACTATTGTGTTATAAAAATTTCTTAACTGCTATTTTAGAAGTGTTTTTGAAGGCAGCGGCAATACACTCTGAGTTCCATATGCCATGTTTTTCCTGAAGACTATGCTATATTTAAACACATGTTGATGATGAGATTTGTGTTAATATGAAAGTTGGTGTTATAATTAACTTCTAATATCAGAGTTCTACCAGAAAAAACTGTTTCTTAATACATACACAATATAAGGTGGGATTCAATCTGAATGAGGCACTCAAGAATAAAAGATGGTATGGTTTTACTGGCGATATGCTATTAGGTTTGGGGCTGGGAATTAGATAATACGAAAGCTGAACTTCTAGGAAATGATGACTTCATTTCCACAAACTAAAAGAAACATCTCCACCAAATCATGTCATTTAACATTTCTTGTTTGGAAAAAGTATATAAAATAATATTTATAGTAATATGTAAATGGCCAAAAAATTTACAAGAAAAATATACAAGAATAAACCTCTGGTTGAAGCTTCTTTTTTCCCAACTATCTAAGTTTTATTTGTTTTCTTTTAAAATAGTTATTTAAAAAAATTATTTTATTTACACCATATATTTTCTTTTAAACTATTTTATCGCATATATTAAACTACATATTCTCCTACAGTGGGGAAATGTGCTGGAAGTATCCTACGTCCTTGTGTGTACAGATGTGTGTTGTGTTTGTACAGTACATATTATACATATGTAAACATATGTTTTTGCCCTGCTCTCATTTAGGATGTTGTTGGATAAAGAGGACACCAAATTAACTTAAAATACATGTCTATTAGACTATCCCTTTGAGAGCACAGTATTATCATCGACAGGTGGAAAATATAACAAATCCACAATGAGCATGTGGCATGCATAAGGATGGTTATGGTTCCCTTTTGACATAATCTGACTACCATAATAACGCTAAATCAATATGGCTTTTATGTTCTTTTTACTAATTGTATTTCCAGCAATTGCAAACTGTAAGTTATAACTGAATTGGAAAAAAGATGGTAATTCTTGTCTCTGTGACAGAAATGAAGCACAATTTTGCATTCAGGGACTATATCTTTCTGTGACTAAAACAGAAATCAACTACAAAACTACTGAAACCTACAAAACTATTGAAAGTTAGAGATAAGACCAGACAGCGATGTAATCTCTTTCATTTCAAACTAGAAACAAAAAGATCCACATTCCATCAATTGACCCAAATGTTCACCCATTTTCTCACATACACCAATGTGATTGTGATAAGAATTATTAGGTTGATTCATTTTGCTTGATAAAATGTCAATAAATTCTTGCAGCTGCATTGGAGAGGATCCTTCTAGACCTTTCAAGCTTTATCTGTGGCATAATTAATTTATTCAAAAACATTTATTTGGAGCGTATTATCTACTAGATACTCCACTGGTGATCCAAGGAAGAATTGTTTTTTATTTATTTTTATTATTACCTTGAGACAGGGTCTTTGCTGTGTTTCCCATGTTGGAGTGCAGTGTTGCAAATATGGCTTACTGCAGCCTTGACTTCCTAGGCTCAAACAATCCTCCCAACTCAGTCTCCAGTGTAGCTGGGACCACAGGTGTGTGCCATCACACTTGGTTTTTTTTTTTTTTTTCTTGGACCAAAGAAGAATCAGGTGCAGTCCCTACCCTCAAATTGTTCTCTATGGTTTGGAAAGTATAGACATATAAACATATTATTATAATAGAGTACAAGCTATTAGAAGTTTATTTAGTATGCTGCAGGATTCCCTGAATGAGACGCATATACAAGTCATAGTACCATGAAATAATACAGACTTTGGGGGAGAAATATGAAGAATTTCATAGTGCTAATACATACACAGATGCATAGAAGTTGGAATAAAGTACGTAGAGAGAGGAGGCTACAAACTGGAAGGAATCAGTCCATAAAAAGCTTTGTTCTGTTTGAAAAGCTTGGTCCTAAGCAGGAATAAGACACCCAACAGTCTGCATTTTAGAATTTTCATTCTAGCAGCATAAAAATTGTAGATAGGACTCGAGTGTTTGTTCTAGAAAGACAAATCTATCCATTGAAACAAAGGGACGCAGTTACAAAAGCACAGATAGATGATCCTTTTTACAGAAGGACTGGAGAGACTCCCTCTGCTGGGGAAACTGTTGTGCTCTTACTGACCTCTGGGTAAAATTTCTTACCCAAAGTCATGGGAGAGGATGTTAAATATAATCACTTTAAACAATAGAAAACAAGTATCATTTAAAAATCAGAAATTTAAAAAAAACTGCTTTAGAAAAAAGATATAAACATTGATGAAGAAAGATAAGATGACAAGATGGCAGTGGCTTTTCATGTTTTTAACTTAGAGGATGTTTACTTATCCTATGTTCTAGCCAAGAAAGCCACAGTCCATGAGGGTCTATTAGGTAACACAGGCCTTCTCCCCTTCATTATCTAGTGAAAACGCATTCTAGTGTGCCAGTCTGACAATTCTATGGAAAAAGGGATGGAGTGAACTTTGTACCTGTTATGCTGTTGACCTTTGCTTTTGATGCAAGAAAGGAAGTGTGAAGAAATCAAACGGTAGAATTCTGGGTTAAAATATTCAAACTGCTATTTAACATAATTTTGGCATTTGCAAAGATTTTTAATTCATCTCCTTAGTTATTACTGGGATTTGCTGGTAATATGATTTTAAATATACCCTGTTACTACAACTATTTTTTGAGAACCTTTGCAAAACCTTATGTTTTTCCTCTCTTTAACCATAATATTAATTAAGGAAGCATGTCAGGTAAAGCATAAAGACAATTTTGCTTAAGATAAATTTTATATCATTGAGCTTGTTGTAAAAACAAGGGGAAAATCTGATATCATATAACTACAATTAAATGAAGAACCAAAGTAGTGTTTGGCATAACAGCTTCAGATGAACTCTATTTGAAAGACAAAACAAACAATAGCAACAAAACCCATATAATCAGGCTAATGTATGTATAAAAATAGTAGACCTTGCTCTAAAAGTACAAATCATTCTCTCATTCACCTAAAATTTTATTTAGGAATTTTTTTCCATTATCTATGTCAATATTTTGTTTGATATTTACAATGCACTTTATATATGTAGTATCAAAATCTTACCAAAAATTACCAAGAATATGACATGCTTAAGGAGTGAGAAATTGAGAATTAATAAAAGTTGACTAGTTCTAAGTCACAGAAAGGCTAGACTTAACCCCAACAGAACTGAAATATTGGGTTGCAGAGCTTTCACAATCCTAAAGGTAGTGTCTAAGGGCTCTGCAAATTTCAGCAGTTCTTTTTTTTAAATTGTATTTTAAGTTCCAGGGTACATGTGCAGGATGTGCAGGTTTGTTACATAGGTAAATGTGTGCCATGGTGGTTTTCAGCAGTTATTTTAATTTAAAACTGGAAAGGAGGAAAACTATACGAAGATAAGAAGCCAGTTGGTATGGAGAAAAAAAAAAATTGGAAAGACCTGTAAAAATTTGTGTGAGTGCTTAGAAACAAGAAACAAGTAGAATGATGATTTGTGTTAGAGTTAATATAATTTAGATGTAGATGATATTGGTATATCTGTGGATAAAACTAGAAGATTTCATTCTGTGATGTATGTGCCAATTTGGAAATATTCTAGCTCACATCTAGAATAAAGCTTTTTTTTTGTTTTTGTTTTTTGGATGCTTTGGCCACATAATGAGTATAAGGACAGACTGCAAAAATACTAGATGATAAGTTATAATTTATAATAATCTTCATAAATTCTCTCCAGATTTTTGCTAGCCTGCTTTCAAGGAGTTCTGAGAATTTTACGTTTACTTGGGGCCTCTATGGAGGGATCCTGAGTAATTTTTTGCCTTCCTTTTAAAGAGACTTGGAGTTACAGAAATGTCCTAAACATGACCAGCCTGCACAAAGATGGAAATTCTTAGGAATTGCCTTAGCGGAAACTACAATTGTGAATGGTTAGAAAATCATTCAAGATTTCAGCAATTCCTCCTACAAGTTCCAGATTTCTGAAAAGAGGCCAAAATCTGAACAAATTCAGTAGATGGTTGATGTAGTTTCTAAAACAATGTTAGAAAGTAACAGATTCGACCTATCTTTGACCAATATTTTCCAAGCCTAAAAGAAAGACACATGGATAAAAATCAGACTGTGAACAAAAGTTAGAATTTTAATACAAATGGGACAACATCATCCATAAGACTTTTTGAGTTACTGATGCACATTGACATGCTATATGATATTCCATTCTCACCTTTCATCCCCCTGCTCTGCGCCTGGTGAGTTCAACATTAATTGACTGCATCAACTAGGCGCTCTTGCTTTGTGGCTTCTTGTTAGTTCAGGCAATGGGAAATACCAGCAGAATATTAGAAGATAAAAGGAAAGGAAAGAGGAGTTGTGTTATTTATTTCCCTGGCTCTCTATCTGCCAGTGCACGTTTTCACATGTTGCTTTTCTGCACTAGAGATTAGGTTCTTTTTTTTTTTTTTTTGAGACGGAGAATCGCTCTGTCGCCCAGGCTGGAGTGCAGTGGCCGGATCTCAGCTCACTGCAAGCTCTGCCTCCCAGGTTCATGCCATTCTCCTGCCTCAGCCTCCCGAGTAGCTGGGACTACAGGTGCCCACCACCTCACCTGGCTAGTTTTTTGTATTTTTTAGTAGAGACGGGGTTTCACCGTGTTAGCCAGGATGGTCTCGATCTCCTGACCTCGTGATCCACCTGTCTCGGCCTCCCAGAGTGCTGGGATTACAGGCTTGAGCCACCGTGCCCGGCCCGAGGTTAGGTTCTTATTGGGTGGCTCTCTTCTTCAGGTTAGGTTCTTATTGGGTGGCTCTCTTCAACAGTGCAGGTCTTTCTGGGTTCTGATAACCTTATCAAGCCAAGGTGTGGAAGTAGCTTCCAGTTAACCCAGGATGATCCTTGATCCTTTCATCTTGTCCATCCCTCTGTAAATAGTCAGCTGATTAAGCTCTCCTCTATTAACAACACTCTTTTTGAGTGTGCCACCAGTTGCTGACAAGATCTTGGGTGATAAACATGCACTGGATTGTCATGTGATCACTTTTACATGTGAGATGGGCTAGTGATCGGCAAATATTATGTGCTTATTGCACAACAGCCACCAAGGGCGTCCCCCACGAGAGTATGAATAAATATAATTATTTTTAAATTTTAATGATCAATATTGATTATTTTTTACAGAAAACATTTCCTTTGGCCTAGGGTTCTTATGTAGCATGCTCATAATTTAGATTGCCCTAGTTAAAATTGCTATCATACGTGCATCCTGGTTACCTTAGAGACTGTGTCTCCTAAGTAGAGAGTGACAATTCTAGTCTGTAGGGGTACTCAGAAACAGTATCAGTTTTTGAACTCCAGGAACATACAAAAGTTGGGGGAGTCTTTTCAGGAATCGTCAACCGTAGCTTCCCCTCATTTATATGGTCTCATGTATCCCAACACACTGTTTTTTTGGGGAAACAGCTTATAATTCATCTATTTTTCTCACATCCCGGAAGACTAGTAAGCCTGGAGCTTTTCATTTAAATATCATAGAATTAAGTGGTTATTTGAGAAAACAGACCTATGGATAAATATGTGGTAAAATACATATTAACTGCAGCATATAATTACATAGGATATAATTACCTCTGTGGTTGTTATAGGCCAAACAATAGTAGAGAAGTGAGGTGTACATTAAGAACAAACTGTGTTATTCAAAGGCCTAAGACTCAGAATGTACTAGCAAAGAAAGAGGGTCACATGCTATTCCCTGCCAGAGTAGCTAAGAATGCATCCCTATTCCCTGAAGATTCTACCTCTTACAATGGGAAATGCCCATTGTACTTCAGTAAACTAGTATAGTGATTACTCTACACCCTACAGGTCTTTTAACAAATATTTTTCATTTTCCTTAGTGAGACCAAACTAAGATGTTCTTTCTCTAATGTGATTTTCAATTCTAGTTCAAAGTTAGGATTTCAGGGAAGGCCCTGGCACTGATTCTTTTGATGGTATCTGTTGTGGCAAAGAGACTCTGAGGTCTTTCCTGTGGTCTCTTACTCCTGGTGTCCAGATTGTATAATCCTGTCCCACTGAGTGTGGGCAGGACTTGTGACATGTTTCTAACCAATAGAACTTGGGAAAGATCATAGGATTTTACTCTCTTGATTTTGAATCATTATATAAGCCTCCGCCTTGGTATCAGACTGGTAATAGAAAGTGTCCCTTTCCCTTGTTGACTCTGAAGAAGCAAGGTACCATGTTGTGAGAGGGCCTATGGAAAAAGCTATAGTCAAGCAACTTCAGGCAGCTCCTGGAGCTGAGAGAAGCCTCTAGCCAACAGCCAAAGCCAAAGCCCTCAGTCTCAGTCTTACAGGAAATGAATTCTGCCAACAACTCGAGTAAAATTGGAAATGAATCCATCACCAGACAAGCCTCCAGATGAGAACTAAGCCCTGACTGACACACTGACTGCATTCTTGCAGAAGACCCAACTAAGACATTTCCTACCTTAAAGTGAGAGATAATAAATGTATTTTGTGCTAATCCTCTGAGTTTCTTACATATCACAGAACACTAACAAACCTGCCCAATACATATTTGGTTAATAAACATTGACTGAGTGAGGACTATGAGCCAAGCATTATTCATCATATTTAAGATGACTGTAGAAGTGATGAATCTATGCATGAAAGGGAGTTATGTAGGCAAATTCCATAGGCGGTATAAGTGTCTAAAAATATCAAATGGGTAAGATGCTTTCCTTTCACAAGCAGACAGGGAAAACTATTTACAATGTCTAATGACTGTCCTACTTTAAGTGGATATGAGAACAAAACAGACTTTGAAGGAGGTTTACAGAGTAGTATTGAAATTTTTTTATCAAGTTCTATCAATTAAAGTTTGATGCCATATGTATGTATTTTTGCCATTCTGCCATCCAGGATAAGAAATTGCTATTTTCTGCCATATGAGGGTGTATATTCTTGCCACTATATCCTGTAACATCAGGCAGAGATAAAACTTCACAAGACTCAGCAATGCTAAAAGAAAATCTGTGACTTGCCTTTGTATTCACTATCCACTGGCCTACATCTCTAGAAATCTATATTCAATTTATACCAGACAGTTGGTCACAGTCTTAGGTGAAATTTTCAGCAAAATTTTGAATGTCTAAATTTTTTGAATGAAAAAAAATAAACACAACAGACGACACTAACAGGGGCAGAAAGAAAAGATGCTAAAGCGAGGGACGCAGAAACACAGGTAATTTATTTATTTATTTATTTTTAATTTTTTTTTTTTTTAAGCAGCAAGGCTATTTGAAAACTCTTGCTACTTCTTATGTTTTACTGTTGTTTTTTTTTTTCAATATCTGAGGCTTTGGGGGTTTACATCAAAGTAACAAAAGAATGACTGAACTCTGATGAAGCCTTTTGAAGCAATAATTAATATACGAGGCCACCGACACTAGAATTAATCTTGAAAACCACTCTCAAGGTGATGGGCAAAATAAATGTGCCATGGGAGTGCCCTAGAATGCTGCACTGATATTGTTGGGTCCTATCATTGATCATTGATGATAGCAAAGAAGCATTCACTCACAAAGCAGAACTAATAATAGACTTCAAATATGGAAGGAACCCTACTTCCATGTTTGCTAACAGTCCATGTCTAACAAATAGTGTTTTTGGTTTGTTTGTTCCTTTTGTTTTGCTTTACTTTTTCCTGCTCCAAGGAAAAAAGCAACAAGCCTCCTTCTCTTTCTTTCCCTGCTGCATTGGAGGGCAGTTAATTAACTATAATGACCAAGTGTATGGGCACTGCATTGTAGACAGAAGCAGCACCTGGGCCCTGATCCAAGCAGCCAAGTGGACTCAAATCTCAGGGAATGCTTACGTGTAACAGGTATGGGAATATATCCACTGTTTTTTCCAGTGGTGGTGAAGGTACCATTGTCAACATTGGTTTAATCCTTGGGGTCCCATTAATTAAACCATTTCTTTCCTTCCCAAAAGGGCCTCTACTGGGCTGAAAGTATCAGTGTGCAAGCTGGTGTTCCCAGATAAAATGGATCTTTTGTTGGGTGCATCTTGCAGTTTAACCAATCTCAGTATGAGGCTGGATACTGAGGGCTCCCTCACTCTTGAACTTTTGGCTGCTGCATTTTTGTGTACTTGATATCTTCTGATGTTCACAATAAGTACTTGTTGTAGATAACAAGCATTTTTCTATAATAAGTAAATCATAAGCTCTATGTGATACTCAGAGAGGAATAATACCTGTTTTTGGAGTTAAAGAGTAAGGGCCGGGTGCGGTGGCTCACGCCTGTAATCCCAGCACTTTGGGAGGCTGAGACAGGTGGATCACGAGGTCAGGAGATCGAGACCATCCTGGCCAACATGGTGAAACCCCGTCTCTACTAAAAATACAAAAAATTAGCCGGGCATGGTGGCAGGCGCCTGTAGTCCCAGCTACTCGGGAGGCTGAGGCAGGAGAACGGCGTGAACCCAGGAGGCAGAGCTTGCAGTGAGCCGAGATCGTGCCACTGCACTCCAGCCTGGGCGACAGAGCCAGACTCTGTCTCAAAAAAAAAAAAACAAAAACAAAAAATAAAGAGTGAAATAACTGTTTGGTCCATGTTATTACCTCGTCATTGTTGCTGTTGCTTTCCTGGAAGCATTTATTTGAGTTTCTTGAGCAAAGCTGTTATCTTTGAATATAACTCCTCCATGGTCCTTCATTCTCACAATCTGAACAGAAATGTGCTTATGTTATGTAAATTAGATTCCATTTATTGTATAAGACTCCAAAGATTTGTCAATAATATTTTTGCTTTTAGTCATGCCCTTAAAAATGTCACCTAATAGTATACCCTTTTCCTCTGAACTTTTCTACATATTAAATTCAGTTTTATAAAAGTATTAATATGAACGATACATATGTGATTACCTAGAGAGAGTAAGATCACAATCAATCCAGAAGAAAGCATTGTGTTTGTCTAGAGATTCCTTACCAGGAATAATCCAAAGAGGAAATGTGTGTGTTTATTCACGGTAATAACAATACAGCTATCCCGCAATAAAGTTAACTTGACTGTCATCTTTATCAAGCAGTATGTTTACACAGGAGACAATCTGAGGAAGGAGAAATCCATATTGTGTATGAACATGATGAAAATGTATTTCTAAACACATTGAGCCTCTAATTTCTGAAGTAAGATGACTACTTAAAACACGATGTTTAGAAAGGTGCAGATTATACATGACACACTTAAGACTCAATCATTTCAACCTTTCTCCAAAATCACTTTTTCAACATTATTTATGCTATAGACTACAATATTTATTTCATTGAAAGAGGATAAAGACCTTGCTATAGTCTGTGTATACATGTATACATGTATAAGTGTGTGTGTAGGTATGTCCGTGTACATGTGAGTATATGTGTGCATAAATGAGTAGAGTAAGAATTACTTATGATTTAAAAAATATTTTAACTATTTAAAACCAATTTGTGTAAAAAAAGACAGGTTTAACTAGATAGCTTTTTAAAAAATTAAACAATCAATCAATCAATCATGAACGTGTCAGAGGCATTTAAACCAGAGCAACTCCATCTTGAATGGGGGCTGGTAAAACAATGCTGAGACCTACTGGGCTGTATACTCAGAGGGTTAAGGCATTCTAAGTCACAGGATGAGATAGGAGGTTGGCACAAGATACAGATCATAAAGACGTTGCTGATAAAATAGGTTGCAGTAAAGAAGCCAGCCAAAACCCACCAAAACCAAGATGGCCACAAGAGTGACCTCTGGTCACCCTCACTGCTACACTCCCACCAGCACCATGACAGTTTACAAACGCCATGGCAATGTCAGGAAGTTACACTACATGGTCTAAAAAGGGGAGGCATGAATAATCCACCCCTTGTTTAGCATATCATCAAGAAATAACCATAAAAATGGGCAACCAGCTGCCCTCGGGGCTGCTTTGTCTATGGAGTAGCCATTCTTTTATTTCTTCACTTTCCTAATAAACTTGTTTTTACTTTACTCTATGGACTTGCCCTGAATTCTTTCTTGCATGAGATGCAACAACCCTCTCTTGGATGGAGTCTGGATCGGGACCCCTGTGCTGTAACAAAAGAATTTATTTTCATTTCTTTCTAATAACTTACTTTTTCTTAAAGAAGTCGAAGAGAATGGAGCCTCAAAAGGACTGTTCAATGCACATTTGGACATAATAATTACCATCTTCCCTGACTTCAGCAAGCATACTTAGATCAATCACCAATGTCAGACTATAAGCAGAAAATCAGGGGCACAAACTTTGTTGTTGTTATGGAGGTGAGGAATGCCAATAATTAGAAAGAAAGTAGAGTTGGGTCTTCTCTCTGATATATGATCATAGGAATGCAGAAGAACTGGGCCTTAAAGAACAGGCAGTAGGACTTGAGGAATTTGCTGTTAACTGCCAAAGGAGGAAAGACTTGTAGGATTAAAAAAAATGCTCACTAACGCTTTCCCACAGAGTTTGTCCAAGGCACAACTCTGAGACTGCCTTACTGCATCCCCTTTCAGCAGGTGTCACCCTCCTTGGGAACCGAAATTGCTTTTCCTCTCCCTTAAACATTTGTCTTTTATATTAGATGTTTTCTCCATATCCGTGTGGATAAAATTACTGTGATAATTTTCCCCAAATAGTTGCATTAAAAATACTACATTTCACTGAGGAAGGCAGTAAAATACATTTGTAATATACATGGGCTGTGGAACCAGTTCTGGGTTCCAATTCCAGTTCTTTCTCTTTTCTCTTTGTGTTACCTCAGTCATGTTACTAAGCCTTTATGAGAATCATCTAAAAATGGAGACAAACAGATATTCCTCACATGATTGATTTGAGATTTATATGAGAGAATATACGTAAAACCAAGCAGCCTAGTACTGGTTAAAATGGGGGAGACGGTCCTAGTTTTATTCTATTAGAGGAATGTAAGGTGCCCACAGCAGGATATTCTTATGAGGCTCCACTCCAGATCCGGAGCAATGAGGCTGATGACTAAAGCTTCTTAAATGGTTCTTTGACCTACCCCCTAAATGACTTAAAAAATGATAACGTTGAATCACAAGTACAAACACCTGTAGCAATCTTTGCAAAGTCATTTGGGTGGCTTCACCTGCAGGGAGCTAGAACCCAAGACTCCCCAGTTATGTCATCCAGCAGTGTTGACCAAGTTCAAAGTACTTTCAGATTGACAACTTGCTCAAATACCACAGCAATCCTGTCAGTAGGCAGTATTCTCATTTTAAACATGAAAACACTGAAGAGCAGGAAGATAAAGTGGCTCTTAATGATGGTGCTGGGATTTTACTCAGTATTTTGGATTTAGAGTCCATGGGTGTTTTCGATTTTGCCCCCACGAAGCTCTACTCTATGGTTATAAAAAACAATGTGTGGTGGCCTAGTAGTGATGTGTATTACACATAATGGATTGTAAATAACCAAGTAATTTTCTCCAAGACACTGCGACTATTAGTAATATTTATCATCACAACAAAATCCCTTTGTTGTGATAAATGATTAATACGTAATAGCCACCCAAACCAATGAAAAACAGCAACAACATAAATGAAGAACCATACTTTTCCAAGTGCTGCTAAAAAGGAATTTTTACTTATTTTATCTTTATGCCAATGAAAAGAAAGGTTATTTTGCTGAATTTTTATGATTCATTCTTTGGACAGAAAAACTCAATTCTACAGGTTCCTTGGTAAATCTGTGTATTACAGTTGAGATCAGCACCACTGTTAACCTTTCCTTTGCCAGCAAATAGCAATTACATGATAACTACAGGGTAATTCTAGGGCTTTGTGTCTTTGAATGCAGGAATAATTTGAGCCATTCTAACTGTAAATTTGAATTGTTTAACATATGCTTTCCACAGAGTAGAAATACATTTTAATGATTTATTTCACCTCCTTAAATGTACAATTTTCCCTTTTTTAGAATCAAGTGATTTCATAAATATAGAAAGTTTAGAACTCTAGTAAGGAAACTTGAAATAAATCAAGAAACATTTTCTTCATTTAAACATGGCTTAAATTGAGCATAAAACAAGATTCTCAGAAACATCGAATAATTGCATGATGACTAGAATTTTTTTTTCTTTTTCAATGAAATAGATAAAAATATTCAAGGCTTCTATTTGTAAACCATTCAAGTTGTAGTTTAAATTACGTAAATTGTCAAATAAGTGAAAAAGCAAAAATTTAAAATGGAACTTTCTTCTACTTTTACTACTCTTTTCTTTCCCTTTCTCTTAAGCACTATTTATGGAATATCCTGTCTCTATATTTAGTTTCCAGTCTCTATTTACTATTTTTTATTTGTTCCACCTCTCTTTTCTTTCTTCCAAATATTTGCAATGAAGTGCAAGTATATGTAATCTATTTGTTTACTCTATTTGTTTATTCTTTGAAGATCTGTCTTCTCTTCTTTATTATTTTCAGTTCTTCTCTTACTTATTTGCTTTCCTTTCAACTGCACTTCACACTTTCTCCTTCCCACTCCATTAACTGAAGTTTCTCTCAAAATCATCCCAACACATCTCATTCCAATACTGGGTGGTCATTGTATTGTTCATACTCTGGTGTTAACAGAATCATGTTCCACACGAGATGGAGTTTGGGGAAATGAATCAACTACTCACTGCTCACTGACCTACTCCATTGATGGGCTAGAGGTCACACTAAGACAATTCTTACATAAAACAGTGTATCTTATAAAAATCATCTTGTAAAAATTCAGTCTATAGATGCATATTTCCTCTTCTGCATAAAAGCATACCCATTATTTAGGACTTGAAATTTCACTCCATCTATGTCCATAAAGACATAGTATTTTTGTGTCTGCCTATTACATACAGAAGATTCATGTATATATTTTAAGACTCCAAATAATTTGAAAGTGTTGAAAGTTCACTTTTATTCCTTATACTCCATAATAAAACTTCTAACAATTTTGTTAAGAAGCTACAACCCACAGTAGTAAAGAAACACTATTAAGCAATAAAATAAATAAAATTTGAAAGTCAGGCACACAACCCAGTATGCTTTAAATCTTACTTGTTCTTTAGATCCCACGGGTGTTCACCAGACGTCTCCCTAAACAAAGAAGAAATGTGACAACAATTAAAATGTGAAAATGATGCTATTAAAATACTGCTCATTTAGGTGATGCATGTTTATATTACTTAGCTAGTAGAAATGTCAAATTCCAACAAGAAGTGAAATTGTTTGTATTTTGGCATTTCCTTTCACACTTATTGTTGTAAAAAAGCAATTTAAAATGTTCCTTTTAAAGCAACAAGAAGCAAAACATGTTATGATTATTCTAGAAAAAGAAATGATAGTTTTAAAATATTAAATGTATTCCCTAATCAAAATTATATATAGTAGAAAAGAAATAACATATAGAACCATCAAGTATCATTCAATAAAAACAAACATGTGCTAGAAAAAACCTATGAAGAATTCTTACAAAAGGGAGTATTTCTTGTACTGAAAACCTTTGTTAAGATTTTAATTCCTTGGTAAACATAAAGAAAGCTCACTGAGTTTCTTTGAACAACATCACAGGATTTTTATTATAGAAAGACAGAATCTACCAGACAATGATAATAATGTCATCAAGCAAGAAAGAGAAAGAAAGAAAAGAAAAGAAAAGAAAAGAAAAGAAAAGAAAAGAAAAAGAAAAGAAAAGAAATCTTAATTTTAAAATTAGACTGAGGGAAAGGCTTGCTAAAATTTTAATTATATACCTGGAAGTTTCGCTGGGCACAGTGGCTCATGCCTGTGATCCCAGGACTTGGGGAGGCCAAGGCGGGCAGATCACTTAAGTTCAGGAATTCGACACCAGCCTGGCCAACATGGTGAAACCCCATCTCTACTCAAAATACAAAAAAAATTAGCCAGGTGTGGTGGCGTGCACCAGTAATCCCAGCTACTCAGGAGGCTGAGGCAGGAGAATCACTTGAACCCAGGAGGTGGAGGTTGCGGTGAGCCAAGGCTGCACCACTGCACGCCATCCTGGGTGACAGAGTGGCATTCTGTTTCAAAACAACAACAATAACAATCTGGAAGTTTATTATTAATATAATTCGTTATCAAGGTTGAGAAAGATACAAGTCCATGAAAGTGTTGTAGTGTTTCAGGAGTTTTATAATTTATAAGCAACTCTAAAAACTGGGCACATATGTTGGCACTTTCTCAATGATTTTCATTAAACTTGTTCACTTTTTTTTTTCTTTTTGGAAGAGTGGAAATGAAGAAATTAATCTGGATTCTATGTGAATAGCTGAGGCAAGTGGAGACATTAATTCATTTCTGTAAATTCCTAGAAAATGACAACTGATCTTGAGTTACATAAGGCTAATCAATGGTGCTCTGCAGACATGGGAGGAGAAGAGAAGAGTAGAGGGAGGTATTAAAAGGGCGATAAATAAACTTTTGGAGCTGATGGATGTGATTGTTATCCTGATTGTGCTCAAGACTTTATAGGCATATACATGTGTCTAAACTCATCAAATGGTATGCTTTAATGCATGATATTTTGCATTAAAGCATTATAAATTATATGATAATTATAGCTTAATAAAGCTCTGAAAAAGTGGAAGGATATGAAATATATATTTAATGTAGAGCATGAAATGCATGGATAAACCATTCAAAAAATTAATGGGAGTTGGTACTCTTGCGATTTTTGTTTTAAAAGATTATCTGTTTGCTGTGTGATGACTAGATTGAGGAGACAGTGATTGGAAGTGGAGGTGAAATTTTGTAAGAAGGCTTGGACCACCACATTGACAGTCGATGTAAAAGATGCTGGACTGGTTCATGATATAGTTAGAAGGTACAAAAAAAAGGCTGGTTGAGGCACTGAATGTGAAGGTAAGACAAAATAAGGAACCAAGAATGATGGCCAGGTTTCTGGTTTGAACAACTGGATGTATGTGCTGCCATTTTCTGAGATGGTAAAAACTCAGAATATTATAAGATTTAAGTGGAATACAATAATTCTATTTTGTACATATTATATTTGAAATGCTTGTGAGACAATCAAATGGAAATGTTAAGTTGGGTAAGGGTTTCTAGAAGCCAGAGGATAAGTCTGAGTTACACAACTAATTTTGAGAATTGCCAGCATATATCTAATAGAGTGAGTGGCTGTCATGAAATGGAAGCAAAGGTCATTGAATGAGAAAAGATAAAAGCACCCAGCGTCAGGATGCTAGATGACGTATCTGCTTGGATGTGTACATCCTCTAAATAACCGGAATGAGAATGAAAAGCAGTTATAGAGGCCAGAAGCTAATTTTAATTATTTCTTATGTTTTTTAGAGACTGCTTTCTAATGCTTATGTTTAAATGTTCACAATGTAGGCAGGACACAAAAATATAATATTTTAGCAATTAACCTAATGTGCTGCCAGTTTAACCTTTAAATTATCCTCAAAGGTCTCTGGATGTCTAGTTATTTAAGAGGTAAATCACTTCCCCTAAAGTACATCTCTTAAATAAACATATATTTTGTTACATAAACACCTTAGAAATCAAATTAGAAATGAAGTACAGTCAAGTGCTGCATAGGATATCAGTCAACAATGGACTGCATATATGGCAGTGGTCTCTTAAGGTGATAATGGAGCTGAAAAATTCTTAGCGCCTAGTGATGTGGTAGCTGTTGTAATGTTATAGCACAATGCATTACTCAGAGCACGTACAATTATGTATGATACATAATATTTGGTTGGTGCAACAGTAATTGCAGTTTTTGCCGTTAAAAGTAATGGCATTCACGCTTGATAATAAACGATCAATGGTATTAATACTTGATAATCAGTGACTGTGTTACTGGTTTCTATATGTACCATACTATGCAGTACTTCATATTGTTATTTTAGAGTGTACTCTTTCTACTTAAAAAAAAATGTTAACTACAGAATGGTCTCAGGTGGTATTCCAAAATAAGGCAGTGTTGTCATAGGAGATGACAGCTTCGTGTGTGTTATTGCCCCTGAAGATCTTCTAGTGGGACAAGATGTAGATGTGGAAGAGAGTGTTAGTGATGATTCTTACCCTGTGTAGGCCTAAACTAATGTGTGTGTTTGTGTCTCAATTTCTAATAAAAAAAAAAAAGTAGGTCAGGAGATCGAGACTATCCTGGCTAACATGGTAAAACCCTGTCTCTGCTAAAAATACAAAAAATTAGCGGGCTTAGCGGCGGGCGCCTGTAGTCCCAGCTACTCGGGAGGCTGAGACAGGAGAATGGCGTAAACCCGGGAGGCGGAGCTTGTAGTGAGCCGAGATCGCTCCACTGCACTCCAGCCTGGGCGACAGAGCGAGACTCCGTCTCAAAAAAAAAAAAAAAAAAAAAAAAAAAAAAAAAAAAAAAAAAAAAAAAAAAAAAAAAGAAAAAAAGTTTTAAGTACACAAAAAATTTAAAAAGAAAAAACTGTGTAGAATGAGCATATAAAGAAATATTTTTGTACAGCTGTACAATGTGTGCTTTAAGCTAAGTGTTATTACAAAAGAGTCAAAAAGTTTTTCAAGGTTTATAAAGTAAAAAATCTTAGCTTACAATGAGAACACATGGGCACCGGGAGGGGAACATCAAACACTGGAACCTGTAGAGGGGTGGGGGCAGGGGGAGGGAGAACATTAGGACAAATAGCTAACGCATGCGGGGCTTAAAACCTGGATGACCGGTTCATAGGTTCATCAAACCATCATGGCACATGTATACCTGTGTAACAAACTTGCATATTCTGGATACACATGTATTCCAGAACTTAAAGTAAAATAAAAATAAAAAATGTAAGAAAATGTTAGCTTACAGTAAGGTAAGGTTAATTGATTGTTGAAGAAAGAAAATATTTTAAAATGCATTTACCGTTGCCTCAGTGTGCAGTGTTTATAAAGTCTATAGTAGTGTGCAGTCTTGTTCTAGTCCTTCACATTACTCACTGCTCACTCGTTGATTCACCTAGAGCAACTTCCAGTCCTGAAAGCTCCATGCATTATAAGTGTCCCATGCCGGTGTACTATTTTTAATCTTTTCTACTGTATTTTTATTGTACCTTTTCCTTGTTTAGTTATATTTAGATACACATACACTGGCCATTGTGTTAGAGTTGCTGACAATATTCAGTACAGTAACATTCTGTACAGGTTTGGATCCTAAGAACAACAGGCTATACCACATAACCTAAGTGTGTGGTAGGCTGAGCCATCTAGGTTTCTGTAAGTATGTTCTGGGATCTTTGCACAATGATGAAATCGCCTAAGGATGCATTTCTCAGAATGTATTCTTGTTGTTAAGTGATGCATGACTGTACAGAGCTTTGCTAAGATTTTCAAAGAAGTCAACATAATTTGCAGAACTTGAACACTCTTTCTTTGTAACATGTGCATAGAATATGGAGAAACTGTAATATGATTCACTGAAAGTAGCTGGAAAATCTGTATTGGAATACTCAAAAACAGTTGCTTTTACATGTCCATAGAGATCAACCACAGAAACAGAGCAAACAATATTGGAATTATAGGGTATTATTATAGAAGGAAAATGAGATGTAGACATTGCATGGCTGACATGACTGGTATTTTTCAAGGTAATGCTCAGCCTGAGAATAATCCATAGTAGATTCGGTTTTGTTGGTTTCCCTTGGCTTTGAATATTAGGGGATGTTTGGAAGTCAACATCCCAGATTTGTGTTTCTTCATTTGTAAAATGGAACTTATACAAATAACTTCACAGGGTTTTGGTAGGAATAAGTGGGATAAAGTGCATGCAAATGCTTTGTGCAGTGTAAAGTACCACAGACTGCGCAAATAACACCATCACAACAGTAAGTGAGACATCCTAGCTAAATGTGGCACTTGATATTACTCAAAAGAAATGTTCAGTGAACTGAGTTTGTGTACTGCATTTAATTTCATTTAGAATTTTCTAAGTTGTTACTAAGGCCCAGAAATAAATATCAACTCTTCATATATTGATTAAAGAAATGTGCATTTTGTTTTTCTTTCTTTTAACTTTGCACACTTTCCTGAATATGAATTTTTGGCACACATGATAAACACAAAAGGTCTCTTGGTGGATTATTTGGACTGAAACACAATTCTGAAATATGATTTTTCCATCATTTCCATTCTTCTATTTACACTTAGTTGCTTTTATTTAATCTTAAATTTCAACTTTATTTTAGATACAAGGGGTCCATGTGCAGGTTTGTTACATGGGTATACTGCATCCAGCTAGTGAGTATAGTACCCACTAGGTAGCTTTTCAACTCACATCCCCTGCTCTCCCTCCCAGGCCTAATAACCCACAGTGTCTATTACTCCCGTGTTTATGTCCATGTGTGCTCAATATTTAGCTCCACTTATAAGTGAGAAAACGAGATATTTGGTTTCCTGTTCATGAGTTAGTTTGCTTAGGATAATGACCTCCATCTCCATCCATGTTGCTGCAAAGGATGTGATTATTTTGTTGCTTTTTTAATCTTATAATTTACTTTCTTTTCTTCTTTTCTCTATTTCCTGTGATATTGCCCAGCTTTCTCATTATGTCACTTCAGTTAAGATTAAATCATTGATAATCATTTTGTAGCTTATTATAAAAATAATACAAATTTTTATTTTTGTAAAAATAATTTAATATAATCACCATTGAAATTTACAAAATACATTGAAGCAACAATAAGAAAATGAAAGTGATTCATAATCCTATCACTGAGAGGCAACTGCTCTTAACTTTCGGGTATACAGCTACCCAGTCTCTTTTCTATGCATTAATATATATTTTATAAGTTCATTAATGATGTCATGTTCTCTTTTTTTACTTACTTTTCCATGAGTATTTTTAAATGATGTGAATGTTTTTCTACAGCATATTTAGGTAGTACATAGTTATTTTAAATTTTAATTTTATGGATGAAACATAATTTGTTAGACCTGTCAAAAAGGCTATTGTTGGTTCTTTGTTTTTTGGGGGTTTTTTGTATAAACAGCCTCATGATAAACATCCTTCAGGCTATATCTTTGCATGAATCATGATTAATTCCTTAGGATGAATTGCTGGATGCAGTCAAGCCTGCATATTAAATTACAAAAATTATAATATCTATTGCCAAATTACACTTCAAAAAGGTAATAACATTTATCACTCCTACAAGCAAGACAGGAGAGTTCCAAGTTCTCCACACCGAAGCTAATAGTAGATATTATCATTTTAAAATCTGTGCCAATTTGATAAATAAAATTATTTGTTTTATGGTTTTAATAGTGTTTGGTTACCAGTTCTGTTGAAAAGTTAATTTTTTTATTTGTATTTGTTAGTTTCTGAAATGCTCCTTTATGTATTTTTTGCCTATTTATCTATTAGCACACATGTCTTCTATAACTACTTGTAATAACTTTTAATATATTAAGTATTGATTACAAACATAAAGATTTGATTAAAAAGACCAATGATGACTTTAACATTTTCAGAATTAACATATGCCAAGATTCATCCTAAAACCCAAGAGAAAGTTTAACAGCTTTTTCACTTCAAGTAGATGCAAAAGTGATTATAAATAGATGAACAAATTTAAGAAAAGTTTTATGCCTCATTTTTATTGCCCCATTTTCATTCAAATTTGAATCAGTGTTGCATTTAGTTTATGGTTGGTTAGTCCCTGGTAAATTTTTTGGATTGTTTACATAGATATATTTTTATTCACTATTCCATCAGTTATATTTTACTTTTTCTTTCCCTTGAAAGTGTGCAAACATTTTTCATTGCTTTATTACTTTATGACTTTATTTTTCCTTTATTACCCTGGAAGAGCAAGATGGTGTGACTAGCTTTTTCTTGACATTTTTCCAAAGAGGGAGGCTTTACTGGTATGGCTAAGGTTAAGACAACAGCCACCCTGCAGTACCATCTTTGTGAAAGGTTTTCTTATGTTCTGATAAGCTGCCCAATGCTTTGTCTTAATGTTGATGTCATTGTACAGAATGTGGCTTCTTTGAGCACAGCAGCAAAATTGTGAATGTAATCTTAAGGGAATTCATGAGCAGATTTGTATTCCTGTGTATACTCCTCTAGACTTTGACTTAGACATTCTTATTCCTTGATAAAAGACTAGAAAAGCCATGGAGCTTCAAAGATTGTAAACTAGCTAATATTCACTAGTGGTTAGCAAAGAAGCATGCCACACCAACAATGAGGAGAACTGAAATAAAATCTCTTAAATTATTATAATGCTTTATAGTCTGTTCACTATCTCATGTAACACTCACAATAATTTGGGAGTGGGTAAGGAAGATATTGTAATGGAAAAAGCATGAGTTTTCAGGACATATTTAGTAGTCACATGATTTTGGGCAAGTAAATCTCTCAAAAAAGTCAGTCTCCTTTTCAGTAAAATAGATATAAAAAAGAAAATAATACTTATCTTTCATAACTGCTGTGATTAGAAAAGATGTAATGGATATTTAGCAGTTAATATTTACTTCATCATTTATTTATTCAACACATAAATTTGAGCATCTACCATGAGTTCTTTTCTAGACACTAGGAATTATAGTCTGCTCAAATAAACATTTTATGCTAAATGAGAAAGAAAGAAAGAAAGAAAGAAGAAAGAAAGAAAGAAAGAAAGAAAGAAGGAAAGAAAGAAAAGAAAAGAAAAGGAAAGAAAAGAAAAGAAAAGAAAAAGAAAGACAGGTGTATGGATGTATAATTTCAATGAGAACTAAGTGCCATGAAAAAATAAAACAGTGTATTGTGGTAGTGAATGGGCAGCGCTGGGTAATGCTATAGAGGATAGTCAGGAAGGCCTTATAGATAGCTGATAATTTGAGCTGAGATCTTAGCAAAAGAAAGAACAGCCATGCCAAGAGGAAGGGGTAAAGACCTCTAGAAAAAGAAATAAATGTAAAGGCTCTGGCACAGGGACCAGCTTTAATGCTTGAAGAACACAAATGTGTCCAATGTGGCTAGAGCATGACGAGCCATGAAAAGCCTGGTTTAAGACAGGTAAGAGAGGAGGTGTAGGCCAGATGTTAGATTATGTAAGGCTTTGTAAGTCATGGTAAGTTGGCCATAGTAAGGTAACAGAGAGCTACCGTGATAATAATGAGGAATACAATAAAGATCAAGCTTATTATCCATTAGATAGTTTAAGAAACTGTATCTTTCTTTGTCTAAATGTGATACAGCAAGGTAGTCATGAAGTCTGGTTTCCTGTCCAGGGTTTGTTCAGTTTTATTTTCTGTATGTTTTTTTGCTGCCCATAATAGTAATGGTTTTTCATCTTTCAAGCCCAAACTTGATTCCTGCTCTTGATTTTTTTGTTTCTATTTCTTCTTAAAGGCATTTGCCAGTTTTCTGCATCGACATTAATGCTGAAGAAGCGTTTACAAGATTTAATAGTTTCATGTAGTAATTAGATCTCTGAAATTCAAACTGCTTTATTTTCATAAGAACTATAATTAACAGACACCTTTAGAGCTTTCTCTTTCTCTACCTACCCATGCTCCAAACCTCTTTTCTGTAAGCTGGACTCTCCTACTCAGACATTTTAGCCTTATAAGCCAAAGAGAGCAAGTTTCAATTCACATTTCAGGAAGGAATCTCCCCAGCCAGAGCTTCGTCTCTTAAACCTACTTTTGTCTGTTTGAGCCTTCTGCTTGATTGCTGATTTCTTTCTCCCAGTAATGGCTTTTCTCCTTCACTGGATACTCCCCTCTCTATCCTTGGCTCTGGCACCTGCTATGTCTGGTATTCCACCCATTACTATTTCAGATTGTACTTCAGCTTTCTTGCGTGACATCTGGCATACATTCTGAATTTTGTCCAGCTCATTTACTACCTTCCCTCTCTGCTTTTCCAGGTGGATTTGCCAAATGTAACGATCAACCAAGAAAGAATTTGTTCCCCCACAAGGCTCTCTGCCTGCATTTAAATTAGCAATAACCTTAATTTTAAGAAGAATAGATAGATACACAATGTATATATCTGCATGTCAGGGTTTTATCCATTTGACAAAAACTGTTACGTGGAAAATGCACAGGTACACTATACAAACACTAACTTCGTTTGTGGTCATATGGAAGTTTTTAAAAATACTGATCGAGTTTAAAAATCATTTTTTTCTAAATTACTCTCATAAATATAAATTTTGGATTTCAGAATCAATATTCTTAACAGGAAGAGTATAGTATAATATTAAGTGTTGATGTGGGGCTTTCAACCCAAATAATTACCCTAATTCCAGTTATTATACTGCATATTTGTATCATAAAATCTTCAAGAGCTATCTATCAAGAGGTCTCAATAAAATCAGAGTACATTTGAAAAATCCTATCATATTTCATGGAGAGGATATGGGTTGTAACCGGGAATACTTAGGCTTAAAGGGAGAACAGGGTGTTTAGTGATGGTGAAGTTTGTTTTCTCTAAGTACAGATTTCAATTATTCTACATTTTACATAAGATCTGCTTTGTCAAACTTATCCTAAATTTTTATGTTATTGAGTCATGCCCTTTAAACTAACTGCCACTTGGTCTACTAACAGTTCTTGTCATATAAAATGGTGATAACATAAAAAAATCCCCTGTGATGAAAAAATATTAGCCACATTTAGTTTATTTATCCTCTACACCAGGATTCATTTCTTTAATCTGTAATTCTTTGTGCGAAATCTCATCAAGGGCTCCTTGTGTAAGTAAACATATACCCCACCATTGCATTTACCATTCCCTGACAAAGCATTTGCCACTGCCTTTCAACACATCGACAGAGTAATTGCACAAAACCTCCCTATCACAAATTGATGTTGGATATCCCTTATCAAATCACTTTTTTCCAACACATTCTTTTATTAAATCTTCTAAATATGTTTCTGAGAATTCTTCCATACTGATAAGATAATCAGACAATATTTTTTGAAGCTCACTAAATTATGTCTTTCATAATACTATTATGCTCACTATATTTCAATATTCTCACCATTCCATATACAAATAAATTGCAGAGCTAAAATTACAGCAGGTCACTTGACTTTCTATTTAGTTTGTGTTACTTTTAAATTTCTGATATTTCATTTGTCCTTCTAAAACAGGAATGTATTACATTTCAGAAAATAAATCTTTACTAAAACCCAGAAACCTAAACTAACAATTAAATTCGTGACAATATAGTGTGGAATCACAGTTGATAAATTATATAAGACTTGATTAATAAAGTCTATTTATTTATTTATGCTATAGTAACTCCATTTTATCATCACTCCATCAACAAATATTTACTGTGTCTTCTCTATGAAAGACATTATACTAAGTGATATGAGGTACAGAGAGAAGAATTAGTCTTCAAGATATTGGCAACCTAGCTAGGGTGCAGTTCTCATGCATTAATTACAGAAAGTAGCACATGGGAAATGCTAGCTGAGTGGTACACCTAATGCATCTCATGAGATGAAATTACAGTCTTGTGGGACTGTACTTGGGGAAGTTTGCCCAGGCAAGTTAGAATTTAAGTGAGAGAGCCTTATATATTATTAGTATTTAATTATGTTGAAAGGAGGACAGATATAAAAGTAGAAGCATAAGCAAGGAATGAAAATGGGGGGCACAGAGTATTTTGTAGAGCTGCATTGTCCAATATGGTAGCCACTAGTCACATATGGCTATAGGGCACTTCAATTGTGGCTAGTAAGAATTGAGATGTATGATTGTGAAGATTCAGTATGAAAAATAATGTGAAATATCTCATTAATGTTAGTCATTATTATCTATTAAAATGAGAATATTTTGGCTATATTGGGTAAATATAATATTATTAACACTAATTTCACATATTTATTGTTACATTTTATAGTATGGCTACTAGAAAATTTAAATTACATACATAGTTCACATTTGTGACTTGCATTATATTTCTATTGGACAGTGTCAAGCTATTGAGTAACCGTTGGAAGGTTGAGGTTATTAAATATGTATTTTTAAGAAAAGGAATCAGACTTAAAAGTGCTGACTGGTTAGGAGGGGCTAGAAATTAGAAATTTAAAAAATGATAACCTACTCAAGGCACCACACATGAGGTAACAAGGGCTGGATAAAGCAGGTGGCAATGGGAAAAATTGGGTAGCAATGTACACTTTCTTGTGTGCCTGGCTACTTGCACTCAACAAAATGTTATTTTAAATTGTTCCTAGTGCCAGAGACATTATAAAAGAAGACTTTCAGAATAATTAACTCCAGTGACTAGGCATGGAGACAGGAAAAGGGAGGGATCAAATACTCCTGAGACTCTAAACTGAGGAGGCAAGCAGAATGGTGATGGAATTTGATGGGAAAACCTCTTTGGTGAGGAGAGTTATAAGTCCTGGAATGTATGGTAGTGGTGGAGTTGTGAGGATCATTAATATCTCAGTGGAATTATGAATGTAAGGAACAGGTAGATGGCTGAGTCTGATTTAATGGTGGGACATCTGGGAGAAAACATACTTATGACTTTGGTAAAATGGATGTGGAAATAAGGGGAATGGTTAAATTGATGAAAGACATTTGATGACCATCTTGGCAGAATTGAATGTGGAATTCAAGGGTGACAGTATGATTTCAGGTGGCGACTCATTTCCAGTTCTTTGATGCAGAGCCAAGAACTGAACCATGGGAAATACTGACATTTGATGGTTGAAAATGGATGATCTACAAAGACAGATGGATCAATCAAGAAAATGGGAAGAGAACAGTGTAGGGTCATGGAGCCTAAGGAAGAAAAAAATGCCAATGAGAAAGAACTAGCTAATAGGAAATGTATGAAAGGATGTAGATGGCATTTTATTATTTAGCATCAATATACTATCTGGCAGGAATGCAACCCTCAACCATGAAATCTCAGAAACAGCAGATGTTCCATGATTTGTCTTACTGCCTTTGGATCACATGGGCCACACTTGGGCCTTTTTTTTTTTTTTTTTTTTTTTTACAGGTATCTTTGTTCTTCTCTCGCTCACGGGTAAGTATACCTATCAAATAAACTTTCTTCTGAAGAAGGTCAGACTTATTGTTTACTGTAGCATTTAATATCTGCATCTTCAATCAACACTTACCATAGACAGACTGATATTATCTTTTTTTTGTACATACCAAGTCTCCTAACTTGAAAGCTATGTTTTTGTACTCCATCTGGCTGCCTCTCTAGGACTGCCCTTACTGCTTAAAATATACCACGCATAAAGGAAACAGAGCCAATAAAGAAAGATTTAGGGCTAAGGTCAGCAGGAATAATTGATCTGGACTGTCAAGAGTCACGGTTCTCCCAAGAATCCATATGTCATCATTGGTTTTTTATTTCTCCACTAGTTTTTATCCATTATTTTTCTGTAGAACCTTTACTGTTGTTTAAGAGCGGAATCCACCTTTATTAATTCAACAAGGTGCTAAGATACTTAAAAGGTTATATAAATGAATCCAGTATGTATCCTGCATACTCTAGATTGCAATTTATACACATGTTTACATGTCTATTTTCCATACTTAAATCTAAGATCCTTGAGGAAGGAACTGGTTCTTATTCTTATGTAGTGGTGGAGTTCTGAGGAAGATTAATCTCTCAGTGGAATGAAGAACATAAGGAACAGGTAGATGGCTGAATCTGATATAATGGTGGGACATCCAGGAGTGAACGTACTTAAGACTTTGGTAAAATGGACGTGGAAATAGGGGGAATGGTTAAATTGATGATAGAGACTTGATGACCATCTTGGTAGAATTGAATGTGGAATTCAAGGGTGACAGTAAGATTTCATGTGGTGACTTGTTGACAGTTCTTTGATGCAGAGCCAGGAACTGAACCACGGGGAATACTTACTAGTATTTATATTATGAACACCTGAAAGGCCATTGGCACCTAGTAGACTGTCAAATCACATTTGTTTAATGAATATAGTCATGTGTCACTTAATGACAGGGACTGATTCTGAGAAATGCATTGTTAGGCAATTCTGTTGTTGTGTGAACATCATAGAGTGTGCTTACACAAATCTAGATAGTATAGCCTACTACACAACTCGGCTATGCAGTAGAGCCTATAGCTCCTAGGCCACAACTTGTATAGCACGTTACTGTATTGAATACTGTAGTCAATTGTAACAGAATGATATTTGTGGAACTAAACATATACAACCATGGAGAAGGGAATATGTTGCACTATGACATTACGATGACTATGACACCACTAGGAGACAGAAAATTTTCAGCTCCATTATAGTGTTACGGGACTACCATTATATACGTGGTCCATCAGTGACTGGAATGTTGTATATATACATTAGTGAAAGTGTGAATTTCTTCTTGAAGGAGCCTGTAGTGAAGACAAAATTCATGCACAAATAATCAGAATACAAATAGGAAAGAGACACCTGACAAAAGTGCTCAGATAAAAACATATTAGGGGTTAGGTGAAAGAACAAAAAATGCCTCATAGAATAAATGGGACAAGGCTTCCTGGAGGTGCTGGTATTTGAGCAAGGGCAGAAGGATGGTAGAATTGGAGAGTCAAAAAATGGGCCATTTTACTAAATGGAAGACTACCTATTGGTCTTGTCTACAGATTTTGACTCTTTTATATTTATTAAGGATAAACACATATTTTTCATGACTGGTTAGGTTTTATTTGAACTTCTGTAATTTTTTTTTTCATTATAAAAAGTTTTTTTTTTTTTTCATAAAAATTTTCTTAAAATATGTAGCCACACAGCCAAGTTTTATTTTAAGGACAACGGCATTTTTACCTCCTGTTTCGCGTGAGGGTCTGTGGGTTGTAGGAGATGAGAAAAGAGAGTTCCCAGCTGCTACAGCTCAACAAAACCCCTAAAAATGATGACTGCATCCATTTCCACCCAACGCCACATTCTGAAAGTGATCTTTTTGAAACGAGGATTGCAAATAGCTTCAGCTTCTCAAAACTGCAATTGCTTTTCATGGTGTGGCGTTGCTGTCTTCATGCTGACACAGCTCTCAGCACCGACACCAGCCTGCCTATGAACCGTTAAAGATATTTAACTTCCAACAATATAAACAGTATTATACAAAAACAGAGAGGCCTTGTTTTTAATAAGCTGAAATGGATGAAATGGGCAGGCATGAAGCAAAAATAATTATGAGGGAAGGAAATGGAGACAAAAATGAATGTCTCTCCCTCCCCGGCCCCCAAGGACTGCAGACAATGTTCTATACCTTGGGCCATGCTCTGAAAAGATGTATAAATAGGAGTGAGAAATTGGTGCTAGAAAAAAAAAATATATGATTAAAAGGACGTGACGTTTTCTGCATATTCAATGTGTTGGGAAGCACTTTTGTAGTCCACACAAGGTTTGCATCCCAGCTCTGGCCCTTACCAGGGTTTTGTTTTATTTTTTTCCTTGGCTAAATTGCTTAATCTTTCCAAGTTCAAGTTCCTGCAAATAGAGCTTATATTAATGACTTCTTAGGGTTGCAGTGAAGATACTGAGACAATATCTATAAACCTAGCTGGTTTGTACAAATATCTTGGTGTCTTCCCTTCCAGCCTGCTTTCCTGTCCCTTCCCCATGTGCACTAGGGAAACCTCTCTGTAAGGGACTCTTGGACCAGCAGATAAACTTCATATTATTGAAATGTGGGCTACATTATCTTTCACTGCAAAGATGATACTAATCACCCGCCATCTGTAGTGCTCGTGCATGTACTTATCCTTTCCTAATGCAGATGCATTTGTATGCTGGGATGGGCAGCTGTACTCTTTCCCTCTGTTCTCCCTTGACCTTCTTTTCTCATTTGGCTCACTGGGTATGGTCCATAGACATGACATACAATTTGGCAGTAATTATATCAGTGTTTTCCCACAGTGAATCCCTTTTCCAAGGATGTGTGATAGAGTCAGAAACACCAAACTTTATTGCTGGAGAAGGCTTTAGAAAAGATATGATCCAAAGTCTCATAAAGAGGAGGAAAGATAGGCCTAAGAATTAGCTGACTTGCCCAAGACATAAGGAAAGTTAATGGCTGGGTTCAGACTGGAATCACAATTTCTGCTGCTCCACTCAGAGCTTTCCAATCTTACCCATATCTCAGAAACGGGAATTTTTCCAACTTTGTCAGAAGAACATCCAACCGCAATACATACAAATATTAAATGCAAGGCCAGCCACATGAGAATCTATAAAAGGATTCATCATTAGATGATTCTGATTGTGAATATCTTTTGGAAAATACTAGAGAGAGATACTTGGAAATTATTTTTCCCTTCTTTGATTGGTTACAATTCTGAATGTGCCTATGTTTAAACCAACCTCTCTCCTGCTCTCCCCTCCCCTTCTCTTTCTCTGTCTCTCTCTGTCTCTATTCTTTTATTCTCTCTTGGGTTTAGTTAGTTGCCCAGGTGGTCTCATTTGATGATTACACTATTTCAGGCATGAAACACCATGACTTTTTGCTGTTGGGACTGCAGTATGTAAATTGACTTGAGTCAATTGTACCTGATTTTCTAAATTGCCTCTGGTATAACAATTCTCCCACCCATAATAACCCATTGAAATCAAACAATAGGATTGATTACACATTCCTCACTCTGGGGGAAACTCCATTAGTTTTACCTGAATAAAAACTACAGAACAGGGCCCATTTTGGGGTAAGTAGTATACAAAATTCTCCAGGAAGCACAGTAGAAATAAGCTTGAAAGGCTTAAACATTACTCTTTAGCCACAGGGAATATCAAGCAAATGGAATTTTATTTACAAGTCACAAGAAGGAAAACAAAGGCATACTTAAGTGAGTATTGCACAGTGTGCCAGATTTGGCAGAACTAACATTTACTCTGGCTTGTCTTCTGGGACAGAGCAGTAGAATACAGGTGAATCCTGGAACCTCTAGAGCTCTGTTAGGAATCCATACACAGCGTATCTGTCTCCAGGTTGGGATTTTCCAATTTCATGCCACAAGTAATCACAGTTGTTACGAACTCTGGAATGGAGTCCCAGCTCTTCCACTCACTAGTTGTTTGATGTTGGACAAGTTATTTAACTTGTGAGTTTGAGGTTTTTCAATGCCTAACCTGGGTTTAAAATACCTGCCCTACGTGTCTCCCAAGGTTGTTGTGAACATCAAATGAAACTAGGCAGAACAACTGATTTGAAGACGGTGAAGTGCATTGTAAACATAGGGAATGGTTCTTATTTGAGGTAGCCTTTTTTTTTTACTGAGCTTGTACATAATTCTATAAGATAAAGAGCTCAGCCAGTGGTGATGGCTTTTTTTTCCCTAATCTACATTCATACATAGTGGCTACAGTGTAGTCAGACTGTGGAGTCAGATTAACCGTGTTCACATCACAGCTCCCCATTTACTAGCTCTGTATCTAGAGGCGAGACATCCATCTGCCCAGACTCATCTGTAAAATGGGAATAGAAATAACATCTACCTCACAGGGATGTTGTGAGACTCAGCAATGCAGTGCAGGGGGCAGGAACACCACTCAATGAATGCTACTTATTAGTAGTAGAAAATAACTTCAACATGCACGAATATTCATTTGGTGCCTTTCTCTGAACCAACCAAGAACTTTCAGTGCCTGGTGCAGTCTGAAATCTTGGTCTGAGTGATTCAGATTTCTCATCTCTTTGCAGGAGGGACTTCTGGGGACCTGTAAGCGAACTAAGGTGATATCGTGGCTCTGTCTAGATTCCTAGATGGTGAGCTTTTGGAGTGTGGGATTGGATTTTTTGCATCTCCCTGAATATTTGTATTCATAGTGTCTAGCATAGAGTCTGGCACATGTCTGTGGTCCTCTGCTCAGTGAACACTTTTGCATGAATGAAAAAAGAAATCTTTGCCTAGTGTAAGGATGTAAAGGAATGAAAAACAGGAGGCTTAATTCCTCCTGCTTAAAATAAGAGCTATTTCCTTTTCCTCCCGGTCAGAACATGTACTGTAGAAAACCTGTATATAAAGCACCTTCTCTGTCTTTTTGAAATGTATCCTTTTAGACATAAAAAGCCTTTTGTCAGCTTTATTATCTAGGAATGTCTCTTTCAAAGACCCGAGACTCATCTCTTTGAAATGTAAATATCAAAGGGAACGGTGTCCCCATCTTACAGTTTTCCATGGGAAGGCAGGAGCCTAACATCAGCTGGCTCCATGCTCCAAGTTATAAACCTCCCTCCTGTCATAAGGTGTTTTTCCCCTGCTTCCTCTCTCCTCTGGATACAGCCAGTTAGGTAACATAGATGGTCACCTCAATTACCAGGTAAAGTTAGGATGACTGTATGCCCAGTGGTGCTGTCAAGTCCTCTAACCTGAGGACTAGTTATTGTTTATCTTGAAAATATGTGTGTAATTGGGTATATATGCTTGGCTATAGAAAAGGGTGAGATTTTGGTTTGTTTTTTTTCCTTTCCGTTCACTTTCTTAGTGGAGTGGCTGTAATGCACATGACAGTCTGGTTTAATGCTTATTCAATAATGAAGGTGTTTCTTTCTCTACAGCATTTGTGGAGAGAATTTCTGGGTTGCAAGAAACATATTGAAACATAGAAATATATGTGAAGACTTATGATGGTAGCGTAAGTGCTAATGTTTTTAACTATTAATGTGCTTTATTATTCTTAGCTATTTATTTGTGTGCCTATAAGCATTCAACAAATGTGCCTGCTTCTTTTGAAACTTCACTAGGTTGTTTTTCAAGTGTGTAAGATTTAAGAGTTTCAACTGACTGACTCACTAATAAAGATTATTCTCCTTTTGGCATCCAAGGAAAGTCTTGATTCAATAATCATAAATTCTTATTGGCCTCTGGCTAGGATTGCCTTCCTCATTTGCAAATTTTCAGAAAATTAAAAAAAAAAACTTGGTAGTTTGTATGGAAACTAGGGATTTCCAGAACATTTCCTAAACAAAAGAGTAAATAATTAATGCTCTTCGAAGTAGAGGAGGAATTTAAGACAGCTTACATAAAGAAAATAAAATAAGCAAGTGAAGACACTGAGACAAAAAGGAAGTGATTGTTAAAAATATAGGGTCTTAATTGTCATAGCCAACAGCAACTTAAGGATACATGATATTAAATATAATGTAAATCCTAGATGGGATTCTGGAATAGCAAAAGGGCATTAAGTAAAAAATTAAGAAAATCTGAATAGAATATAGACTTTAGTTAATAATAATTGGTCAATAGTAGCTTATTAATTGTATTGTAATTCAATGTACCACTCTAATGTTAGATGTTAATAGAGGAAATGGAGTATGAGGTATAAAGGAGCTCTATGGCAGAGAGGGAGAATAGGTTAGACAAAGATGCTAGGTGAACATTCTAAAATGTATTCTTTATCTTTATATGCCTAATATTAAGATTATATTTAATAGTTTCCCTTCCTCCTCTCCTGTTTGTCCCCATATCTGACCTCTCTCCCCTGATACACACATATCCCACCCTGTTAATGAGATCTCAGAATGCCTCTTGGTTGAGCCTGCTCAAGTTTTGACAGGAACAAAGCAACAGAATACATCCAACATCAACAACTTTGGTCATTCTGTATTTTCTCATAGTTCAGTGAACTGGGATGCTTCCAACTCTCCTTAAAAATGAAAGTTAAATTGGTTTGAAGACAAATGCACAAAAATGTATGCTTCCACAGTGCAATCTACAAGGTTGGGTACTGGGTTAAAAGTAAAATGTCATCTACACAATGGTATGTACATTGAAGAAACCCATTAATATCAGGAAGTAACTCACTCCGTGCCTGGAATCTGGAATTAAATCTAGAACAAACTACAGAGCCTAACAACGTGTATCTCAAGCTAAAACAAATCCAGAATGTGGGAGTTGGAAAGGATTTTAGAGATATTTAGTCCAAATCCTCCATTTTATGGTAGGGAAACTGAAGCTAAGGGAGGTTACCTGATTTGTCAAAAGTTTCGTAAAATGTATGTTTATAGGTCACTTTAATTCTATAAAGAGTCTGAGAAAGGACTAAAATAGAATGAAAAAAGGATATAGAGACAATGGTTTGTGTTAGCAAACCTCACCGTAATGATTCAGCCATTAAGATGAACTTCTCTAGGGTGAACTTTTCAGCCGTACTAAGCTTTATAAATATAATGGATGGCAGAGCTAGTTTGCTCTAGGACAGAGCATGCTTACATGGTAAAACTTAAGAGCTCTGAAGAGGATTCCCTGCTCTAAAAGTTACTCTCTCAACTGCTAACTGAACTCTGAGGATTATTCATCAGGAGAGATCAGTCTTATTCCATAACTAAGGGCTTAAGGTAAAAGTACCCTTGGAATGATTCCCTTTGTTTTTCCCTTCTTTAAAAGATTTATCAGGTGGTACAGAAAGCTGTCTAGCAAAAATGGCCACAGGGAAGTCCAAAGATATCATAGGATTAAGCATTTAAATAAGCTAGGAAGAGTGGAATAAGTAGGCTTTTCACCAGGGCCAGATTCTTGGAGGGTCTTATTTCAGGGCACCTGGGAGCACAGTGAAAGCCAGCATTGGCTGACTATGTGAGCAGGGACTTGGGAAGCAGGCATGTGTGGTTTAGCGTCTGGTTTGAGCCATGCAACTTTGGGAAAGCCAATTAATTTTTTTGAAACTTAGTTCACCATCTATAAAATGGAAATAACTTCACGGAGTTGGGTAGAAGACTGAAATTAATAAAATAAATAAAATATTGAAAACCTACAGCAAATGCTAACTACAGATTTGTTCCCTTCCCCTTTCTACATTCCTACTCTCTCTTCCATGTCTGGATACAAAATCCTCTAGGGTGTATAATATTTCCAACTAGTCACACAACGTAAGCTGAATAAGAAATCAAAAAAAGATTGTGGGTGGGCAGGTGGGGAGAAACTGAGAAGGCAATGTATGTTTAACAGCACATTAGGGAGCATGAGCCCAGCTGGGCAGCTGGGACCTACCACAGGACAGTTTGGTCTACGCTGGCTGGTCCATCACCTTTCCTTAGTCTCAGTTATATTCATTTTACTTTCCTCAGCAAAATTCCCCCCCTTTGCTGTACTTTTAAACACCCCCACATAGAAATAACAGAGGCTGATAATACTGAACATGTACAATGAACATGTATACAAATATGTACACAAACTGAACATGTACATGAACACAATTCTTCACTTTACGTGCGGCTAATTTAATATCTGCTCAATGTTTGTGATGACTGTTTTTTTTGGTTTTTTTTTTTGAGATATAGTTTCGCTCTTGTTGCCCAGGCTGGAATTTAGTGGTATGATCTCGGCTCACTGAAACCTCCACTTCTGGGTTCAAGCACTTCTCCTGCCTCAACCTCCCAAGTAGTTGGGATTACAGACGCCTATCACCATGCCCAGTTAGTTTTTTGTATTTTTAGTAGAGATGGGATTTCACCTTGTTGGCCAGACTGGTCTTGAATTCCTGACCTCATGTGATCTGCCCGCCTCGGCCTCCCACAGTGCTGGGATTACAGGCATGAGCCACCCCACCTGGCCGATAACTATTTTTTTTTTTTTTTAATTTCAAAATTTCTCCCTGCCAGGAAGGTTTTTTGGTGTTTGATATACTGAGTACCAATTACTTTTGTAAAAACTTTTGCTGTATTTTCATAAGTATTACTTGTAAATAGAGTAGGGTGGTGGCGAGCACTCCTATCTCCCCCAAAATATTAAAGTAGAAAATAAAACAAGATTATGTTTTGAGAGTTAAGCTATGAAACAAAAAAAGAGTCTAAGCATAGCTGTATACATTTCATACAACAAACTATACACATGGATAGCTGTACAAAGCTATACTTTAAACGGCAGAATGACCTCCAGGCTAAGGCCAAACCTGGACCATAACTGAAGTTATTTGTATTTATGAAGAGAACTTGTCAATCAGAAGGACTGTTAGCTAGCGATGGAAATATGAGATGCTGAGAAACAAACACTGGTAGTGGAGGAATTCCTACCCCACTTAAGGGATGGGTTCACTAGCTTTAGAACCCAGCTATGAAATCCATCTGCAGATCTAATTCTGTAGCGAATTAGGTCCGCAGTGAAGGTAGGTGTACTTCACATATCTCAATGACTCTAATTATCGAACACAGAGACCTACAAACTAAGGCCAGTGAGACCAAATCGAGCCCACCATCCTGTTTTTGTAAATAAAGTTTTTTTGGAACACAACCATTGCCATTTGTTTACGTACTGTCTATGCCTTTCTGCTACAAGAACTGATCAGACACAGTTGTGATAGAAATGGTATGGTCTATAAAGCCAAAAATATTTACTGTCTGTCCCTTTACGGAAGAAGTTATTGACCCCTGATAATTCAGCCAATTTGCCTTGATTTCATGTTCACCCAACAATATTTTGACTCAATGTTGTTTGTTTACTCCTGTGAATATTTTGTGCTGGGAAAGTAAGAGCTTGCAGAACAGTAATAAGCCAATCTATTGAAAGTTGTATCTTTTAAAGTGATGGTAGACCTTCTGTGTAGACTAACAATTACAATATCTGAGCTCAAAGCTGGTGGGCTGACCTGTTGACTGTGGTGCCAACCTCCAATGTATTGTCACCTGGGCCTGTTTGGAGGTCAGTCCATTTTCTCTGGGTAACGTTGGAACTTTCTGTGCATTTTTTCTTTTTTTCTGCCAGCGTTTTAAAAATTTCTACTTTCCGGATGAGGAAGCTACAATTCAGAGAAAGGAAAAATAAAACTAATATTTATTGAGGATCTACTCTGTGCTAGACTCATTTAATCTTTACAAGCCCATGCAAGGGGCAAGGGCTCTGAAACTCAAGTTTATGCTTTCACCAATGCGGAATTGGAGGCTTGGAAAGAGTAAGACCACAGTAATTTGTTAGCAAAGCCAGGATTTGAAAGCAGGTGCTCGAATTCAGATACTTGTACACTATGGTATTTTCATACGACATATACTGCCTGGCAGAGTCTTCTGGTGATGGGCTCAAGAAAGCAACACCATATGCCTTGGTCTTTTCCTCCCACCAAGGTGTACTGTTGTTCTTTAATAAACATGAATTAAGTTAGAAAATCCTAGAGATTTTAAAGGTGTAAAATTTTAAAACAAATTCTGCACATTTATATTGGAGTGTAGAATCTTAGCCAGCTAATTTACATATTCAACCACACTCTTGCATAGAGAAATTGGTGCCACCACAGCCTGTGTTCATAAATAACAGTTCCCGAATTGTTTTTTTTTTTTCAAAACTGGTTTCGTACTTGAAGTGATTTAAATGTTGTACTTTGAAATCATTGTAGCAGGAACATATTTTAGAATTTCTAAAAGCTGAACAGAATGAAAGGTTATCTATAACATGAGCATAATCATAGTCATAATATCTGTTTAAAATAAAACACTGAAAAGTATTAAATGTTCCCTTCAAGCCAAACTCAAATTTCAACATAAAATAGATTGTAGACTTGCAGTTAATGTTGCTTGCTGGGGCCCATTCTTTAGGAGTTCAGAGTCTTTGAAAAGCTTTCGTTTATTATTTTTTCAGTGCTAAAGAAGAAATTTCCCAGCTTTCAGAAATAGAACTGGTGCTACCTTCTCACACAATGGCTTGCGCACTGCCCTGAGTTTGATTTGTAAATGTTCTGCCTGAGTGCACTTCTTGTCTTCTTAATTACATTGAAAACTTTAAGATGGCAAAGTGTAGCTCAATGGCACTGAATTTACTGCTAGGCAAATGGTGACTATTTCATAAAAATATTTGCTGATGTATTATATTGTTATAAGATAGAACTTTAACAAATAAATTGTAAATGGAGGAATATATATGAAAGTATTTAAAAAGGTAACTCTCATTCATAAAGACTTCCCTTTCTTTTTCTTTAACTTTTATTTTAATCTCAGGGGTACATGTGCAGCTTTGTTATGCAGGTAAACTTGTGTTATGGGGGTTTGCTATACAGATTATTTTGTCGCTCAGGTATTAAGCCTAGTACCCATTAGTTGTTTTTCCTGATCCTCTCCCTCCTTCCACCTTCCACCCTCTGAGAGGCCCCAGTGTGTGTTGTTCCCCTTTATGTGTCCATGTGTTCCCATCATTTAGCTCCCACTTATAAGTGGGAACATGCGGCATTTGATTTTCTATTCCTGGGTTAGTTTGCTAAGGATAATGGCCTCCAGCTCCATTCATGTTGCTTCAAAGGATATGATCTCGTTCTTTTTTATGGCTGCATAGTAAGAATTCCTTTTCTTAGTTTCATTTTCTTTAATAAGGAAACAGAACTATACCCTGAGGAGGCATGAACTCAAATGAGTAGATATATTCACAATTAGGAATTATTTGGAAAATTCTACTCACAGAAAGCTAGCACTGTAAGTCATCTCTAAAACCACCTAACTCAACCCATGATCCAAATGGAGTACATAAACGTTAGAAACATTCAGTGACGTGCTTGAGCTGGAAGGAACAACCGGGACTCCTGAATCCCAGTTAATCTCCTACTCAACTATACTGGCTATCTAGGAAAAATGAAAGTTTACATTTCCCTTAGAATTATTTGAACAAGAAGTACCTAAAACACAAGAAGTTACTTTAGGTCTCCTTTGTCTTGGCAGAAAACGGACAATATATTTCTTAGAATGGTGATGATATGACAGAAATCCAATTCATTCTGGCTTGAGCATGAAAGGGAGTTTATTGGTTCATTTAACTGAACGATGCATGGTCTGGCTATTGTGAGCAGACCTAGAAACTGAAACGCCATTAGGGTCTCTCTTTCCACAGCTCTCTTCTTTATGTGTTCTTCTACACTGGTTTTATTTTCTCTGACCGGTTGTCTCTGTGAGTCTGGAACCAGAGCTTTAGGTAACTCTAGGTGTCATTCTTACTACCTCATACATAAAGAAGAAAGAAAACGCTTCCCTACCAGTTTTACTGAAGAAAATCTTGAGGGGAAATGTGGATGGGTTCCAGCAAGATCACATAAACATCTCTGGGTCAACCACTATGGCTGCAAGATTGGGACTAGGACAATTCCAACTGGGATCACGTGCCAGGAGGCAGGAGAACAGTTAGACTGGCAGGTCACCTCAGACTCACATTTGAAGTATGAGAGATGCAGATCTCCCCCAAAATTGAGGTTGATATCACCAGAGAAAGGAGAAAAGATGTGCCAGGCAGGGAAAACAGCAGGTGCCAGATGAGAAATTCCAGTCACTTAAGACTTGTTTGCCCTGAGAGAAAATACTAGCCACTTAGCTTTTTATTTTTATTTTTTGGTCTATTCAACATCTGAGCCTCCTTAGGAGGCTTTTAGGGAATCATGTATCTTATGACCTCTGGTGGCAGACATAATCCATTTTCTACTGACCATATTCTAAAGAAGTTGAAAATGTCAGATACTTGGTTTCCCAGCCTCCTTTGTAAGTAGGGCACAGGAACATGACCTAGACTCAGCCGATTTCCTGGACTTTGAGTCAGGGGTTATTGATACCAATATTCAGTTCATAGGCAATGGCAGCTGTAGTATCCAGTCTGGGGTGGCAACAGCAGCAGTGGTGTAAGTTGGGGATCTGGCACTCATGGGCTATAACAGCAGTGTCCTAACAGGACTGGATTTGTAGTTTGAAGCTGAGGTAATTCTGTCTGTTACCAAACTTCATTTGTTCCTGCACATTTTAAAACTTGGTTCTTTATAGTTCTCTTGGTGATACTGTGAACTCCCAATAAATTTACAACAAATTAGTTCTCTGCTTAATCAATCTAGAGTGAGTTAGTGTCTGTGGCTCACAACAAAGATACATAAATTTTACATACTTCTGTATGCAAAGAGGAAAGCTCTGGCATCATTCTCTGTTGTTGGTAAACTTAATTAATACATCTCCTCTTTGAGAAGTTTTGATTAACAACTTGCCTGACATTAATTGTAGGTTATTTTTAACACTTGATGTTACATCAACCCATATTAAAGAATTTTAAGAGCACCTTTGTTAGTCTATACCACCTACCTGTAGATAGGTGTCACCATTATTAAACAATATTTGTTCAATATTGCTCTAGGATTTCATTATCAGGATGACCTCAAGGTCACCATAACCTTTTCTGTTTTGTCCTTCAGTTCTGCTAAGGTAACAACACCAATAAATAGTTCACTTTCAACTAAACCGTCAGGGAGAAGGTGCCACTCTATCTTTAAAAGAAAAATGGTCTTTGAACGCCTTAGAAAATGAAAGGAAAATGAGTAAGTAGAAAAACTAGGCTGGGCACAGTGGTTCACACCTGTAATCCCAGCACTTTGTGAGGCCAAGGCAGGTGGATCACGTGAAGCCAGAAGTTTGAGACCAGCCTGGCCAAGATGATGAAACCCTGTGTCTACTAAGAATTCAAAAATTAACTGGAGGTAGTGGCGCATGCCTGAAGTCCCAGCTACTCAGGAGGCTGAAGCAGGAGAATGGCTTGAACTTGGGAGGTGAGCTGAGATGGAGCCACTGTACTCCAGCCTGGGTGACAGAGAGAGACCCTGTCTCAAAAATAAAATAAAATAAAATAATAAAATAAACTTCAGTGATAGATTTTTAATGCCAAGTCAGCATTCAATTTAAATAACAGATAATGTTTCTCTTAGGAAGTCTGATGTATTAGTGTGATAACTGTGTACCTTAAACCGCCACAAAGACAATGAAGTTGGAAAAAGTGATTTTTATATGACAACATGAACCTCCATTCTGTTTTTACAGATTCAGCTGGAAAATAAAATTTAGACTTGCATTGCTAAGGAATGGCAGAAAAGTGTTAAGGCTAAATACCATCTTAAAACACCCAACATGTCACCAAAGGTTTTATTAATTTATCTTCTCTGAGCTTTGTTTGTTTCGAGAAAGAACACATATACACGTGTTCCTACGGATAGATGTGACTGATTGCTATGAGTGGCCCATGTTAATCTGCTACAAATATTTAAACATGCTCTTTGGGCGGGTCCTACTGAGGACACTTTTGCAGCAAACTCAGTAATATGAGATTCCTCACTGCCTCCTAGCAATACATGAACCATAGATGTGTTGGTTGTGTGCTCATTTTGTGAACATTAACTAGGTTAGGCATTTCTGTCTCTTCCATGGCAGAGGCAAGTGTAAAAAGGGTGGCTGTCTAACTAAATCACAATGACACTGTTAAATAAAAGCTGCACTTTAGAGAAAGCACATCCTAACTTCGAATTTATCAGGACCTATCAAGTCCATACAAACTGACTATGCTGGGAACTTGAGTCATTTTCTGCTTAAGGAGAATATACAGTAATTACCTTTTAAACATTTTCTCCCAACTTCTTCCCTTTTACCTTTTTCCCATTTATTTTTCTGGAAATTAATTACCATTTAGAAGGAACAAAAGGTATTTTTGAGCCTTGAGAGAACCAATGAAATAGTTACTTTAAATATATTGTCATAAGAGTGTGTCTAGAAGCACAACCCAAGACGGTACTAGTCAGGCCATTTGCTGAGAAGCACTTAGGACAATAATTTTGCTTATAAAAGAGAAGCAAGATAATCAACAGAAACAAGAAACAAATGAATCAAATTATTCATCATTCTGATGACAGAAACTCAGCTAAACCATTTGAAAAAACGATGTTAAAGAAACATGATTGTCATTTCCAACCAACCAACTAGACATGTTGTGTTATGTTTCAAATTAGGAGCATGAAATACACTCTACAACCTAGGGGAATTTAGAGCACTTAGATGAATTACAAGTGACATACGGGAGCTCATTAAAGGAAGGTGAAGTTATGAATGCCCAGAGAGCTTGCTGGAAATCAGAGCTTTTTTCAAAAAGCCTTCAAAGGTCAGTCATGCTGATTAGAGGATGCTCTTCATTCTTATGGATGAACCATTTCTCTTTAGCACTTCTCAGTTATCGCAGTGCTTGAGTATTGGCCATCACTGAACGTTTCTAAGTCGTGAGCATGTGTGAGGGTGGGGGTAAGGTGGGTGAAGTGTAGGGGTTGTGGTTTGATTTTGACAGGCAAACAATAAAAGCTACTGAAGAGTGAGACCTCAGTGCAGGCTGTTTCTGCTATTTCACCCAAACTTCAAGGTAACAGTTGAAGTTGCAGGAGCAAGAACAGCCCATGGTTGCTTCTATGTTATGAAGGCTGTGTCTGTAAGCTGAGCTTTGAATGACACATTATTTCCTCTGTGCACTCCAATCTATTTTCTGCCTGACTAAGCTTATAAAACTCTGCATAAATTCTCCTCTCAGCCTGTTCCATAATCCTGTGAACACATTGTCTTCCTGTTCATTCCTTCAGCCAGCAAGCACCAGCTGTTGGGTCCTGGAAACATTTTATGTTAAGGAGGAAAAAAAAGTAGATGATCAGAAAGCTGTAAAAACTGCAAAATGCTTGAGATATGCAGACTTTTTAGGGTTGTGAATATTTGACCTGCATAAAAGAAATGATTAGGTTTCCATCAATCATTCCTCTGCTGAACACTCTGCTGAGATCGGTTTATCCAGATGCTTCTCAGCTGCCTCGGTTCTGCACAGTTTGTAAACTAATCCAGTTTTGTTTGTTATGTGCTAGAGAAAGGATAAACTCCAAGCTTAAAAATATGGACAAAGATATAATTATCTGAACATAACACTCATACTTTATTTTTATGTAAAATGTCAAAAACTTTATTATCTATATCTTTCAGCTTCCAAAAGAAGGTGAAAGTCACTTGATAATGTCTTTCTAATTGCTTGAATGCACACTTCATGCCTCAACTACACAGGAAAGCTAGTTGTTATAATTAGGAGTTTTATAAAGACATAATTTATATAAATTACAGATAATTGCTTAACTAAAACTCCAGTCTCTTGCCATCTTATAAGATACCAACAACATGTGATTTAAACAATAGGTTAAAATAGAAGATGTGCTGATTATATTGGGAAGGATGTTCAATTGTTTTTATAATTTTTTTAAAAAAATTTGTAGCTGTTATTGTGAACTGAATAAATTCTGTTTCCATTTGGAGACAATTCAGGGTATATCTGGAAAGACAATGTGTATCTACACTTCAAACAGTTTAAAAAGAAGAGCATATATGCACATTTGTTACTAATGTCTTCCTATTCCTTTTATTGATAATTTTTAGGGAGGAATGAAAACCAATCAAATAGGTGATCTTACTCTATGATAAGGGTCATATAACTTTTTTTTTTTTTAAGGAATAGATAGTAGATATTTTAGGCTTTGCAAGACATGAAATCTCTTCTGCAATCATGCAGGCAATTTTGTTATTGTATTTGGGAAAGCAACCATAGGCAGTACATAAAGCATGAGCCTTGATATGTACCAGTGTATCTATTTACAACATACCCACAGCTAGTATCATACTGAATGGGAAAAACTGAAAGCCTTTCTTCTAAGATCTGGAACATAACAAGGATGCCCAATTTCACCACTACTACTCAACATAGCACTGGAAGTCTTAGCTGGAACAATCAGACAAGAGAAAAAAATAAAAGGCATCCAAATTGGAATGGAAAAAGTAAAATATCCTTGCTTGCAGATGGTATGATCTTATATTTGGAAAAACCTGCAAACTCCACAAAAAGCTATTAGAACTGATAAATTAAGTAAAATTGCAGAATTCAAAATTAACATTAAAAATCAGTAGCATTTCTCTATGCCAACAGTGTACAATCTGAGAAAGAAATAAAAAAGTAATACTGTTTATAATAGCCACAAATAAAATTAAATACCTAGGAATTAACCAAACAAGTGAAAAATCTCTATAATGAAAACTATAAAACTCTGATGAAAGAAATTGAAGAGGACAACAAACAACAGGAAAATATTCCATGTTTATGGATTGGAAGAATCAATACTCAAAATGTCCATACTACCTAAAGCAATCTATACATTCAATGCAATCTCTATCAAAATACCAATGACTTTTTTATAGAAATAGAAAAATAATGCTAAAATTTCTTTGGAACCACAAAGAAACCAGAATAGTCAAAGCTATCCTAAGCAAAAAGAATAACAGTGAAGGAATCAGATTATCTGATTTCAGACTATACTACAGAGCTATAGTAACCATCATAGTACTGGCATAAAAACAGACACACGGACCAATGCAACAGAATAGAGAACCCAGAAGGAAATCTGAAAACCTACAGTGAACTCACTTTTGACAAAGGTGCCAAGAACATACACTGGGGAAAAGACAGTCTCTTCAATAAATGGGGCTGGGAAAACTGGATATGCAGAAGAATGAATCTAGACCCATATCTCTCATCATATATGAAAATCATGACTTACATATAGGACCTCACACTAGAAAACTACTAAAAGAAAACATTGGAGAAGCTCTGCAGGACATTGATTGATCTGGGCAAAAACTTGTTGAGGAATACCCACAAACACAAGCAGCCAAAGCAAAAATGGACAAATTGGATCACATCAAGTTAAAAACCATCCTCAAAGCAAACAATAAAAAAAAGTGAAAAGCAACCTCACAGAATGGGAGAAAATATTTGCAAACTACTAATCTGACAAAGGATTAATAATCAGAATATATAAGGAGCTAAAACAACTCTATAGGAAAAAATATGACAGTCCAATCAAAAACGGGCAAAATATTTGAATAGACGTTTCTCAAAAAATGCAGACAAATGGCAAACAGACATATGAAAAGGTACTTGGCATAACTGATCATCAGAGAAATGTAAATCAAAACTGCAACGTGGTATCTTCTCAGCCCTAGTCTGAAGGGCTGATATCCGAAAGACAGGCAATAAGAAATGCTGGTGAGGATGTGAAGAAAATGGAACCCATGTACACCTTTGGTGGAAATGTAAATTAGTACAACCACTATGGAGAACAGTTTAGAGGTTCCTCAAAAAACTAAAAATAGAGCTAACACATGATCCAGCAATCCTGCTGCTGGGGTTTATACCCCAAAGAAAAGAAATCTGTATTGAAGAGATATCTGCACTCCCATTTGTGGCACCATTTACAATAGTTAATATTTAGAAACAACCTAAGTGTCCATCACCAGATAAATGGATAAATAAAATGTAATGCATATACACAATGGAGTACTATTTAGCCATAAAAATGAGATCTTGTCATTTGTGAAAACGTGGATGGAACTGGAGATTATTATGATACATGAAATAAGCCAGACACAGAAAGACTAACATTACATGTTCTCACTTATTTGTGGGACCTAACATCAAAACAGTTGAAATCATGAACATAAAGAGGAGAAGAATGGTTACCAGGGGTTAGGAAAGGTAGTGGGCAGTGGCAGTGGAGCAGGTGGGGAGGGAGGGATGGTCTGTTTTAAACAGAATAGTAAGAATGAATAAGACCTGCTATTTGAGAGCACAACAGGGTGACTATAATCAATAATAACTGTACATTTAAAAATAAGGAGTGTAACAGAATTGTTTGTAACACAAAGGATAAATGCTTGAGGGTATAGATACCCCATTTTCCATGATGTGATTATTATACATTGCATGTCTGTATGGAAATATCCCATGTGCTCCACAAATACATGCATCTACTATGTACCCAGAAAATTAAAAGTTAACAGCATTTTAAAGTCACCTACAAAAACATAAAAATAAATCTATTTACAAAAGTACATAGCCCACAGGCCAGCACTTGCCATCCCTTGCTATATATGAAGCATCTAATGATCTGGAAAGCAACAGTAGTCATTATCACTATCTTCAAGATAGTTTAAATTTTTTGCTTCCTTGTAAAACCGAGGGTCTAGCAGACCTTCTCAAGGAACATTCTACTGAAGAATTAAGTCTTAAGGCACCCAGTGGAAGGAAGAGGGAACTTTTATCCTGTGCCTCTAGAATGGAATAACTGAGAAAAGTGTTATCAAGTCATTTTCTGTAAGGCTTAATTTTCTCATGGAACCCTACTTGGAAAATCCAAGAATAGGTGCTTCATAAAAACTGAACAGCAAAAAGTGCAGTTTTGGTGTGGTTTCTAGTGACTCTTGAATTATTAGGCCTGAGATAATCAAGTTAACCAACCTCCTTATTTGCAGACAAGGCAAAATGAATATAAATATTTGTCTTTCACTTCTGGTTCACAAATTTGCCATTTCACTAGATTTAACAGAGATAGTAAATGTAAAAACATGACTATAGAGTTGAGCTTATGGGATGTGGAGGTTGCTAAGGGGAATTGCACATTTTCAAAAAGTCATCGTTTTTTAGCAAAAGGTTCCAACGTTTATTTGTAGGTAGTTAATGACTATGAGGAGTAGGCATTTGAATAGCAGTGTAGAGGTTGTAGGGTTTTAGATCTATACTTCAGGAACTTACGTGCAGGCCCTATACCATCGTAATAGGAGAACACCTAATAATACTGAATGGCTGCATTCATATTTCAAGAGTACCCTGTAGTGATTTGAGTCCTACCCTGGATGAATTTAAAACAACCACCTTATTGTTAGAAATCACGACTACCAATCATTAACATTACCTCCATTTCAATAAAATAAAGAAGACCCCAACTTTGGGATTAGAAACAACTTAGTCCTCAACATCTTGGGGCTGAAAACAACTTGGTAAAGCCACAGTGAAATTAATGGTGCCTGAGTCACTTCCCATTTTGATCTAGGAGGTAGCAAGGTGTGGTGGGAGTCTTTGTAATGGGAAAGGTAGTCACACTGAATTGGTAGCAGAAGACATGGTTTCCTGCCCTAACTCCATTACTTAGCATCTCTGTGTGCTTGTGCAATTTATTGCCCGTGTAATTTATTGCCACACGAAACCTCTATTTTCTTATCTCCAAAGGCTATAAAAATATTGTCCTGCCACAGGAGACAGGCATAAATGACAAAACACATTAGAATACTTTTTCCCTTTAACATTATTTTCTTGAATTAAAGCATCATTCAATGTATCGATAAAACTAGTCTTAACACTGAAAAGTATGCAGTGCAATGAAGGAAGATGAAGGCCGTAAAGTTCAGAAATGTTATACCATAAGGCACGGAGAAAACGACAGGGCGTGACGGACTTTACTGTTTCCCCATTCTGTTACATAGTCTCTCAATAATCAAAGGCAATGTGTTCACTGTCCCTACATGCCAAGTATAAAAAACTCACTCTTTTAAAATACAGTCGTCCCCACTTGTCTGAGGTTTCACGTACTGTGACTTACGTTAGCTGAAGTCAATTGCCGTTTGAGCATATTAAATGAAAAAATCTAGCAATAAAAATTGTATAAATTTTAAATTGCATCATTCTGAGTAGAGTGATGAAATCTCAGGCAGTCTTGCTCCTTCCTACCTGTGACATGATGCATCCATGCTATACATGCTACCTACCTCTTAGTCACTTAGTAGCTAAGTTTTCACTTTCACTGTTGCACTATTACGATGCTTGTGTTCAAGCACTCATTTTATCTTATTAATTATAGTTGGTTGATATAATTGCTCTATTTTATTATCATTTATTATTGTTAATCTCTCATTGTACCTAATATATAAGGTAAGCTTAATCCCAGGTATACATGTATAGGAAAAAACAATACATATAAGGTTTGGTACTATCCACAGTGTCAGGCCTACACTGGGGTTTTGGAAAGTATCCCCCATGAGTAACTACTGTACTAAAACAAAAATTAGATCAATTATATATAGTTAATTTGTGAGCATTACTTTTTAATTTTTTCCAACAAAGATAATCTAGCCTTCTGATTCCTAACTAGGGAATTTTTCTAGGCTATTATATAGTCTTCCAGCTATCAAAGTCATTCTCTGTACATATTCTATATTTAAGAACACAAAGGAGTGATACATAAAATTATAGATTTCAAAACATCATGTGCATTATAAATATTTACAATTACATCTGTCAATTAAAAAAATCTAAAAAAATTATAGAATATTATGAATATGCAGCTTAATAGTTTTGTTTGTAAGCCTGAAGGGGGTTATTTAAAGTTTTATTAAATGTGATGCTTTCAAATTGGCCAACATGCATTGCCTGAAATATTTCATTATGCAGTACAACCTATTTATTCAGGTGAAAGTATACAGAATATTGCATATCTCTACATGCATTGATCTAAATGCAAATGTAGTTAAATGTAAAATCCAACCTTGGTGTCATTTAGTGTTATATTCAGCTATCAAAATTTAGGAACAGTCTTACCTCATTTTTTAACATAGAAATACAGAAATCAACAGCAATTTCAGGAAAAACTTGCAAAAAATGAGGTAGAACATTTGAAATTCATATGCCTAAACCATTTAGAAAGACTTTTTGCAGGTATAAAATAAGTTAACGTTAGGTTGTGACATAGTCATTAAAAAAGAAGGTTTGATAGATTCTGTAGATCATGTTCACACAGAATTTCAAGGTAAGAGACAGGCAAAGGCTTTAGGTTTTTATTTCACCCAGTTGTAAGACTGACTAAGGTGCTTATACCAAATTCCTTTAAATCAAATTGTTCAGGGAAAATTTCTAATCCTGCCTGGTCAAAATTCTATATTCCCAGTCTCATTGCTCTATTGCTGCAAAACAACATCATAATGAATCTAAAATAAATGCATGAAATTTGAAATCTGGGCATGGGATTTAATGCAACTATTTTACTTGTCTTCATTCATCTGGATTACTATAACAAAAATACCGTAGACTGGATGGCTTAAACAACAAACATTTATTTCTCATAGTTCTGGAGGCTGGGAAGTTTAGGATCAAGGAGCCGCACAGACTCAGTGTGGTGTGATGTTGTGACAGCCGCCTTCCTGGTTCACAGACGGCACCTTCTCACTATGTTCCGACAGGGCAGAAGGGGCAAGGGAGCTCACTAGGGTCTATTTTATTAGGATACAATCCATTCATGAGGGTTCCACCCTTATTATCTAATCACTTCCCAAAGTCCCCCACCTCCTAATATCAACATCTTGGGTGTTGGAATTTCAATATATGAATTTGGGGAACATAAAGATTTAGTTCATAACATCATTGTATGAAAAGGAATACTGAAATCCAGTAAGGCTAAATGATTTGTCTGTGACCCTAATTGTAGATTAAATACAAGATCAGAACCCATTCCTTTGTGTCCCATATGTTCTTCCTTTAACATTAGTTCCTTGAGATAAAGTGTTGTTCAGTGTAGCAGTAAAACTATAGGGTCATAACACTGTAAGGTATGTTAGTGCAATGAAGGAAAATGAAGAAGGCAGTGAAGTTCAGAAATGGTAAATCACACAGGTAAGAGAAAATGATAAGGCCTGGGCTTGAAACATGGACTTTCCCTTTCCCATTCTGTTACATAGCATCCCAACAACCAAAGACAATTATTCATGTCCCAATTCACTGGATTATGCTGTCCACATAAAAGTACAAAGCTGTGAAGAAGTCATTGATTCCCAATGGATAACTTTACAGTTTGTAAGCTGCATTATGAATTTTATGCCACTTCAGGCACTTGTTTCTTTCATGGCAATACAAAATAAAATCTTTTAGGCAGAATAAAGTGGCATTGAAAGTGAATAGGGGCATCCCAGCCAACTGACTGACTGTGCCTGTCATCTTTCCACTAATTATCTACAGCAAATAATTTTACTTGCTGAACCATTTTGGCTAACATATTCATGTGATGAGCTAAAGGTCCTCTGAAGTAGGTTTAGACGGTGAATGACAATTTCCAATTGGAAAAATATAGTATCAGAAATTTTTCCTATAGAACAATAAGCTTTATATCTTAGATATATGTGTATAACCTAAGCATATTCATATTTGTTTCCTGAAAAATAGTAACATGTATTGGGTTGAACGTTTGTAAAACGTTTGAATATCAGCAATTTCATAATGTTTTTAATATAATAGTATAACATAGTGGTTTACATCATGGGATCTGTTCAGAGAGCATTCAGAGTCCAAATCTAGTTCTACCACTTAGAAATATTACATGATATTAATAGGGCTATTAAGAAATAATTCTTAAAAATTTTGAATCTTTTTGTTAGTCATAGGAGTGCTGAAAAATGCTAGTTGTTATGATGGCCGATGATGATGATGTTGATGATATTATTGATAATGTCTGCTCTACACAAATAACCCATCATGGTTGAGTCAATGGGTTTGAAGAGCTGATGTGTTTTGAATTTCCTGAATACAATGACTACAGAAAAAAGAAGATACTTATACAAAATAAGCTTAGGAAGGATCCTACCATGGAGGCTTCAGAGAGCACAGCCTGGTGGACACCTTCATTTTTGACTTCTTGACTCCAGAAGTGTCAGATATTAAATTATTAAATTTATATTGCTTTAAGTGACCAAGTCTGTGGCGCTTTTTACAGTAGCTCTAGGAAATTAGTATATACTTAAATAAATGTTGTCAAATAAAAATATTAGCTTGTGTTGTAGTGAGAGTGAAAATTGGAAGGTACTGAAAATGTTGATTAGCAGACTAGGTTTTTTGGTAGATTAGGTTTAGAAAGTAATTCTAATGCACTTATGGTATAATCTTTTGTTATGGATTGAAGCCAAAATCTAAATGGATAACTAGACAATTTTCATAAAGAACATGAGATAAGAAAATACCTTTTGTTAATTTTCTTATTAAAAGATTCCCTCTAAATTAAAGATCTATTTGGTAATATAAATGAGAAAGGAGACAATTTTTTCCCTTTAAGATGAAAGTCAAACAACAATAACAATGATAATAATTAAAGTCCCTATATCATGTATTGAGCACCTGGTCCATGCACTAAATGTCTCAGACATTGTGTGAAGCATTTGCATGCATAATTGTATGTAATCCTCACAACAATCCTATAAGGCAAGTTCTGTTATCATCTCAATCTTACATACTGCAAAATTGAGACTCAGAATAGTTAAACGACATTCTCATCATCACGAAATTCTCATTGTCATGAATAAATGAGAATTTCAATATATTGAGACACTTGCATCTTGTTTATGTCTTAAGAGTTTAGCCAAAATTTGTTTCAAAATATTTGAGACTTCTCTGGGAATCTTAAAATTCTTTGATAATATTCAGTGAGTGCTTCTTCCTGATAAATGAAACATTGAAATAGTAGGTATAAAATTATCATGACTTTTACCAGTAATATTTATGATGCTTCCTACATCTAGACCTTCATGACTTGCTAAGGTCAAGTCCCTTTGGAAATATATGAAAAGAGTCTATGCTATGGCCAGGACCACACAAGGTCAAGGATGTGAAGGCCAATCCTGACATTCTCTTATACCCTGTTATTCAAAAATGTGCCCCAAACCTGTTTTGAGCCTGGAACTATTCACTATTATATTTTTGCTCACTTAAACATTTATTGATCATACACTCATGTGTTTGCCATTGTTGTGTGATCTGGTAACTTGAAGGCAAACAAGAATAGATACCAACCCTTGACGAGATCACACTCTTGTAGGTAAAGTAGGAGAGAAAACAAATCATTTCAAAATACTGTTTCATATACTCTGCTAGAGTTGGGCAAGGGAACACAAAGAATAAGACCGGCAAAAATGTCCCGAGAGAGCTAATCCCCAACCTGAGTCTTGATATATGATCAGAAGGATGTCTATACAACATGATACTCAACCTCATCTACCAGTTACAAAAATCTGGAGATTAAGGAGTTAAGTATTTGCAAGGATTAAAACCTGTCATACGTTGCTGGTGACAGTAGGTATTGGTGCAGCTACATGGAAGAATAATTTGGCAATATCCAGTAAAACTGCTAACACAAATAAGTGACAATATTTTCCAGATGTAAACCTAGACAAATTCTCATATGAACATACGAGAAAAGATGTATAAAGGTATTCATTGCAGCATTGCTTATAAGAGCCACCATCAGAAAAAACATGGTGACTGTAGTTAACAATATTTTGTGTTCTTGAAAAATATTGAGAATGGATATAAAGTGTTCTGACCACAAACATGATAACCATGTGAGGTAATGAATATGTTAATTAGCTAGCTTTAGTCATTGCACAATGCACATATACTTCAAAAACTATGTTGAACATGGTCAATACATACAACTTTGTCAGTTAAAAATATATACGTAACGCCAATCTCATCCAAAAATGACCTCATAAAAATACCCAGAATAATGTTTGAATAAATATCTCAGCACTGTGGCCCAGCCAATTTGACACATAAAATTAGCTATCACAAGAATAGACACAGGAGACTAGTTAGTAAAAATGGTTGCATAATCCAGGCTCCAATTCAGGGCCTCAAAACATAGTAAAAGTTGAGTGTAGATTGGTTAATTTGAGTTGATTCAATAATGACTTTAAAAGGTAAGAAATTTGTGCATATGTGCAAATAAATATTTTATATATATTTTATGTATTTTATATTTTATAACTTCAATATAATATATTAATATAACATATTGTCTATTAATATAGTTTATATTTAACTAGATTAAATGTTTAATATATTTAATGTATTTATATATTATATAAAATACATATGTATTATATATATTATGTATGTATGTGCTATGAACATTAGTGTGGCAGACTGTGCATTCTCAATCAATGAGCTCTCATCAGCTTATTCCAAAGATATTCTGCACACGGTTTATTCTGCTGGACTTCTCTCTACGTTATTTGTTTTATGTTCTGGTGAACAGTTTTGGTTCATAATGTATGGCAGAATATACTAGGGTAGTGCTGGACTTACCACAAAAAAGACTAATTTTGATAGTACCAAACGAACATTATTGTTGTTTTCTAGATTTCTAGACCTCAGTAACTGGAACAATCTAAGAAGACAAAATCATCTGTTGAGTCTACCACTGCATTGACTACGGAAGAGCTAACTCTACAAGGAATAATACGTATGTGAGAAAAGATGAACATCTATTAATACATTTATGGATGATCAGAAACATCATGTGCTTCATCAGGAGAAGTACATAAAGCATCTTAACCTGCATCCTCAAATGAAGCAAAGAAGCCATACAAAAAATTTTGAAATAGTTGTGCTTGACTTAGATCAGCCCTGCAGTAACCCGCATAGCACAGACCTTATCAGTCTGAAGTAAGTGATGAGTTACTTAAGTTAAATTCAAAACTTAAGATAAGTTTTGAATTCCTCATCTTGTCAAGGGAATGATTAGCATGGTCATTCTCAAGGTTTATTCCCCAGTTCCTTCTTAATGTGGATTAAATTGACCTTGATGATAAATTTGTGCCAATGAGCATTTTCGTCTCATAAGAAAAGAGTGGTTTAAAATTTCCAAGGACCATTTCACTTTCTTACTGGGCAGTAATGGTTTTTGGGATTTTAGGCTGAATAAGGTTGTGCTTATAAGCCATTCAATGACACTAGTCTTCTCTACCACCAAGTCTTCCATGTTTGGCGTAGGCCTGTATACTTTGCTGAATTTCTTTCTTCACTATTATTTGACAAGGAAAATATATTTATTAAATTATATTTATAAGAGATTATTTTAAAGTGAACACATTTCTGGTATGTATATTAGGGGTAGAAAAAAGAATCCATTAGGATGATGTTTACGTAGAGACTGCAGTAATAACATTTTTCAGAAAGTTCTCTGTGTACCAACTCCACCATTTAGGAACTTGGTGATTTTGCTAGATCATTTATGCTTTTGCAGTCTCATCTTAATTTTTTTTTTCTTTCCTCAGGGTAGATCTGTTATAGGGTGGTTGTGAAAATTAAATGCCCATGAGAAGCTCTTCATAAACCTTAAACAGCTATACAAACATATTAAAGAGTTGGCATTATAGATAATAATCTGATTGCAGGAAACAGAAGATCACTTTCTCTAATATATAAAGATGATTTTTCCCTCAGTAAATTAATGAACAAGTTAAAATACACTCAAAAGATTACTCTGCCACATACTTAAAAGCAGTCTATTCTTTCCAGGGATGTCAGAGTTGGCAATAGTAATTTTTTTCCTCAAAATCCAAGTATATTTAAGCTGAAAGGGGCCTTGGAGAATATCCAATTCAATGCCCTCAAGCCCCACCCATCTCCATTTTATCATAATGTAAAATTTATTATAAACATAAATTAAAACTTTTTGGATGGTTTAAATGGATTTTACTTTGAAAACTATATGTTAAAATGGATTTAGATTCCTCCAGGACACAAATGAAACCTGAAATTTTAGATTTAAGAATAAGAATCAAATTTCCTAAGGATTTTTTGTTAAGAGATGAATGAAAAAGGATTCAGAGAGAAAGTTGTTGGGTAAATCTGACATGTTACTATAATAATTTCTAGTAAAGTAGTACATCCACATACATAATATATATGGTCATTATCAAATAATATGAGAAAGGTGTGAGGGTGAGTAAAGCTACTTTGAATGTGGAAAACATCAGTGAGATTCCCAGTTCTTGGTTATCTATGAGCTTTATGAGCATAATTTAGATCTTTAATTCCAACATTTTCCTGCTGTCACTAAGCATGCTTCTGAGTAGCTGTTATCAGTCAAGGTATGAGCAAAGAATGGAAAATAATTATAATATTAGCACAAGACATAATTAGAAGTACAAATATTGTATAAAAATAATCACAGGCCACAATCTTTAGGGAGAAATAAACAGCTTTTACTATCACACCTTCTTTTATTATAGGATTTCCTGATATTTTTAACGATTTCAATTCTCTATTGTTTACAAAGACTATTCTAGAATGGGATTATAGGGAAAAGCACTTCATAGGCCTCCTTAAACACTTATCTACTTTACTATGTTTGGAAAGAGAAGTCTTCCAAATAAATAAGTATTGAAATATTGAGGACAGAATATAAAGAGGGAATTAGGGCTTGTACTTCTGACTGGGTTTTTAGCAACACAGCCTACGGTGGAGTCACAATTTCACCCATCAACTGAGATAAGTAAGTTGGAATCAAGCAGTGTCTTATGCAGTGTCACAATCCATGAAGCATAAAGGGAGCAGTGATAATCTGTTTTGGTTCTGATTTGTGTGAATTTGGATTGGACTGGCTAAATCCCCTGAAGAGCTGGCTTAGAAGATAAATTCTATGTATAATAGCAATATTGGTGAGAGAAGTATTATAAGGGGATTTTTTTTTTAAGCAAAGGAAAAGAAAATCTTAAAGTTAGAGGGGTTGTGAAAAAACATGTCATAAAATAATGTATGACAGCAAGGTTAGCTTTGGGAAAAGAATGCAATGTGTTTCCTCTGAAGATGGAGCAAAGGAAGAGATAATGAGGAAGGATTATAATACATTTATAGTGGAAATTTAGGTGAGTGCCCAAAACATCTCAGCTGGAGAAGAGGGGATTTGAAGGAATTTAAACCGGAGAACTTTAATCTGCCCAGTAGAACAGGGTAGGTCTTATACTTAGGGAGAAGAGAAGGAGGAAGACTTGGTGGCTCTAGAATTGAAAGTTTGGAACAGAGGCTGTGAGTCATACCACATGAAAAAATATAAGGAGAGAATAGAAAGCATGCTGCGCAGCACTGAGGACCCAGATGAAGTTAGAAATCATAATAGAGTCAATACATTTTCCATTAGGACTGCTCGACAGGAAAAACATGCATTGCAAGTAGCACAGGGCTGGCAGACAGCCGACTACAAGGACCTAATGTGTGCAGCATTGAAATGGCCCATAATATGGCTCAGACCAGACAAAAAATAAATGACATCAGAAAAAGTCTTCTCAGGACTTATGAAGCCAGGGAAAAGTGTTACAAGAAAACGGGAACCCTCAAGGCACAGGCCAGTTCAGGTTAAGGATATAGACAAAGAATAACTATATAGAAATCAGTAACAAAAAGAAAAAAACAAAAACATAAAATAACCCAGGCATAAAGAACTATCAATGAACACAGTTGGAAACAGAAGAAAATTTAAAAATACCATGTATCAAAACTCATCCAGTGCTGCTGAAAACATTCCTGGAAGAAAATGTATGTCCTTAAGCACATTTGTTAGTAAAAGTTAAAATTTAATAATGCCAAAAAGATAGAAACATATTATTAAATAAATAAAAGAATATATAATTTTGTATATACAAAGATGAAATATCAATAAATGAATTTAGCAAGGTTCTTAGATACAAGGTAAATATATACAAATAAATTGTATTTTTCACAAATGCTAGAAGATAAAATAACAAATAACTTACAGCAAACATTTTTAAATGCACAAAATAAATACAATAAAAATGTATAGGACCCCTACACATAAAATGTACATCATTTTGAAGAGAAACGGAGTACTTAAATAAATGGAGGGTTACCCCATGTTTATCAATGGAAAGATTCGATGTTGTAAAGATGTAAACTCTCTGCAAGTTATTTTCTAAATTTAATGCAATTCCAATAAAATGTAAATTTTTGTTTGTTTGTGTGTGTTGTTGGAACTTGATAAGTTGACTTTAAAATTTATTTGCAAATGCTAAGAATAACTAAACTCTTCTTGACAAAGAATAAGGGGGCCAGGGGAAAGACTCACTTTTTCAGATATTAAGGATTAATTTAAAGCTACATTAACTAAAACTGACATTGGTTTATGGATAGGAAAATTGGCCAGTGTAACACAGCAGAGGCCAGGAGACCCACGCACACAGAGAGAGCTGATTTATAACAAGAGTGTGCAGCAGAGCAGTAGGAAATGAAAACTCTTAAATGAATTTGACTCTTATCTCACATCATAAAACAATCACTTCCAGAATAATTTTACATCAGAATGTTATAGGTAAAACAAATTTAGAAAATAATGTAAGAGAATAATTTTAGAATCTTGGGACAGAAGAAAAATTTCTGCAATAGACACAAAATACATTAAACATAAAAAATTAGATTAATTTAAAATTATACTAATTAGGTTTTAGTAATATGAATTTCTGTTCAATGAAAGAAATAAGGAAAGACAAAGGGGCAAGATGCAGACTAAGAGAAGATATTTTTCACATATATAATAAACAGATAATATATAGTGATATCCTAGGAATAATTTAGAAAAAAGTCAATCCAATAGAAGAAAAAGAGCAAGATATTTGACTAGGCATTTAATCAGAGAAACTGTTTCTCTGATTATTAATGAGAAAAGGCATTCATTGAGTGTCGTAACCTACTCACTGTAATGGTTAAAATCAAAATTATCAACAGTGTCATGTGTCACATGTGTTAGTATGTGGAGTAATTAAAATGTCTAACAATGTTACAATGGATAAAATAAATTTTTCCAAATAGTCCTATGATAGAATCCTATTCAGCAATAAATTTTTTTATAAAAAGCAAATGACTGACAGCTACTTGCAACACTGTGGAATCTCACAATCAGAATGCTTAAAAAAGTTAAATACAAAAGCATACATACTTAAATAACTTCATTTCCACACATTTCAAAAGCAAGCAGAACTGAAGTTTGGTGTTAGCCATTAGGAGAGCGGTTACTTCTAGGGAGTAAGGGCAGGGTTACTAATAGGAAGAGGACAAAAGGGAGACTGTCAGGGTACCAGCTATTTTTAACATGGTTATGTGGGCTATTCATTTTGGAAAAATTCCTTTGGTTGTAAGCTTGTTTTGTGTGTTTTTCTACGTGTTATACTGCAACACAAAAGAAAACAGACAAAGCATGTGAATGGAATTGTTGACAGTATATTTCTTGCATTCATAATACATTTCTAATGCAATTTCCCACTTCTGTTTCAATGAATAACCCTTTATGGACATGTAGCCTTAGATTTTAGAATCTTGTTTAAAAATAATGACAACAAACAAGGCAATGAAGACTCGTTTAAAAATTACACTATTGCATATATTATGATTCTTTAGCTTCAGAGGAGTTATTGTAGCTGCTTTCCTCCTTTTCTTTTTGCCCATATATAGCCTGAGCCTTCTAATATTTCTAATACCCACCCCCACCTCCAAGGTTGTCCACTCATGGCTTAGATTATTGGCCAGTTTGATTACCCCTAAAAATGTAAGTAGAAAGGGTCACAGCAGGACATGAAGCCAGACTCCATTAAAAATATTAATAAAAGAAGAGCACCAATTTATTAAATGAAAATCCTCTGATCTGTTCACTGTAGCAAACAGCTGTTATTCTGTATCCTACTGAGGGCCTTGGGACCCAGTGGCACTGACAGGTTTGCCTCTGTGTACATTTCTCTCAGCTGGTCAAACAAATAGCTCTTCTCTCCTCCTGCAGAGAGGCAGGGTTGCTCCCAGTTGTTAAACTCAAATAATCCCCTTCAAACAGAATCCCTGGCAAGTTCAAAGAAAGCATGCCAAACCCCACTGCTCTGGGGGATAACGGCCACCAAGAATCGACAGCGCGAGTAGAAATTAAAAGATGCCTCTGAACACGAAACTTTAATAAACCAAGCATCTTTACAAATATTTCTCCCTCATCCAATGTCCTTTCTCGTGAAATTAACCCCAATCTCTTGTGCTCTCATCCCCTCATTTTATATTCCAATAGTTGAAGTTCAAGTTTACTTATCAGCATAAAATTTTATCTACACTGTTTTCCAATCCCATAAATGGTCTTGAATATAGTGTTACCAAAACATAAGACAAAGCAGGTAGAATTACATTACATGTCAAAGCGCAGTTTGACTTTCATTTTAATAGCCGGGAGAGTATAAAAATATTAAACAGCTGATAAGACACAAATGGACACTGCATGGACATGACTAATTAGTAAACAACTGATTAGCCATAAATAACTGGTGCAACTAATAATTCATTTACATACCTTGTGACTGATGGAAGAAACTAATTATTTCTTCAAGATTTGTGAGTATGTCTCTCAATTCCTTTTCAGTCATCACAAGTTTTCCTTATATCCCCATGGATCCCACCCACACAGAAAAACAGGCATTATCTTTTCTCTATCTATCTTTTCTATCTCTCCATCTCTCTATCTATTATCGATCTATCCATCTATCTATCTACCTACCTACCTACCTATCATCTATCTATCATCTGTCTATCTATTTATGCTTGAGAAAATAAGGTCCACAATTTAGCTGATTGAGCAGGAAGAATTGAATGTATGTTTCAGTGGGTGAATAATTATGCCAATAGTGAAAACAGCCTGAACAATTTAAAATGTCATGTTACTGTGTAAATATCATATGGCTGCTTATATCCATCATTTGGTTTCTACCTTTATCTACAATGAATTTCCTGACTTGATTTTAATAGGCACCAGGTGGCCTATTTTGCCATCCCAGGTAGCTCGTAAACTTCAGAAATAAATAACTTCTGCTTATGCCACAGGGGTGTTTTAAGTAGTAATATAAATGTGATCACTTGCCAGAAAGTTTTCGAATTCATTGGAGAAAAGGTACCATGTATGAGAAATGTAATATTACAGTGGGTAGGGGCTAAACAGGGTTATCCTTAGCCTAACGCTTACCTGGGCAGTATGTCTAAGGTTTTCCTATCGATGGAATGCTAGCCTGGATACCTAGATTCTGTGTGAGAGGAATGAACATTGAGCTGGGAGTCAAGAGATCCCAACATTTGTCATGGCTCTACTTCAGATTAACATTGGCAAATTTTCATAAAACTCTGCTCTCCAGGCATTCGGTATCTCATCTTTAAAATGAGATAGAACAAAACAGTAGATAAACTTGAAGGTGGCTTCCAGCACTAATATTCTGTAATTCTGTAATTCATGGTAATCCTTCATGCTTAAGAGGGTAAAAAATTGTTTTTGAAAGTAAATAGCAGAATGATGATTTAGAAGTTAAAGTTCTACCTTCACTGAAATGCCTACCCTCATCAATTAATTAGGATTTAGCCCTCACAGGTGACTCAGGGTAAGAGAAAAGGCTTTCCTTATCCTATCAAAGCTTGTTTCCAAGTACTGTAGTATGTAATCTTATCCATCTTCCAACTCAATATAATCTGTAATTTTATTTTCATTTTAAAAACCATTTTCTCCTCTAATATAATTTAGGCTATCTTGTTTACTGCTGAATTCTTAGCATCCAGAGCAAACACCTAGCAGTTAGCAGGGCTCAAAAACATACAGTGAGTGAAAAACCAAATGCATATCAAAACCATTTAGCCAAGTGTAGCATACGACTAGATATGTTTAAGAGGAAGATGTTTAATGAACACTAGTATGCGGAAGACTGTTTTCCTCAGATACACTAAAAGAAAAGGTGTGCTGGAATCAGATCAATAGAAAGTATCTGGAAGTTTTCCCAGTCTAAATCACTTTTGCCAGGTCATTAGAGAAGTACATAGCTTACATAGGATGAGGTTTTGTGATAATTCAAAGAGAGTAGTCTTCTATTTTATATGACATGGCATTAATTCAGTGAAAGCTTTGCTGAATCCTAGAGTATTACTTTTATTTACTGTGGCATGGTTTTAAAATATACTCAAGTTAGATGCAAATTTTAGCAAAAACCATCAGCTGAGTGCTTTAATCAGTTTCATATTGTGCTAATAATATACCATAATATACAAATTGTTATATATCATGTTGTAGAAAAATAATCTATATAACTGAGCTTTAAAAAACTTAAGGCATAAGAAATGTATTTTATATGTTTTCTCAGCATCTGTAGTTTCAACATGTATATTGTTTGTTATTGCTATTTATTGTGTGCATCTATTTTTACAGATACTATGTTTAGCAGAATTAAAAATATGGATGTCATCTGTATTGCTACAGAACACTCTATCATAGAATAGTCTGTTGGGTAATTTGTATATAGGTCATCAGGATTTCTTTATAAGGTAATCGATAGTTATAGTTTATGTAGTCAGAGGACTCATTGTCCCATGATGTCTTTTCTTGGGTCATCTTGAGAACTGATTGTCACACAATGATCCAATCAGCGATTTGATTGATATGATTCAGTACATCCGTGGCACCTGGACCAAATATTTCAAGGTCAGACTATTTTTGTCTGACATGGATGGACACGGCATACAACATCAAGGGATAAAAAAGTCCATTATATGCAAGAACTGTCCCACATCAAATACATTTCCATCGCTTTCTTTAAAGATGACTGAGACTCTGAATACTGTTAGGCCAGTGATTTCAGTTGACAGCAATCTGTGGTGTGAAGTTGAACAGTTAGTATGGACATTTGGTCAGACTGATAAAAATCATCATGGTAATAATGCTTCATTAAGAAACTAGAGGTTTTTGTTCAGAAAAGCGACTTTGGTATAGGATTTGGAAGAAATAATACTGAAATAAGCAAATAGCTATTTCAGGATCTAGACAGCAATCATGAAGATATAATACAATGTTATCCAATTTCAAATTTTAAAACCAATGGACAGAACTATGGAGGAGCCATTGAATTTCCTGTCCTCTGAACAATCAGTCTGAAATACAGATTCAATTTTCATATGCCTGAACTTTTGGTTGAAGAATTCATCACAAATATCCACTTAGTATTTACATGAAATAGGCATTCCCATAGGAACTGGGGATATAACAAAAATCTCTTCTCTATTGGACTTTCAGTTCTACTGGGCAGATATAGGTAATAAACATATTAAGCAAATTAATTTAAAAGTGTGTTAGGAAGTGATGGTGCTATGGAAACAAATAAGGATAGGGTGAAAAGGGGTGCCTTGGGCTTGGGAGATTATGTTTGAATAGAGAGATCAGGGTACACTTTGCTGAAAAGTGACCATGGTAGAAGTTGAAAAGCTTCCATTGGGAGGGAGATCTACAATATCAGTGGGAAGCATGTTCTGTGCAGATGAATAGCCAGTGCACAGGCAAGGAGGCTGGACTGTACTAGCATGTGTGAGGAACACCAAGGAGGTCAGTTTGGCTGCAGTGTGATGAGATATGGAAGTAGGAGTAAGATATGCGGTCAAGTGTGTAGGACCTTGTAAACCATCATAAAGGCATTCAAGTGCAATGTGAAGCTGACAGGGGTTTTCAGGAGAAAAGTGACAATATCTGGGTTATAATGTACAGACATATTCTTTTCACCATGGGAGAAAATACATTACAGGATTACAGGCTATGATGGAAGGATAGTTAGTTAGGAGTGAGATGATGATGGCTTAGATCAAAGTTTTAGACCACAAACTTTCCCTCCCAAGTCACATTCTCTTCCTTGAAATGATACATTCACGTCTCTGGAAGGCTTCCAGAGTTTTTCCAGTAGTTCTCTTTAGTGGAATCTATTTATGCCATTAATTAATGTAATGTATAAATGTAATCCATTTAACCTCACCAATCTCAGTTGTCTTATTTGCTAAATGGGTTTAAATATAGTGCCTAATTCACAAGTTAATGGTAAAAATTATACAAGAATATGCATGTAAAGCATAACAACATTGGTACATAGTACAAAGTAAGTTTTCAATACATGTTAGCTGTTGTTATGTATGTGATTGGAAGAATATATATATATCTCCGATGGCATATATGTCATTGGCAGGATTCAGTTTGTAAATATTTCATTTATGGTTGTTGCAACTGCATTCAAGAAAATGATTGAAGTTAATACTTCTTTCTTTTGTTTTTGTACTAAGATTTTGGTATTAATGTTATCCTACTCTCATAAAATCAATTAGGATGTGTCCTTTTTTTATTACCTGGAAGATTTTGTGTAGGATTGGTGTTACTTCTTATGTTTGGAAGAAATCATTGGGGTAAAGCCATCTTGGCCAGACATTTTTTTTTTCATGAGAATGTTTTAAAAAACATATTTAATCTCTAAAAGAAATAAGGCAAGTCACATTTTCTGTCTTTTCTTGTGTTCATTGTGGTAGTCTGTTTTTCTAAAAATTTGCCCATCTTTTAATTAAATTTTTAAATTAATCGGAATAAAATTGCTTAGTTATTTAGTAGGCTAAAAAACGGTCTCCCAAAAGATATTCGTGTCTTAATCCTAGAAATTATGAATGTGACCTCATATGGCCAAGAACAACAACAACAAAAGTTTTGCAGATGTGACTAAATTAAGGAATTTGAGAGGGGGGAGATTATCCTGTGTTCTCGAGTGGACCATAAATGTGATCTCAGTTATACTTGTAAGAGAGAGGCAGAGGAAGATTTCAGAGATAAAAGAAAAGACAGGACCACAAAGGCCGAGACTGCAATGATGCAGCCATAAGCCCGACCATGGGGTTGCTATCCAAAGCTGGAAGAAAAATGGGATGGGCTTTCTCGCAGAACTTTGGGAAGCAGTGTGATCTAGCTGACGCCTTAATTTTGACCCAGTGACTCTGATTTTGTTCTTCTGGCCAGCACTTCAAGAACAGTGAGATAATAAATTTCTGTTGTTTTAGTTCGTTAAAAAGATTATGTGGTAATCCCTATTAAAACTTGTCCTGGCTGGGCGACAGGGCTCGCGCCTGTAATTCCAGCACTTTGGGAGGCTGAGGTGGGTGGATCACCTGAGATCAGGAGTTGAAGACTAGCCAGACCAACGTGGCAACACCCTATTTCTACTAAAAATAAAAAAAAATTAGCCCTTCATGGTGGCACATGACTGTAATCCTGGCTACTCAGGAGGCTGAGGCAGGAGAATCGCCTGAACCTGGGGAGCAGAGGTTACAGTGAGCAGAGATCGTGCCATTGCACTCCAGCCTGGGCAATAAGAGTGAGACTCTGTCTCAAAACAAACAAACAAACAAACAAAAACTTGTCTTAATACTGCAAAAGTTTTCAACTATATTTTTGTGTGTATTATAGAAGTTAATAACTAAGTTTTTAAAACATTAATGGTTATGTTTGAATTCTTTGTGCATTTACGTTTATGACTTTCTGAGTCATTGACCTTTTTCTGTTAATATTTGCTATTTTTCATGTTGGGTGTGTCATAACAGTGTACCATGTTTCTGGAGTATGAGCATATTGTGAGCTCAAGTGTACCCCTTCCTCTCAAGCTTTTCTCCTCCTCTTGTTGGCAGGTACTTACCTTCTATATATTCTTATACTTCAAGGTTTGCAAGGACATTTTAAATTAGTCCTTTGGTTATTTACTGTAAAACTTCTGAATTTTCAAAATTAACCTCTTTATTTTACTATAATGTAGATTTGCATATGGTTGTAAGAACTACCACAGAGAGATATCAAGCAGGCTTTATCCAGTTTCTCTCAGTGGCAACATCTTGCAAAAGTGTAACACAATCTCAGAGCCAGAATATTGACAGCAATAAAATCTACTGATCTTGTCTAGATATTTTTAGTTGTATTTGTACTTGTGTGTGTGTTTATGTGTGAGTTTATTTCGTCCTATGCAATTTTATCACATGTAGCTTTGTGAATTTAAACTAGAATGAAGACACAGAACTGTTCCATTACCTCAAGGGTCCCTCATGTTGTCCTTTTAGCCACATTCACTTTTCTCTTCCCCACCTCTCCCAGCTACCTGTTCCTAACCTCTGGCTACACTGCTCTGCTCTCCGTATCTATAATTTTGTCATTAAAAATTATATAAATAAATACATTTAATATGTAACCTTTTTAAGATTTTTTTCTTTTTCTTTTAGCCTTTACTTAGCATAATTTTCTTGAGATTCATCCAAATTGTCGAGTGTATTGATGGTTTTTTGTCCTTTTTCTTACTGAGTACTAGCCCATGAAATGGTGTATCACAGTTGGTTTATCCATTTCCCATTGAGGTGGACATCCGGGTTGCTTACGGTCTTTAGCTATTAGAAATAAAATTTCTTTGAACATTCATGTACAGGTCTATGTAAACATAGGTTTACCCCCGCCCAGGATAAATGCCCATGAGTGCAACTACCGGTTGCATAGTAATTGCTTGTTTAGTTTTATAAGAAACTGATGTTTCTTTGAGAAGCTATGCCATTTTATGTTCCACCAACAATGCATATGCAATCTTTGGATTTCTTTTAAAGTTTCTGGCATTCACTATCATCTTGTATTTTAATAACTGCTTCTGTGTCACTTTTAACACTTCATTGCTAGGACACCACATTAAAGTCTTTCTCATCTTTATCTTGCAACTTATGTTTTTCAAAAATTTTTCTTTTTTCTTTTTTTTTGTTTTTTTTTTTTTGTTTTTTTCTGAGATGGAGTCTCATTCTGTCCCCCAGCTGCAATGCAGGGGTGCGCTCTCAGCTCACTGCAATCTCCGTCTCCCGGGTTCAAGCAATTCTCCTGCCTCAGTCTCCCAAGTAGCTGGGATTACAGGCGCATGTCACCATACCCCGCTAATTTTTGTATTTTTAGTAGAGATGGGGTTTCACCATGTTGGCCACGATGGTCTCGATCTCCTGACCTCGTGATCTGCCCTCCTCAACCTCCCAAAGCGTTTGCATTACAGGTGTGAGGCACAGCTCTCGGCCTACAAAAATTTCTTTATGGGAAAATATTTGGACATCTTAAAAATAACTTCAGGGTGATAGGCAGATAGCTTCATTGTCTCCAATTCTGTAGTAAGATTTCATGTATACAAAGGAAAATAAAAAGCACCCACTTAAGAAAAAACAAATTAAGAATATGCTTTTATCAGTAAGACTACAGTGCATGAGAAAACCTGAGGGAAGGTCTAAAAATATTCCTATACTTCAAGGTTTCTCAAGGTGGAACTTTAGATTCCCAAGACAAGAACAAATTTAGTGACATATAAAGACATTTAAATACCATCACCAAATGAAAATAGCCCCAAATTAATTTTTTCAAAATGGAAAAAAGTATCTTTATTTATGAGTCAATGCTTATTAAAAGAGCAGAAAATACAAAAAAAGTATAAAGAAGAAAATAAAATTCGCCACAGTAGTATTCACACACAAAAAACTGGCTTTCATACATTCATTACTTAAAGGTCTTTGTGACTAGAATGAGTTGTTTTGGGAAAAGAGAAAAGTGGTTAGTTTTAAGAAATGGGATTAAAGTGGAGGACTATAAACTTAAAGCATTACTGACAGAATGTAGTGAGCACAGACTCAAAGCAAGAAGTGTTATCGTAATGCTACCTTAGCTGTTCAATAACAACCTTAGATTGCTGGCTCCAGCCTTGTATTGAGGCCTTCAAGCCAGCAAAGTTATAAACTCTTTTATTAAATGCCAATTATTCGGTTTCTTGTAGTGATGAATGTGGTGCCTGACTCAGCACCTTCTAAACTTAACCACTGTGAATTGAGTTTATGAAGGTTGTGTTAGAGTGTAAAGATGAAAGAAATGTGTATACCTCTTAATTTAATATGGAAAGCTCAGGTACTATACAAAACCAATCCTAGCAGCACTGGAAGAGGAGTGGTATAAAAATGAGTTCACTACAGCAGTGCCAGATTCAGTCATCTAGCTATTATGTAATGTCAGTTTGAGGGTCATCTATTGCTTACTATTTCACCAGTGGAGAAAAAGAACCTATAAAATTAAAAGATAAAAGGCTTTCTCCTAGGTGTCTGTGAGAGAATAGAGTTTAAAGTAAATCAACACTTCATTGTAAAGTATTTCCCTAGTTGTTTCTTCTATGGACAAAGTCCTTGAGGAATTAGTCATGTATTTCAAGTGTCAGCAGAGTTTAGGAGAACAGCTGAGCTTCATAACTCTTAGCATTTTATTTATTCACAAGGAAATACTGACTTAAATTAGCAAGATTCTGTCGTGGTGTCACTTGATTCTCCAGATTTACACAGAGGTTGGAAAAGCAATTTATGCAATTCAAAGATGCCAACTTGTCAAGGAATAAATCAATGTGATTTTCATAAAGCCAGTTTTACATAAGGGGTCTTGTAATTCTACAAGAAATAATATGCTATTTCCTTTCATTCCATTATAGAAATATGGAAAAACAGTTATAATGAATTAATGTATGTTCCCATTCTCATTTTTCTTTGAGCATAGGTAGTAACATCAGTCCAAACAATTCAAAGACTTTAAGTTGACCCATTCAACTTTATCCAGATTCTGAAGGGAATAATATGCCTGAAGTTGAAAATCAAGGGCACATTCCTGCACATTTTGCCCATTTGAAAAAAGCGGACAAAACCTATAAGGCTCTATACAGTTTTTCTTGATTAGTTATAGTCTTTTAAATTATTTTAAAAATAAAAGCAATAAGCACTTTTAACTTAATCTTTGTGTTCAGCCATAAGAACACACTACCTGTTCTTACATATTGAAGCCTCAGTTGAAGATACTATAATCATTGCACTTTGGCATTGTATGGAACTCTTAATAATGTTTTAGTTCAGGATTTGTATTTATCACATTCTGTAAGTAAAACACTTAATGTGCAAGGCAGTCTGTCTAGTTTAATCAACTAATAAGTGGCAGTTAAGGCTAGAATCCAGAGTATCTTAGTGCTAATGCTTCTGTTCCCACTAGTGCTACTTTTATTATGATTATCATTGAGACAGGATCTCACTCTGCCTCCCAGCCTGGAGTGCAGGCTGTAGTGCAGTGCCTCCCACACCTCACTGCAGTCTCGAATTTCTGGGCCCAAGTGATCCTCCCACCTCTGCCTGCTGAGTGATTGGGACCACAGGCATGCGCCACCATGCCCAGCTAATCTTTTAATTTTTTTTGTAGAGACAGGGTCTCCCTGTGTTGCCAGTGCTACCTTTAAACACACATTAAAACACATTTAATTCTTTCTGTGGCATGCAAAACCTGGAGTAGCCTGCATGACCCTTTCCCCTCTACCCTGAACTTTTATATTCATTCCGTGTGTAATCGATGCCCTCTCCTTGAGCATGGACAAGGCATAAAACTTCTCATTAGTAAATATGGCAAAGGTGAAGGGCTGTTGCAGATATGCAATTTAGATGCCGAATAGGTTGATTTTGAGTTAGTCAAGAGGGAAATTATTCTGGGTGGGCCTGACTGAATCAGGTAAAAGCCCTTACAAAAAGAACTAGGCCTTCTCTGAGGTTAGAGACTTTACACAGGAGAGAGTCTTCTTGCTGGCTTGATGACACAAGCAGTCATGTCGAGGAAGCTTAAGTTGCAGGGAACTGTGAGTAGCTCCTGGGAACTATGGATGGCCTCTGGTCCCCGAGGTCAGCCTCTAGCCTCCAATCAGCAAACAGTGCGGGCTTTCATCCACACAGACCAAAGTAATATTAATTCTGACAACAACTTGAATGAAACTAGAAGAAAAATTTTCCCCAGTCAAACCTACAGATGAAAATGCAACCCAGCTGATAAGACATGGCCATGTAAGATCTCGAAGAGAGGGCCCAGTTAAACTATACCTGGGCTCTTGATTCATAAAAACTGGCAGAAAACAAGTGTGTGTTATTTTAAGCTGCTAGTTTTGTGGTAATGTGTTACTCTGGTATAGAAAAGTAAAGTGCTATGTAAGTGGAGAATTTCCTCTTCATACTTGAGAGTAAAATATGCTTTTAACCTGTTTGTGTATAACACATAGAAATGGTCTGCTGTTTTGTAGTCTTGCTTCACATATCACACCCCTTCCTCATCACTGCACAGTCATATTAGAGCTCCTGCCAGACCAAAGAAGTGATTGTTTCCTCAGGCAGTGATTTGCAGATGTTTGATTTCACAAAGCAGGATAGTTTTAAAAAATGTTTTGGCCATAGACATAGTGTTGCCAACCTTTAAATTAACCACATAACAATATTTTAAAAAACACCAGCTAGTATCTAATTATTTTATCATTAAAAACCAAAATATAATACCAAAAAGCTTAGTAGGGTTATAATCTCAGAATGAAAAGAGTCTCACGAATGAAGAGCCGGCAACTTAAACACACACACACATACACACACACACACACACACACACACACTCCTTAATATTCCCATTTTGCCTTTGATCAGAATAAACAGAACATTGTCACAGATTGCTACCAGATTATAGAATGTCATTTGGAAGCCAGTGTTGTAAGAAGTTGTTTTAAAAACTATTGGGCAGAGCAGATGTCATCCTCTGCTACTTCTTTCAGGCTGCTTACTATCTTTTAAGATGCTTTTCTGAAGGAGTGAACTAGAAATGTATAAGCTGTCTTTTTATACCCCATTAATTATACTTTTATACAAGTATTTCTTCATCTACATAACACCTCTTATTTGCCACGTACCATTCTACATATTTGGTATTTATCATATCACTGAGTCTTTATGATAGTCCTGTGATTTGTATTACTATGATAATCGTCATTTTGCTCCTGGGAAATCTTACATAGCAGGGACTTGATGAAAGTGAAGTGATCTTAAGTTATTTAGCCCACACTTTTAAACACTATGTTAGAATGTTACATGGAGTCACATTTTGTTTTGTGTATACTCCTTTTTGTCCATATTGATTTCACACATAGATTAACCTAGAAAACTGAACGAGCATTTCATGGAAAAGAGGATATAAGACAAGTATGAAGGCATATAAAAATTACCTGCCATCTTGAACAGGTCTCTACTGACAGCATATTTGAGAGAGATTTTTGATTTGAAGATCTCAAATATGGAAGCTCAGAATAAAACTTAAAAGACAGCTTTTCAATAATATAATGGTGAAACCAATGGAAGAAATTATGAGGAGAAATAAAAAGGGGTAAAGGAAGATGAGAGAATATTGAGGGAAACACTAATAAGTAAGAACATGGTTGAGGTTCCTCTTAGAAACTACGCAGAATCTAATGTGAACTCAGATTCAACCCAGAATTATTTACTGTTCATTTTGTACAAGCACTGTGCAAGGCATTGTCATGTGTTTTCTAGTGATGTTTCAGAGTCCTAAGCTTGCGGACTCTCAAATCAGATGATCTGGCTTTGAATAATATATCTGAGATGGTATGTAAATAGGACAATATGGGACTTCCTTTTTAAAAAATCAAATATTTGGTTATGAATAATTTTATGTGTCAACATGGCTAGACCATGGTACTCAGTTGTTTGGTCAAACACTTGTGTAAATAGTACTCTAAGGCTATTTTTCAGTTGCAATTAACATTTACCACCAGTTAAGAAAAGCAGATAATCCTCCATAATATGAACGGGTCTCATTAAATTTGCTGAAGGCCAAAACTGAGGTTTCCCAAAAAAGAAGAAATTTTACCTGCAGACTGCAACATAGAAATTCTGCCTTAGTTTCTAGCCTTCAGATGAAAGACTCTTAGCTGCACCTTCAGCCTGCTGGCTTGCCCTATTAATTTTGGACTTGTCCGCTCCCACAATTATGTAAATCAATTTCTTAAAATAAATCTCTATATGTGTATCCTATTGTGTCTGTTTTTCTGAAAAACCCTGACTAATACATATGCCAGCTGAACTAAATGCCAGTTCTAATTCTCCAAAATACATTAAAAATCCTCATTTTTATATTATATGTGATAATGCATATATAATAATGCTAAATATAATTAAGCATCTAATCTGTGTAATCTTGGTCTCAACAGTTTCCCCACCTGCGAAATCAGGACCAATTATACTATAACCTTCCAGAAAAGTGGGAATCATGCGAAAAGTCAGGTGGGTAGCATCGTGCCTGACACACCTAACATTTCATTCAATAGAAGCTGTCTTGTTATCCTTAAAATAATCCCATAAATAAATATTATTTAGAGATGAAAAAGCTAAAGCTGGTTTCCATCTTCATCCATGTCCCTACAAAGGACATGAACTCATCCTTTTTTATGGTTGCATAGTACTCCATAGTGTATATGTGTCACATTTTCTTAATCCAGTCTATCATTGATGGACATTTGAGTTGTCCATCTTTGCTATTGTGAATAGTGCCATAATAAACATACGTATGCATGTGCCTTTATAGTAGCATGATTTATTATCCTTTGGGTATATAGCCGGTAATGGGATGACTGGGTCAAATGGTATTTCTAGTTCTAGATCCTAGGGGAATCGCCACACTGTCTTCCACAATGGTTGAACTAGTTTACAGTCCCACCAACAGTGTAAAAGTGTTCCTATCTCTCCATCTCCTCTCCAGCACCTGTTGTTTCCTGACTTTTTAATGAT